>NC_054754.1:1008750-1345000 GCF_018143015.1 Lytechinus variegatus | reverse complement strand
GTTACGCAATGTCCGTAAAATGTTCAGGCCCTAGGTCTACATAATAAATAATGTCAGCTCGCTCTTTGCTCTCGCATCATTTATGGAGTGCAATCCATATCCACTTCACAATTTCCCTACACAGTGCTTCAAATGGTGCTTAACTTTATGATTAAAAAAGTGCTTAGAATATAATTTGTTTAGTTCGAAAGGTAAAATATTTTCAGCTTGCGCTGCTCGTTCGCATTTTCCATCGTTGAAAATATGCATCGTCTTCATGGCGATCAGCAAACAGTCCTTAACAGGATCCTTTCGATCAGGCGATTAAAATATTTTACTCGCGTTTTTGCGCTCACACTGTTTGAATGGGGCGTATGAGATTATAAGGTTACAAGAATAAAGCAAATACAAAAAGTGTCAATTAGAACTACCCCTTTACCGATCGAGGAAAATATGGTTGAACAAATTTGTGCCCCCCCCCCGGCCAAGTTGATCCCCTCTACAATTAAATGTTGGGTTCCTGGAAGTACCCCCCCCCTCAAGTCAAAAATAGTTTATACCCCTAAAACCCAGTAGGTACAATATGGGAATATATATAGGCCATTTTTATCCCCTCTCCACTCAAATGTAGGGTTCTTGGAAGTACCCCCCCCCCTCAAGCCCCAAAATAGTTTATACCCCTAAAACCCAGTAGGTACGATACAGGAATATATATAGACCAATTTCACCCCCTCTCCAATTAAATATAGGGTTTATACCCACCCCCAGCCAAAAACATAGTTTATACCCCTAAAACCCAGTAGGTACGATACGGGAATATATATAGACCAATTTCATCCCCTCTCAAATTAAATATATGGTTTATACCCACCCCCAGCCAAAAACAGTTTATACCCCTAAAACCCAGTAGGTACAATAAGGGAATATTATATAGGCCAATTTCATTCCCTCCCCAATTAAATGTAGGGTTTTAATGGAAGTACCCCCCCCCCTCAAGCCAAAAAATAGTTTATACCCCTAAAACCCAGTAGGTACGATACGGGAATATATATATAGACCAATTTCATCCCTCTCCAATTAAATATAGGTTTTATACCCACCCCCAGCCAAAAAATAGTTTATACCCTAAAACCCAGTAGGTACAATACGGGAATATATATATGTCAATTTGATCCTCTCTCCACTCAAATGTAAGGTTCTTGGAAGTACCCCCCCCCCCTCAAGCCAACAAATAGTTTATACCCCTAAAACCCAGTAGGTACAATACGGGAATATATATAGACCAATTTCATCCTCTCTCCAATCAAATGTAAGGTTCTTGGAAGTACCCCCCCCCAGCCAAAAAATAGTTTATACCCCTAAAACCAGTAGGTACAATATATATATATAGACCAATTTGACCCCCTCTCCAATTAAATATATGGTTTATACCCCACCCCCAGCCAAAAACATTTTATACCCCTAAAACCCAGTAGGTACAATATAGGAATATTATATAGGCCAATTTCATTCCCTCCCCAATTAAATGTAGGGTTTTAATGGAAGTACCCCCCCCCCTCAAGCCAAAAAATAGTTTATACCCCTAAAACCCAGTAGGTACAATACGGGAATATACATATGCCAATTTGATCCTCTCTCCACTCAAATGTAAGGTTCTTGGAAGTACCCCCCCCCCTCAAGCCAAAAAATAGTTTATACCCCTAAAACCCAGTAGGTACAATACGGTAGTATATTATGTCATTTTTATCCCCTCTCCACTCAAATGTAGGGTTCTTGGAAGTACCCCCCCCCCCTCAAGCCAAAAAATAGTTTATACCCCTAAAACCCAGTAGGTACGATACGGGAATAAATATAGACCAATTTCACCCCTCTCCAATTAAATATATGGTTTATACCCACCCCAGCCAAAAAAATATTTTATACCCCTAAAACCCAGTAGGTACAATATGGGAATATTATATAGGCCAATTTCATTCCCTCTCCAATCAAATGTAGGGGTTTAATGGAAGTACCCACCCCCTTCAATCCAAAACATAATTTATACCCCTCAAACCCAGTAGGTGCAATATATATAGGCCAATTTGATCCCCTTTCCACTCAATGTAGGGTTCTTGGAAGTACCCCCCCCCTCAAGCCAAAAAATAGTTTATACCCCTAAAACCCAGTAGGTACAATACAGGAATATATATATGCCAATTTGATCCTCTCTCCACTCAAATGTAAGGTTCTTGGAAGTACCCTCAAGCCCAAAAATAGTTTATACCCCTAAAACCTAGTAGGTAAGATACAGGAATATATATAGACCAATTTCATCCTCTCTCCAATCAAATGTAAGGTTCTTGGAAGTACCCCCCCCCAAGCCAAAAAATAGTTTATACCCTAAAACCCAGTAGGTACAATATGGAATATTATATAGGCCAATTTCATTCCCTCCCCCAATTAAATGTAGGGGTTTAATGGAAGTACCCCCCCCCCTCAAGCCAAAAAATAGTTTATACCCCTAAAACCCAGTAGGTAAGATACGGGAATATATACCAATTTCATCCTCTCTCCAATCAAATGTAAGGTTCTTGGAAGTACCCCCCCCCACAAGTCAAAAAATAGTTTATACCCCTAAAACCCAGTAGGTACGATACGGGAATATATATATAGACCAATTTCATCCTCTCTCCAATTAAATATAGGTTTTATACCCACCCCCAGCCAAAAAATAGTTTATACCCCTAAAACCCAGTAGGTACAATACGGGAATATATATATGTCAATTTGATCCTCTCTCCACTCAAATGTAAGGTTCTTGGAAGTACCCCCCCCCCTCAAGCCAACAAATAGTTTTATACACCTAAAACCCAGTAGGTACAATACGGGAATATATATAGACCAATTTCATCCTCTCTCCAATCAAATGTAAGGTTCTTGGAAGTACCCCCCCCCAGCCAAAAAATAGTTTATACCCCTAAAACCCAGTAGGTACAATATATATATATAGACCAATTTGACCCCCTCTCCAATTAAATATATGGTTTATACCCACCCCCAGCCAAAAACAGTTTATACCCCTAAAACCCAGTAGGTACAATATGGGAATATTATATAGGCCAATTTCATTCCCTCCCCAATTAAATGTAGGGTTTTAATGGAAGTACCCCCCCCTCAAGCCAAAAAATATTTTATACCCCTAAAACCCAGTAGGTACAATACGGGAATATACATATGCCAATTTGATCCTCTCTCCACTCAAATGTAAGGTTCTTGGAAGTACCCCCCCCCCTCAAGCCAACAAATAGTTTATACCCCTAAAACCCAGTAGGTACAATACGGTAGTATATTATGTCATTTTTATCCCCTCTCCACTCAAATGTAGGGTTCTTGGAAGTACCCCCCCCCTCAAGCCAAAAAATAATTTATACCCCTAAAACCCAGTAGGTACGATACGGGAATAAATATAGACCAATTTCACCCCCTCTCCAATTAAATATATGGTTTATACCCACCCCCAGCCAAAAACATAGTTTATACCCCTAAAACCCAGTAGGTACAATATGGGAATATTATATAGGCCAATTTCATTCCCTCTCCAATCAAATGTAGGGGTTTAATGGAAGTACCCACCCCCTTCAATCCAAAACATAATTTATACCCTCAAACCCAGTAGGTGCAATATAAATAGGCCAATTTGATCCCCTTTCCACTCAAATGTAGGGTTCTTGGAAGTACCCCCCCCCTCAAGCCAAAAAATAGTTTATACCCCTAAAACCCAGTAGGTACAATACAGGAATATATATATATGCCAATTTGATCCTCTCTCCACTCAAATGTAAGGTTCTTGGAAGTACCCCCCCCCCTCAAGCCCAAAAATAGTTTATACCCCTAAAACCTAGTAGGTAAGATACAGGAATATATATAGACCAATTTCATCCTCTCTTCAATCAAATGTAAGGTTCTTGGAAGTACCCCCCCCCCAAGCCAAAAATAGTTTATACCCCTAAAACCCAGTAGGTACAATATGGGAATATTATATAGACCAATTTCATTCCCTCCCCCAATTAAATGTAGGGGTTTAATGGAAGTACCCCCCCCTCAAGCCAAAAAATAGTTTATACCCCTAAAACCCAGTAGGTAAGATACGGGAATATATACCAATTTCATCCTCTCTCCAATCAATTGTAAGGTTCTTGGAAGTACCCCCCCCCCCCCACAAGCCAACAAATAGTTTATACCCCTAAAACCTAGTAGGTACAATACGGTAGTATATTATGTCATTTTTATCCCCTCTCCACTCAAATGTAGGGTTCTTGGAAGTACCCCCCCCCCCCTCAAGCCAAAAAATAGTTTATACCCCTAAAACCCAGTAGGTACGATACGGGAATAAATATAGATCAATTTCACCCCCTCTCCAATTAAATATATGGTTTATACCCACCCCCAGCCAAAAACATAGTTTATACCCCTAAAACCCAGTAGGTACAATATGGGAATATTATATAGGCCAATTTCATTCCCTCTCCAATCAAATGTAGGGGTTTAATGGAAGTACCCACCCCCTTCAATCCAAAACATAATTTATACCCCTCAAACCCAGTAGGTGCAATATATATAGGCCAATTTGATCCCCTTTCCACTCAAATGTAGGGTTCTTGGAAGTACCCCCCCCCTCAAGCCAAAAAATAGTTTATACCCCTAAAACCCAGTAGGTACAATACAGGAATATATATATGCCAATTTGATCCTCTCTCCACTCAAATGTAAGGTTCTTGGAAGTACCCTCAAGCCCAAAAATAGTTTATACCCCTAAAACCTAGTAGGTAAGATACAGGAATATATATAGACCAATTTCATCCTCTCTCCAATCAAATGTAAGGTTCTTGGAAGTACCCCCCCCCAAGCCAAAAAATAGTTTATACCCCTAAAACCCAGTAGGTACAATATGGGAATATTATATAGGCCAATTTCATTCCCTCCCCCAATTAAATGTAGGGGTTTAATGGAAGTACCCCCCCCCCTCAAGCCAAAAAATAGTTTATACCCCTAAAACCCAGTAGGTAAGATACGGGAATATATACCAATTTCATCCTCTCTCCAATCAAATGTAAGGTTCTTGGAAGTACCCCCCCCCACAAGTCAAAAAATAGTTTTATACCCTAAAACCCAGTAGGTACGATACGGGAATATATATATAGACCAATTTCATCCTCTCTCCAATTAAATATAGGTTTTATACCCACCCCAGCCAAAAAATAGTTTATACCCCTAAAACCCAGTAGGTACAATACGGGAATATATATATGTCAATTTGATCCTCTCTCCACTCAAATGTAAGGTTCTTGGAAGTACCCCCCCCCCTCAAGCCAACAAATAGTTTATACACCTAAAACCCAGTAGGTACAATACGGGAATATATATAGACCAATTTCATCCTCTCTCCAATCAAATGTAAGGTTCTTGGAAGTACCCCCCCCCAGCCAAAAAATAGTTTATACCCCTAAAACCCAGTAGGTACAATATATATATATAGACCAATTTGACCCCTCTCCAATTAAATATATGGTTTATACCCACCCCCAGCCAAAAACAGTTTATACCCCTAAAACCCAGTAGGTACAATATGGGAATATTATATAGGCCAATTTCATTCCCTCCCCAATTAAATGTAGGGTTTTAATGGAAGTACCCCCCCCCTCAAGCCAAAAAATATTTTATACCCCTAAAACCCAGTAGGTACAATACGGGAATATACATATGCCAATTTGATCCTCTCTCCACTCAAATGTAAGGTTCTTGGAAGTACCCCCCCCCTCAAGCCAACAAATAGTTTATACCCCTAAAACCCAGTAGGTACAATACGGTAGTATATTATGTCATTTTTATCCCCTCTCCACTCAAATGTAGGGTTCTTGGAAGTACCCCCCCTCAAGCCAAAAAATAATTTATACCCCTAAAACCCAGTAGGTACGATACGGGAATAAATATAGACCAATTTCACCCCTCTCCAATTAAATATATGGTTTATACCCACCCCAGCCAAAAACATAGTTTATACCCCTAAAACCCAGTAGGTACAATATGGGAATATTATATAGGCCAATTTCATTCCCTCTCCAATCAAATGTAGGGGTTTAATGGAAGTACCCACCCCCTTCAATCCAAAACATAATTTATACCCCTCAAACCCAGTAGGTGCAATATAAATAGGCCAATTTGATCCCCTTTCCACTCAAATGTAGGGTTCTTGGAAGTACCCCCCCCCTCAAGCCAAAAAATAGTTTATACCCCTAAAACCCAGTAGGTACAATACAGGAATATATATATATGCCAATTTGATCCTCTCTCCACTCAAATGTAAGGTTCTTGGAAGTACCCCCCCCCCCCTCAAGCCCAAAAATAGTTTATACCCCTAAAACCTAGTAGGTAAGATACAGGAATATATATAGACCAATTTCATCCTCTCTTCAATCAAATGTAAGGTTCTTGGAAGTACCCCCCCCCCCCAAGCCAAAAATAGTTTATACCCCTAAAACCCAGTAGGTACAATATGGGAATATTATATAGACCAATTTCATTCCCTCCCCCAATTAAATGTAGGGGTTTAATGGAAGTACCCCCCCCTCAAGCCAAAAAATAGTTTATACCCCTAAAACCCAGTAGGTAAGATACGGGAATATATACCAATTTCATCCTCTCTCCAATCAATTGTAAGGTTCTTGGAAGTACCCCCCCCCCCACAAGCCAACAAATAGTTTATACCCCTAAAACCTAGTAGGTACAATACGGTAGTATATTATGTCATTTTTATCCCCTCTCCACTCAAATGTAGGGTTCTTGGAAGTACCCCCCTCCCCCTCAAGCCAAAAAATAGTTTATACCCCTAAAACCCAGTAGGTACGATACGGGAATAAATATAGATCAATTTCACCCCCTCTCCAATTAAATATATGGTTTATACCCACCCCCAGCCAAAAACATAGTTTATACCCTAAAACCCAGTAGGTACAATATGGGAATATTATATAGGCCAATTTCATTCCCTCTCCAATCAAATGTAGGGGTTTAATGGAAGTACCCACCCCCTTCAATCCAAAACATAATTTATACCCCTCAAACCCAGTAGGTGCAATATATATAGGCCAATTTGATCCCCTTTCCACTCAAATGTAGGGTTCTTGGAAGTACCCCCCCCCCCTCAAGCCAAAAAATAGTTTATACCCCTAAAACCCAGTAGGTAAGATACGGGAATATATTATGTCATTTTTATCCCCTCTCCACTCAAATGTAGGGTTCTTGGAAGTACCCCCCCCCTCAAGCCAAAAAATAGTTTATGCCCCTAAAACCCAGTAGGTACGATACGGGAATAAATATAGTAAGTAAGACCAATTTCACCCCCTCTTCCCAATTAAATATGGTTTATACCCACCCCCAGCCAAAAACATAGTTTATGCCCCTCAAACCCAGTAGGTACAATATATATAGGCCAATTTGATCCCCTTTCCACTCAAATGTAGGTTTTTTGGAAGTACCCCCCCCCCTTCAAGCCAATTCCCTTCGAATTAAGATTACCTTTGACCTAATTGTTCGGCTAGCAGCAATAAATTGATATTAAAGGTAGTCAAATTTCTTGGGGAAAATACAATTATCTTGTTAAGATTTTCAGCCTAACTGACCTTTGACCTTGATCATGTGACCTTCAACTCGGTCAGTGAAACTTGATTGCATGCCCTAATGCCAAAGTTTCAAGAAAAGATCCAGCTATAACCTGCGAGACAAAATTGATGAAAACAGCTCAATCATATTTGAATATTTGCCCTTTTAGCCGTCCATACTATGCTGGGATGCTGTGGCTGAAGTTAGGGGCCGGTAATGTATACAGATATTTTACGCCCCTAAAACCCAGGATTACCGTGGAATCTACAGGTAGGACTATGTCTATGGTATGCCAAGTTGTCCAGAGCACACACTTTAAAAAGTCATTAAAATATCTTTTTGTGACCAAAATTACTAATTTCCGTATAGTTGCAATTTATTTTTCATTAGTAACTTAAGAATAATTTTTGTATTCACCAGAGCGCTCAAAAACTTGAATTTTGGGCATATTTTTGTGTACTCCCTCTATTGTTGGAAAGTAATATGGCAAGAAAATTTTCATTTTTGATCTCTATTTTTAATTAACCCGTTCGCGACGGCATAGTAGAAAAGGTTCTAACACCCCAAACGAGATTGATCAGCCGACCATGTCAAGTTCGAACAGCTCCATTGTTCCGTGCGTGCGAGCTGGATCGTTGATTACAAAGCGTGTGTGCGATCCACGATGAGTGAATTGATCGATCGATAGTTTTCGCGCATGTGTTGTTCATTTCTTGTTTTGGCTTCACGGAGTTCAGAGCTCACCTGTCTCTCAAGTGCTATAATTATGTCCGCACAGAGTGACTTCTTTGAGAATGTATTGTTTGTGATGTGGGTTTTGAAGTTCTTCTTGGACTTCTTCTTTTTCGATATTACTATTATCATAATATTATCATTCTTCCTTCCTTTCTTCTTCCTTTTCTTCTTTTTCTTCTTTTTCGATCTTATTATTATCAATATTATTATTCTCATTTCTTTTCTTCTCATATTCTTCTTTTTCGATATTCTTCTTATCATCCTCATTTCCTTTCTTCTTCTGTTCGATCTCTCATCTTTTTGTTCTTATACTTCCTATTTATAGACCCCCCCCCCCCTTCTCCCTTGATATAGTCTTGTTTTGTTTCCTCTTGCAAATGAAATCCTCCTTTTTTTCCTTTTTCTTTTTTATAATGCTCCCTTTTCCTTTTCTCCTCCTCCTTCTTCTTCACTGATAATTGTGCAATCCTACACCTCCTCCATCTCCTAAGTTTTCTTTTTCTATTTCCCCTCTATTTATTCTTGTTATGATTTTGTTTGTGCTTCTTCTTTTTCGTTTTTTTTTCTTCGTCGTCTTATCTTCTCTTACCTATTCTCATTATTCTTTTACTCCCGTCATCCTATTTTGCTTTATTTTGTTCTCTCTCTGTTTTTCTCTTCTTGCAAAATGAAAAAAAAATGAAGAACATGATATTTCTTTTTAAAAGTATGTCCGCCAAATCATGAATCTTCAAAATATCTTTATATGCATACAAGTAATACTTTCTGAACAAGAAATCATAATCTTCTCGATAGGGAGCAGTTCTTACCAATCCACAAATTTGCAAGGTGGTATACGACAATTATTATGAAGATTTATCATTTATCATCCAATTATTTAAGTTAGCCCACCCCATCCCCCATGATCACCATTATCTTCTCCCTTCATCCTTTTTTCTGTTTCGTCTGCTTTTTTTATTTTATCTTTTTCTTTGTCTTATCATTATTATATTCATAATCTTAATCATTGTTATTATTATCAATATTAAATTATTATTTTTATTATCCGATTGTTATATTTTCTTTTATTATTTGTTATTATCATTGGTGGTGTTGATAGTAATGTTTATAATTGTTATCATTGATATTATATAAACATTTGAATATTTTACATGTAAAGAATAAAAGAATTTAGTTTAATTCGATTAAAAAATATTATTGCTATTGTCATGTTTGGCGCAGCCCGAAAGAAGAATCAGTTTCGCTGAATGCCATCCCCTCTACTCTCTCTAATCCCCTTACCTCTAGTCAACCTCTACTTATATTCTCTCTCTCCTCTATTTTCCCTTTACTTTTTTCCCTTCTCTTCAATCAGTAGCTTACGCAGGGGGGGGGGTAGGGTTCAATTTCATACGAGGCGCTTTTAATCGAAAAAAAAATGTACTACAACACTGCGCAGACAAGTGGGTTATGCTCTCCCTCTCTTCTTCATCTCCTGTTCCGTGCCCCCCGGTCCTCTCTCTATTTTTTCCCTTCTTAGTATTATCTCGTCATCAGAGAAAAATGTCCAAACCCGGCCCTCCAAGCCCAACCCATAATAAAAATAGAACCTATATTAGGATAGGTGCCCGGCATATTCGGCACATAATCAATTTCAAATGATGTCTAGATTTTACGTCGTCGAGAAATGTTTAACAAAAACCTCCAAATTATTTCCTTAATTCAGAATCCAACGGAGACGTTACCATGTATTTGTGTAATTAAATTTGTATTATAAACAAGACATTCTGCCTTTCTTTCATTATCCAAGAATATACAATAAGTCCCTGCAATCCGTTTTATTTATTGTGAACTTACTCAATTCTCAGTTTATTTCACTAGTTTAGAACGTGTGTGGTTAATTTCTTGACATTTATGTGCAAAGGATTTAATGATCAACAAATGATTAGTAATGCATGGAAAAATGCAAGAAAGAATAACATAAGTATATGTTGGACAATTTAAAATGGAAAAAATGAGTGTGACCAGAAAGACATTTTCGGTTTTGCTGGTAATCTATTTGTTAGAGATCGGCGGTGAACCAAGGAATTCTCGGTGGAGAGGACTATAAATCCGCTACTTTTTCTTTACTTTTTTTCTGACAAGCAAAGGGGGAGGAAATAGAGGTCAGCAATGAAATCGCAACCCAAGTTACACCATTACTATTTTATACCCTTTTTTCTAATTCTAGTGCATATAAATTATATTCCATCGTTTAACCCCCACCCCCCCCCCTATTTGATTCGCCACACTCACTGTCAAATTTTCGGACAATATGATTTGATTACATTTTAGGAACTTTCCTTTTGGAAATTATTATTTCCTGCGTTCAGTTTGTTTCAATATACAATTTCGTCAAGATGAAAAAGGACTCTGAAAATAATAACCTGCATTGCCAAAGTAAAATTCTAAAATGTCGTAAGTGTATATAATTTCTCACCTGGTACTTTCACCTTTACAGAAAAAAATGATTTAAAGTATCAAATTTAAATAAGAGCCGAGTTGTATGAATAATAGGTGTAATGGAAACTGTCAGTGTAAAAACATCAAGCATTTTCCCCAAACAAAAAGAGAAAATTAGCCAAACATTGCCACCCTTATTTTGCCACACATGGAGATATAACTGAGAACAAGGTTAGGGGAAGGCGGGGTAAGTTGAGCATAGGGGCAAGTTGAGCCACCAGCCGCAGGCCAATAATGAATGAGTCAGACATTGTGGTGGTGTCATATATTGATGACCCATAGCATAACCCCTAACCCCACCACATTGTTTCCAACTTTGAAACAAAAAGTAGTTTTTTAGAGGGAAAAATGTGAATTTCAGCCAAAAAAGTAAAAAAGAGTATGAAATAGATAAGTGCTTTATAAACACACACGTCTTTAAATATAATAAAGACATGATAACAACATTATTAGTCCAGGTATGGATCTTCATTCTTGTCATAGTCTTTTATATGATGGATACATAATAAATGTGTGGATACAAAATTATCGCACTAAGTTCGGACTGGGGTAAGTTGAGCCAAACAGCATGGGGCAAGTTGAGCCATAGTAATTCCTATGGTAATGTATCTTAAAAAACAAACAAACCATAAAAATCAATTGAAATGCAGGCTGAAAGGAGCAAATTTACATGACTGCTCTTTTCCTTTTATAGGATGTTAGTATTTATAGAGAATTAGCAAGTGAAAAGACTTTAAACAAAAAATTGACATGCTGGTTCTCCCCCATACATTTTGTACATAGTTTTTGTGGCTCAACTTACCCCAGAAGGTGGCTCAAACTTACCCCATATATGGGGCAAGTTGTGCCATTTGACATCGGTTTTTTCAAAGGTCACGATGACTTTCAGTGTTGGGGTAGAAATTTATATATAGGTGGAAAATATTTCAGAAGAATGAAATTTCAAAGCAAGTTACTTATTTCGACAAGATTATTAATCATATCAATTCTAACTTGCAAAAAGCAAAAACTGTCACAACTTACCCCGCCTTCCCCTATATCAAAACCTTGTTCATTGAATGAGTGATGGAATGGGTGATTTAGGTATGTTGCAAAAAAATAAATCTCAGAAATAAGGTGTTTTCTTTATGGCATCATTTAGGGCTTATCAAGACCTTTAATTTAACACCTCATTTATCTCAATAGCCCAGAAATATTGTAGTTTTAAGGTCATATAAATCGCCTATTCAATTCTTATGTATTCCTTTGTTTTTTAAGCCAAAAGTTGTGATCTTATTCTTAACTAGGACCAAGGTGCACTAATAGAAAACGGCAATGCGCATGCATTTAAGGTTAATGCCATAAGGTTAATCAAGTATTACTGAACATCCTATTAGAGTTTCATGTCACATGACCAAGGTCAAAGGTCATTTAGGGTCAATGAACTTAGACCATGTTGGAGGAATCAACATCGAAATCTTAACCTGAGGTTAAGTTTTTGAAATGTCATCATAACTTAGAAAATATATGGACCTAGTTCATGAAACTTGGAGATAAGGTTAATCAAGTATCACTGAACATCCTGCATGAGTTTCACGTCACATGACCAAGGTCAAAGGTCATTTAGGGTCAATGAACTTTGGCCGAATTGGGGATATCTGTTGAATTCCCATCATAACTTTGAAAGTTTATGGATCTGATTCATGAAACTTGGACATAATAGTAATCAAGCATCACTGAAAATTTTGTGCAAGTTTCAGGTCTCATGATTAAGGTCAAAGGTCATTTAGGGTCAATGAACTTTGGCCGAATTGGGGGTATCTGTTGAATTACCATCATAACTTTGAAAGTTTATTGGTCTAGTTCATTAAACTTGGACATTAGAGTAATCAAGTATCACTGAACATCCTGTGCGCGTTTCAGGTCACATGACCAAGGTCAAAGGTCAATGAACTTTGGCCGAATTGGGTGTATCCGTTGAATTACCATCATAACTTTGAAAGTTTATGGATCTGATTCATGAAACTTGTACATAAGAGTAATCGAGTTTCAGGTCACATGATCAAGGTCAAAGGTCATGTAAGGTCAATGAACTTTGGCCATGTTGGGGTTTTTTGTTGAATAACCATCATATCTCTGTAAGTTATTGGTCTAGTTCATAAAAAGTGGACATAAGAGTAACCATGTATCACTGAACATCTTGTGCGAGTTAGAGTAGTATTCAAAGTCAGCACTGCTGCTATATTGAACCGCGTGATGCAGGTGAGACGGCCAGAGGCATTCCACTTGTTTAAATTTCTCAATTCTCTTCGTACACAGACAGCTTGCGATTGTGCAGCCGCCAACATTAGGAGACAAAATGTGAAAAATTCCCCCTCTAAAATTACCACTTTTACAAAATATAAGCTAGAACATACTGGATTTTATGACTAACATTCAGGATCAGGTTCTTTGATCATTCGCCGTCATGTTGGTAATGCAGCTGAGGGTTGGACACGCCAGCCAATCACGTTCGTGTTACCATTTTTTGCCCAGCTCTCCTACTTGTTCTGTGACCCTGTGTTGTGAATTTCATGAAGATGCACGGGTTAACAGTCCTTTATATTCACTTTATAATGAAATGAAAATTGCACTTAGTACATCAATTCTTTGCTCCATCTCCTTTCAAAATGACACTCATCAGTTTGTAATCCCAAGTTCTTTATGAAAAAAAAGAAGAAAACTTGGCATTTGGCCTGTCTAATACATTGCATTAGACACAATGGATGGCAATTTTTATCTCTCTTTTAATGAGGAATTTTATATCAGATAGATACTCTACGCATTTGTAAAGAAAAACTCAAATATTGAAGCAAAACTTGTAAGATTCCTGATTTTTAAAATTGTATATTGCAAAAGAAAATTTCCACACTTAGGTTGTGAAAATACAAATCTATTGAAAATACATGTAGGATTTGATTGAATCTTGTGAAGACCAAAACTGGTGGTCTAAAGCAATTAAGGGTAGTATTGAGGAGTAATCATCACTATTTTGTAAATTTTTGTGTTTGTCTGTAGGAGGAAGATGACTTGGCCTATGAAGAAGAGATCTTACGTCATCCATTCTCTGTCAAATGCTGGCTACGCTATGCTGAGCACAAATCTAATGGCCCTCCTGTAGGACTACATCTCATCTATGAGAGAGCTCTAAAAGAGTTACCTGGAAGGTATGGGAAACAGTTATTCATTAAAGAAGTATGAGGTTGCATATATGTACACTGATATACCATTAATGGTATTTTGGCAAACTATTGCAGGCAAAGACCCTGAATTACAAATAATCAACGTTGACATTGACATGACCAGCTCAAAGAAGGGAGACCTGTGCACGATCCTAATCAGTGAGTTTGGGCTGCATATTAGGACCAGTTTTCTTGAGCAATGGGTTCGCACAGCAAACTATTGGCAAATATGCGACATTACATTTCTGTGCAGACTTTATCCAGGTACATGTAGTACCTAAGGTAAATTATAAGCACTGGCACATCCGCTGTCAGAGATTTCACCTAGGAAAGATGGATCAGGAAGACCGTATAGGAATCATTCAATTCAGAAGATGCTTATGTATTGAGAATTGACTTCCTTGAAATTTTATGAAATTGTTAAATTAAAAGTAATGGGGAGGAAAAAAATCTGGTTTATGAGATATTGACTTCATCATGATGTCATCGCTGGTCCAAGTCACAGTCCTGGTAGAAATTTGTACCTTGATATTGTGTTGCAGACTTGCAGTTGTCCTGAGAACTTGCTGTTTCATGATTTCTCGGGTTATATTTTACATCACAGATGGGTTATTTTTTTCTAGTTCTAGGGCAAATATAGTAAAAATGACTTGGATGCTGCCAACACTGTTTTAAGACATTACATAATTAAAGCAACTAATGAGTTGAATATTAGGCAATGCATGTATATGAGCAAGGATAAGTAATATTACTTATTTATTGTATTGTAAGTTGTTATTATATGCCTACCTTTCAGCTACAAGCTATGGTATAACTACCTCAAACTGAGAAGAAAGGCCATCAAAGGTCGGTGTATTACTGATCCAGGATATGAGGATGTCAACAATGCCTTTGAAAGAGCTTTGGTTTTCATGCATAAGGTGAGTTGACCACTGGGCCGCATTTCATAGAATTTGTTGAATAGTAGTAATGAATGCTAAAAATCTATTACAAAATTGCTCCAGCCAACCATACGTTACCATTTTGTAGCCCATGTGTAAGTCAGGATTGATGACAAGTCTTGTAAAGCAAAATCGAGGATCATTGCTAATCTTCACATGAGACTCTAACTTTTTCCAATGCAAGAAAATGCTCTGCTTTTTAAGAGACCAATTTAATATAGAAGTGTTCAATAAAAATATCCACATACTTCACATCAAAAGTCTCAATCTGCAGAGATTTGACTTCAACTATATAGCTGATTGGAATCAAAATGATTGGTATCCAAGAACATGCTCCAGTTGTGCTTAAAGTTGTGTTTGACATACAAACAGTTTTAATGAACCAACACCCATAATCTGATGAACCACAGCTATGTTAATGTGACTAGGACATGTAAAGAGGCATCTCCAATGTGTTTAGTAATGTGTGAAGAACATGGTTATGAAAACAGTAAAACCATTTGAACGCCACCTTGACCTTCCAATAACTTTCCAGATGCCTAGAATATGGCTTGACTACTGCCAGTTCTTGATGGACCAGTGCAAGGTCACTCGGACACGCCGGACGTTTGACCGTGCCTTGAGAGCGCTGCCCATATCCCAGCATCACAGGATCTGGCCTCTGTACCTGAAGTTTGTCCGCTCCATGCCACTCCATGAGACAGCTGTCAGGGCCTACAGGAGATACCTCAAGGTGGGCCATCATCATGAACAATTCTTAGGTCTTTCTAACTTTAGGGCTTCAATTTGTACATTTCATAATATATGTCCTACTAACCTCCATTATCATGAGAGGCATACTGTTCTTTGTGGGTATGATTTCTTCCTAGATATTACCTTTTTTTAGAATTTGAATATTAAAGAGATGTTTGTGTGAGCTGTAAATCCCAAGTGCTGGAATAAATTAGGATTAAACAATTACAATAAAGAGCCCAGAATGTTTTAACAGCAACATGAACATACATGGAGTGGATATTATTACATTTAATAATTAAACCTTGCAAATTTTGTGGAAGTTTTTTAGCCAATCAGTAGAGGAATTTCTAGTTTAGAAACTTGTCTCGGATAAGAAAGTGATCCAATAGAAACACAAGGTGACATAAAAACCTAAAAGTTAGTGGAACACATATGTCATTAGATCTTTTCATTAACTTTTATGCATTTTTTTTTACTCTGATGAATTCATGTGAATTAAGGGAAAAATCATACCTAAATGGCGTATGTGAAGAAATGATGAAATGTTATTAAAAAGGTGATCGATCTGGAATGTGTTCTTCCATCTTGTAGCTGTGTCCTGAGAATGCAGAGGAGTACATTGAGTATCTTGTGGATATTTTGCGTTTGGATGAGGGCGCTGTTCGTTTGGCAGACATTGTCAACCAAGAGACATTTGTTTCGAAGGAAGGCAAATCAAACCATCAGGTTAGTTTACTGTAGGCCTATATTTCTGTTTGAAAATGGTTTCATAATTGGAAGCTTTTATGTTTGTTAATTAGATGGACTTCATATAACCCGAGATCATTTGAATTATTCATTACTGGTAGTTAAAGAAAGATGAACTTCTAATGATGACATTGATGATTAGAAAATCAATAATATGCAGCTACTTGATTAACACTCTACTGCACTAATATCACCAACCATTGTTACTGAAGAGTTTGGGAAAGGTGGAGCCTGTTTTATGTTGTAATTCAAGATAGGTAGTCATTAACCCTTGCTATGTAATGAGAGTTATATTCCACCAATCTATAATGAATATTTTGCTGGTGATTAGAAGAATTGCTTTGAAATTTCTTCTTGCATAGGAACTTGTGTGTTAGCATGATATGATGTTTGTTTGTATTACATCTCTTATTGTTGCCTTTCTAAGAAAAGGTATGTTTGATGTTTTTCTAGCATACTTTGGACAATGATATTAGGTCGGCTGCATTTATAAGAAATATTTATGGCTGTGATTTTAGTACTGTTATCACTTTTAGTTGTCTGTAGAAATAAAATTCAGTATTTTTAGGCAAGGTCACTTTTTCATAGGAAGCATTCCTTTGACAGTACAAATGGGAAAGCTAAAAAAAAACCCACTGCAACAGATCTTCAGGGCGAATGAGATGGGCATTGAGGTCAATACCATGGAAATGGATGACCTTGGCAAAACCTTTAATATTTCTCTTTTTGTTTTTTTTTGCCATTGTACTTGTCTTTGTTATTCACAATCTATTTATATGTTATTTTGATATTCTCTATCATTTCATTATCTAGCTTTGGCATGACCTCTGTGACCTGATATGCAAGCATCCAACCAAAGTGACATCACTCAAGGTTGATCCCATTATACGGGGAGGGATCAAACGCTTCTCTGATGAGAGGGGCAAGCTTTGGTGCTCTCTGGCTGACTACTATATCAGGAGTGGTCACTTTGAGAAGGTTAGGACTTATTTCACATTTGAAAAAGAGCAAGCCCAACTTTGTAGTCTTTTTCTTGAGAAAAAAATCAAAGATCAGTGACAACACATCTGACATATTTCCTTGCATTCAATAATACCTTGGTGATATTTCTAGCACCACACATCACGGAACACCATTCTTTTGAAAATATAATACAACAATGCATTGGTTCAGCTGCATGCTTAGCAAAATGGACACAATGAACAGTTTAAAAAATAGATGAAATAAGAACATTAAATACCTTGCAACTTTCTAATTTCTTATCTGTTTTGTGCTTATTTAAAGGTCAAGTCCGACCCAGCAAAATGTTGATTTGACAATAGAGAAAAATCAATCAAGCATAAGTTATTCAAATCAATTTTTCGTAGGGTGGACTTGTCCTTTAAGCACATTCTATTCTCCTTCAAACACATTGAGTGAATTAAATTCAAACACATTTCTGAAAAATAAGTGATGTTGAAATAATGTTAACAGAGCAATTGCATGATTCCCTTCTTCAAAGGCACACATTCACAATATGTGTTTTCTATATGCAATGGACATGAACTATCTGTTACTTGAAATCACCTGTTTAGAATCATGGTGTCCTGAGATGCTAAATCATATGAACATAATTCATATATCTTATGATAAACACAAGTTTTATGAGTATTGGATAATGTTCTCACAAACAGTCATGACAATTGGGTTTCCTTAACAATGATACACCCCATATAGTGCAGATTTGTATAATTCAAAATAGATAAAGATGATTTATTTGAGACTTTATTGTTTCTGGTATGAGCCCACAGTTTGTGAGTTAATTGCACTTAAGCAGAGCTGCCAAGTAGTACTGATTTTCAGTATTTAGTACTGAAAAGTGAGAAGAATACTGATAGTTTCATGTAAAATACTGATTTCTAAAGTTTCAGTTGTATGTGTGGTCCTATGGTATTCAAAAATAAATACTGATTTCCTCACCGAAATACTGATTTTTAGCTTAAAAAATACTGAAATGTTCCTTTTCAGGTTGGCAGCTCTGCTTAAGTTTTTCGCCAATATGTTATTATAAGTTGTTATATTGAATGCAAACTCATCTTAATGTCAATATGAGATGTACAAATTTTGTTTAGAGCTCTTAGGACAAACATTTGGTAAGAAAAGGATATGCAAAAAATATATATTTTCTATAGAAAGGATATATGTATTCAGTAGTTAGTTGATCAGCATAGAAATGAGTAGAGTTGGTCATTTAGCACAGGGTTAATCTGCCATACAGTACGTATATATTTGTTGGACATATTAAATTGTATTTTTATTAGTAATAGAGGATTCCGAAATATGAATTCATAGCAGGAGTTCAACATTGTTTATCTGTCAATTTAGGCAAGAGACATATATGAGGAAGCAATCTTCACTGTGAAAACTGTCAGGGATTTCACCCAGGTAAGAATCTAATTCATTGTCTTAGTTATACATTACAAATGTCGCATTTCCACTCGTTTGATTTCTCTCCATGGTTATCACAATAAGTATTAATTAAAAGCCAAGTGCATCTGAACAAGAAATTAATTTGACTCAAAGCAACACACCTTTTCATCTAGAAGATACAGATCTTTAGGAGCTCCATACATCCCAGTGTTCTACTTTGTTGTTTGTAATCAAGGTATTTAATACCAGCTCATGACATTGCAATTCTTGTTCTATGGTTTGTTCTAGGTCTTTGATGCATATGCTCAGTTTGAGGAGAGCATGCTAAAAGCAAAGATGGAAACATCTGCAGAATCTGGTTCAACTGAGGAAGGTTAGTTTCTTTTTATTCTTTTTATTTTTATTTACTGCTTTGTGTGATGTTTTATTTAGTTTGTGAGAGGTGGGGGGGGGGTATGACAGGTGTACAAGAACAATAAAGCAAATATTAAAAAAATCACCCTCTCTTTGCTGCTTGCATGATGATTGATAATTATAGCATTTATTATTTTATTTGACCCAATACTATAACCCTGCCTTGAAAAAGGGGCTTTTATGCTTCTGACACTAAAGCAGTTCAGAGAAAAATTGTAATGTAAAAGCTCATGATTACATCAACAGTTCGGGGTAAACAATTAATTGACCAAAATCTTGTTGGACCACTGTCAAGAATCTTAACATTCATTTCCCTGTCTGTTGTCTTGATGATGATCTGACTAGATCGGGGTCACAAGGTCAAAGGTCAGCGGTTACACAGGTCATATATCAGAAAATGTCTCTTTCTTGCAAGAGCAATTTTATGGATCAATACGGCTCATGTTTGCAGATAATGACTTGATTAGAACTGGTATGTATATGAGCAATATTTCTGATCTGCCAATAGCAGAACTTCACTGGTTGCCTGTACATCAAAGAATTTCATTCAAAATTCTGTTGATTGTATATGAATCATTAATCGGTCAAGCCCCATATTACTTTACAGAATTACTCAAACTTAAAACCCAATCACACAGTCGAAGCCTGCGAAGTTCCACAGATAAATTATTGTTTCAGATCCCATTACACAAAACAAAAGTCACACTTGGTGATCGTGCATTTGCACATGCTGCCCCCAAACTATGGAATAGCCTGCCAATCCATATAAGAAGCTCTCCATCCTTGGCATTCTTCAAATCAAAATTAAAAACATAACTCATTAGTTAAGAAAATATGCTGTGTAGACCTAAGTAAAAAGAGCTCTGCACAAGCGCAACTGAATATATCCATATGAAAGCTGCACTATACAAATTAATGCTTATTATTGTTATTCATTTATTTATTAATTTTTTTTTTATCAGTCCTGATTTGCTATTTTGTCTATTTTGAAAGCTTGTTATTTGGCCTGTTGAGGGCATACCTAGATGCAAATTTCAATTTTATTTTCTTCATTTGTCATTGATGCTTACCTTACAGATGACATTGACATTGAGCTGAGGCTTGAACGGTTTGAAGACCTAATGGACAGGCGCCCTCTGTTGTTGAATAGTGTCCTATTGAGACAGAATCCCCATAATGTTCATGAGTGGCATAAAAGGGCAAAACTTTTTGAAGGGAAGCCTAAAGAAGTAAGTTAATTCTTCTATCTGTCTTTTGTATCTATTATTCATTTTATTATGTTTATCTAGTTTCTATAATATATTATCAATCTCAAATCCTATCTTAAGCCCTTTTTATATACCCCTAAATCATAAATGCATCAATACCTTACTCCAATAAATTAGATTATATGAATTTGTATCCTCATAACAGTTGTGATGTGGGGGATAAGAAATAAAAATGCATTTTACTGGATAAATTTTGCAATTTAAAATAAAAATTCATTTAGATTAGGTTCCTGTTCAACATAAATATGTATGGAAATTTCAAGATATAATCTAATTTCTGCTATTCAATTACTAAATTTGGAAGATAAGGTGCTAAAAAGCCCTTTGTAAAAGAAGAATAAAAAACATTGTCAAAAGTGGGCACTAGATTTGATGCATTACATGTACCTACTTTGCATTTTAGCCCTAACCAGACCAGGTTTTTGGGGCGTTACATGACCGGGGGTATGAGGGGGGTTGAAAATCTACCCCCTCCTTGAGATCTTGGCCACAGATCGTGTGAACGTCACAAAAATTGACATGATGACAGTGTGGAATGCAGTTCAATTTTTTAATTCAATTTAATATTGATTATGCTAATTTATGTATAAATTATTCTTTGTACACTAATTCACTGAAAAAGCTGTAAAAAATCATCATACAAATGCTAACAATTACAAATGACAAAAAAATCTTAGTTTGAAAATAAATTTCTTCTATATTGTCTTATGAAATTCTTATTTATTTCTTTGTTTTTTGCCAAGCTTATATGTATAGCAGAACCTTTTTGAAGCATAATCATGCTAAAATCAATTTATTTCAGCTGATGAAAGTAAAAATAATCATATCTTTATGAATAAGATAAGATGAGAAAACTCAATTTACATTGACTTTGTACATAAAACTACGTTTTGGGTCTAACATGTACTTGCATAATTTTTCAACCACATACCCAGGCATCGTAAATTTGGTCTCAAGAGATGCGCAAGACTTTGAAGTAAAAAGTCAGTGAGTGGTGCTGTCAAAAATTTTGCATGCAGTGGAATACATGTAGTTGCTGAAAATGTTGAGGGGATTCAGGGTGGCTTCAGGGTTAAAGGTTGATAGATCTTATATAATTAGAATATTAAATGATATTTAATGATAATTCACATTATTGACTCCTTATCATATCAATGCTTTAGTGGGACTATAACCCTTAAAAACTGGGGGGACCTCAACATTTTTGCAAATAATCCACTATGTGAAGGCTTCTGCTGCATCCTTTATTACTTTTTTCTTTTGAGTCTAGCACAACTATTTAAACCAAATATGCGAGGCCCGGTTACAAAGCTTTGAAATAAAGTGTTACGATGTTAGTACATGTCAGAGCCAAATTGCTCAAAAACATGATTTTATCTACAAATTCAATACAAATTCTGTTTCTAGCCAAATTATCATTATTTTTACTGATTATACTGATTTTGCTGATGTTTTACTGATTAAAATCATTGTTATTTATGATTGGAAGAGTGTCACTGGCAGCTTTCTTTGGGAAAAACTTTAAAACAAAAGTAAAAAAAAAGGTGAACTTCAAGGTCTTTATTGATTTACAGCCAATTTCTAATTTAAAATTCTGATTAGCAGGATTGTTGAACCAAATAGATTTGAATTTTGTATAGTTATGTCCTAGAAGACGGGCATGTCAATTTTTATCGTAATTGCGCAATCAGCAGCTGAGTTCTTTAGGTCCTTGAGAATCCCCCATTCTTTCCATCCACCAAACTACCCCAATCTTGTTCATATGGTTAATGGATTTATTTGTAGATAATTCCATCTCATTTCAATGACTTAGAAATGAGATAAATTGAATTTTTTCTCATAGTGAAATATTGTCTTTATTGCTATTAAAAGATTAATTCATCATGATTAATCTTGAGGATAGATGGTACATGTGTTCAAGTTTTTTATTTCAAATGTTTGTTTTGTTTATCAGGTGATTAACACATACACAGAAGCTGTGCAGACTGTAACTCCTCAGCTAGCAACAGGTAAACTTCATACTCTGTGGGTAGAGTTTGCTAAGTTCTATGAGAAGCATGGTCAGGTCATGGAGGTAAGAAATATTATTTTATTTTTCATCAGAGTTAATCATTAAACATTTGCATCACAGATCTGATTTGCTGACAGTAAACTTGTATTAGAAATAATGCATTTGTCATTATAACAAATGTTATGAGACAGGATCCTGAATGAAACCATGTTTATAAAGCCTTGATCAGATACAATGTGACACATCATTTTTCATATTGTTCATACATCAGACAAATTGCACTCTAAATTCACTTGTACATGTATGTTGATTAATGTGTGCTGTACGCTTCAAACAGTGGTCTAAAATTTGGCAGACAAACTGCTAACGTCATTATGTTTTTATAATGATGTTGTGCTTTTGTGTTATTTCATGTCAAGAGTTTGTCACACAAATGTAGCCATCTTATTTTGCAATCACTTTATTTGATTTTGCTAGATTTTAAAAGACTTGATTAGTCCGTAGATGTTTTGTCTTGTGACAAAATACAAGTCTGCAAATGAAAAAGTGGGCAACATTGAACGCTAACAGGCATTGAGCTGTTCTACTGAAATAATGCAACACTTCAATATCCCTTCTTTAATCTTTTGTCCAGTTTTGATGAAAACTTGAGCAATATGATTTGTTTAATCAGATCGTTTTATTTTCCACCTGGAATACCCAGCAACTTATTCTTTGATGTCACAGTAATGAAATCAAATTGAAAAATCATATCAACTATCAATCCTTCACCATTGTCATATAAACTGAAGAAAAGCTAGGGGTGTTTCACAAACTTTGAAGTTTGACTTAACATCATGCTCAATTTCCTAGTTGCCTACCATGTAGTGCTGTAGCCGAACCGAATGAAAGTTCACCAAACTTGGCACTTCTGAACTGAACCAAACGCAAAGGCCTGGTTGGATGAAAATTTTAGCCATATTAATTAAACCAATTCAGCAACACTTAATTGTGAACGGGACTCCATGGGTCTGAGTATAAAATTATATACATTTTTATTGGTTAGTGATTGTGCACAATAAGAATACCACACAAAGTATTTTAAAATCCACTGTGAAAGGTTCGGTCTTGTTTTTGATTCAATTATTATCAATTTCAGATTTTTTTTATAAACATGAATATTGCTGATGTGGTTTATGGTACACCATGTGGAGTATTATAGAAGAAGTAAAAGAAAGAAAAAGAAATGGATAGGCAAGAAAGTGTAAATTTGAGAGTAGAGTAATCTTTCTTGAATATAGTCCTGAAAAGGACTGTAAACCAGAAGAGATTGATGAGTTGAAACAGCTTGAGTAGTAGGGCGGATGAGGAGATGCTGGCTTTAGTCGGCGAGTAGAGATGATGAGCAGAAGCAGTAGAGAGACTCAACGTTTTGGGCAGGTTGACTGTCCGTCTTCAGGAGTGAATATATTTATACAGTGCGTCCCACAAAAAATGAAACCGAGATTTATCGATGATTTTATTATAACTTAATCACAAATATAATAGACAAATGACCTACCACTGTGAAGCTTAGAATCTCCTCTTTCATCTGAGATAACTTATAGATTTTTTTTCATTCACGCATGAGTGAGCAAAAACAATTTGAAAAGGAGATAGCAAAAAGTCACTTGGTGTGCTGTTTCTGGGTTTTAAAAAGAAAACCACATTTTTAAAAAGTTCAGTATCTGCTCTTTAATTTGATACCTCAAATACAAAAAATTGTCAAGAAATTACAAAGTTCTGGTCATTTGAAATAAGGCTTGAATTTCACCAATTTCAAAAAATAAAGAGGTTTTTGTCTCACCTGCATAGCAGAGTGAGACTATAGGCGCCGCTTTTCCGGTGGCGGCGGCGGCGTCAACATCAAATCTTAACCTGAGGTTAAGTTTTTGAAATGACATCATAACTTAGAAAGTTTATGAACCTAGTTCATGAAACTTGGCCATAAGGTTAATCAAGTATTACTGAACATCCTATTAGAGTTTCATGTCACATGACCAAGGTCAAAGGTCATTTAGGGTCAATGAACTTAGACCATGTTGGAGGAATCAACATCAAAATCTTAACCTGAGGTTAAGTTTTTGAAATGTCATCATAGGTTGACAAAGGTCAAAGGTCAATGAACTTTGGCCGAATTAGGTGTATCTGTTGAATTACCATCATAACTTTGAAAGTTTATGGATCTGATTCATGAAACTTGTACATACGAGTAATCAAGTACCACTGAACATCCTGTGCGAGTTTCAGGTCACATGATCAAGGTCAAAGGTCATGTGAGGTCAATGAACTTTGGCCATGTTGGGTTTTCTTGTTGAATAACCATCATACATGTATCTCTGTAAGTTTATTGGTCTAGTTCATAAAAAGTGGACATAAGAGTAACCATGTATCACTGAACATCTTGTGCGAGTTAAAGTAGTTTTCAAAGTCAGCACTGCTGCTATATTGAACTGCGTGATGCAGGTGAGAAGGCCAGAGGCATTCCACTTGTTACAGGTTAACATCCAGACTCACTCAACACTCCGTTTGTTGACGATCATCCATGCATTAAGTCTTTTGTTAACTGTGCGATAGCTTCTGTGGGAAACCGGGGAAAACATGTTTATTTAATGAAATTATGGAAATACAAGCATTGTTCCGAGGGAACAGAACTTTTTAAATTCTTGACCATTTTCTGTGATTAAGGTATCAAATATAAGAGCAGATACTGAACTTTTTAGGCATGTGATTTTCTTTTTGAAATTCAGATAAGTATTTGTATTTATGATTAAGCTATGATAAATCTCGGTTTAGTTTTTTTTTGTGGGGTGCACTGTACATATACTAGTATACATGAATATATTTTTTCCTTCAAAAAATGAGAGGACATTTGGTATAAAATAGTGTGGCTGAAATCGATTGTGATTGTAATCAGTCCATAATCATTATGTATTTAAAAAAAAGACGACATTAATTCCTTCCTTGTAACTGACAAAGTAATGGTAAAGTATATATTTCACCTTCTGAAATTTCCATATTAATATAGAAAAATAAGTAAGAGATGAAGGAATGAGGGTAGAAAAAGAATTTTAAAAAACCATATAAGATCAAAATATTCAAAGCAAATCAATGCCTGTTCCCTGGTCGCATTCGGGAAATAGTTGGAGTTGGAAAGTTGAAACAGGAGGTCCAAACAACCTGCTCTTAGCTGCTATTATTGGTAAAATTCATATTCCAAATTTTGAAATATTTTTCAATTGTCAATATTTTCTAAAAAGTAGATTAATCTGGTCAATTGCTGAAAATAAATTGATAAATTATCAGTTCTGCTTGATTCTGAAAGATCAAAGCTGAACGATTTTACAACACTAAAATACACAGTATAGTCCCATGTACTCATTTTCGTGTTGGAAATTTGTTTGATGTCACTTAGCATCAATCTTTCAAGACCAAGAATGGACTGATAATTCATCTTTTTAGAGTAATTGATTGACCAGGTTAGACCACTTTTCAGAAAATACATGTATGGACTTTGTAAAGCATTACATGTACATATTCTTTGGAATATGAATTTTGCCAGTATAATAACAGTTAAATGGAGGTTGTTTACTACTCTTCACATTCCTGATCAACACTTTCCAATTGGGGAGACTGGGTTTGCAATGACATTGTAATTGATCATAATCATATCTATATGAAATAAACATAAAAAAATATTTTCTTTGAAATTCTGTTTCTATCATCATTCTTTCGTTTTCAATTTTTTTTTGGTAATTTCATTTAATTTGAAAATGAAAGTAGAAAGGACTCATTTTTTTTAAAGAAAGTTAGATTACTATGCAACAATGCAACAATTTTCTATGCAACAATTTTTATACTACTAACATACTACTACCATGCATGACCACAACAATTTTTATAACCATTCTTTTTAAAAACAAAATTTATTATAAATGTATGACAGACCTACAATGTACGCTACAATGACCTTCAAAGTGGCTGAGGGTAGGCGATCTTTTGTTTTATACATGTATGTTTATAATTTATTTTGGCATTGAGTAACCTCATACCGAACCTTAGTTCTAAGTTCAGAAAAAAAATTGCCGAGATCTGCTGAACTGAACACGATCATGCTGCCTGACTTGCGTTACTACTACCATGTGTGACCACAATGGGTAAATTTTACTCATGTGCTTCCATTATCATTACTATTACTATGTAAAATACATTTGGCTTGTTAGCACTTAACCTTGTCTTTAAGTCAGACTTTAGTCACACTAATTACTTTGTGAAATACCCCCCCCCCGCCCCTCCCACCAGTATACTAGAGTTTTTTCTTGCATTTACTTGGGCAGCCACACGTTAAACAATGATATTCTGGATTATTTGTGTCTGTGTGTGAATTTAGTTGTTTTTTTTTACTAATTTTCTATCAAACTTCATTTGTATTTTGACCAATGTGTTTGAAAATATAAACCTACACCTTCTTCACAGTGGGTTTTCAAATTTATCCCGGTGCTGTCATGGGACAATGACACCAGTACAAATGCATTCACAGTAGAAGAGTTATCCCAGAACAGTCCTGGGATAAATTTCATGTACCCATTCCCTCTGCAGTGGGTGATCAATTGTAATAACCTCTGTAATAAACACGTAAGCTCGTGACCTCGTGAGTGACCCTGATATGACTGGAAACCACTATACAGATCACTGCCGGAAACACATCTCTGCTTGCAGGATCCTCGATATTAAATTTTGAAAAATGTTTCATTGATTTATTTATTATTTAATTACTGACTTTAGTCAGAAATGCACCATTATTTTAAGTGTGAACTATCATGATTTTATCAAATAGATATTCTCATAATAATAAAATTGACTTGTAATTGGTGGCATTCTATTCCACATTATACACCCAGTTGTGGAGAAAATGGTGATAAGTTACACATCATTCTTGGTTTATCCCGGAGATGTAGTGTGAGGGACAGTCACGGGACTGTCCCTCTGCTACTACTATGGTTTGAGAGCACAAGATTGTTGCAGAGTTACATGTATATACTGAGATGAGGTTATCCCATGGTAGTTTATCGCGGGTCCGAGCATTCACACTTAAGGCTACACCGCTACAGTCTCTGGACAGTCCCGGGACTGTAGCGGTGTTCGCTGCCTGCCAAGGTGAAGACAGTTACTTGACATATATGTATTTCATAATTTTTGTAAAATTTTATTTTGTAGTTGTTTTGAATGAATTCTTTTTATTGTTTTGGTGTTGCTTTTGATGCCAGATTTGAAAAGTTAATTGTGCCATTGCCCTGGCACATACAGTTGAGGCCGAAAGTTTACATACACCCATGGAATTCAGTGAAATTTGTTCGCTTGACAGACATCGTAACATTTAATATATCTTCAGAAATATAAATGCTACCATGACAAATTTGGTATCAAATGAAAGGGCATATTAAGCTCATTCACATGATCGGGATGCCATTGGGATTAAAATATTTTCACGTAAAATTTTCTTTGAAGAAAAAATTAATATTCATGCCAAATGTATTTCATTGCTTGTTATTATATTTTCAAAAATTGTTTCATAGAAATATATAAATTCAAATATATGATTTATATTACACTTTCTATCATGATATGCCACCAATGAACAAAAAATTGTAATCTGAAATGTTTGTGTTGAGAAGTAATTAGCATAAATATGAAAAGTTTTTGTCAAGTTTTTATTTTTAATTTGTCTAAAATATGAAGATTCTTGGGGGAAAAATGACACCTAAATATTTTTCAGTTCCTTATGCCAAAGCAATGTGATGAAGGGGTATGACATACTCATTTGTTTGATATCAAATTCGTCAAGATAGCACAAATATTTCATAAGATACAGTAAATTTTATAATGTTTGGCAAGTGTCAACTTTTGTTTGAATTTCCTGGGTGTATGTAAACTTCTGGCCTCAACTGTATATACCTGTTTGAAATTCATCAACATTGTTTATAGAAATGATATTCCAGTTTGCTCTTTTTTCCATAAAATGCATTATTTGAAGTCTGGCAAGATTAATGTAACTCCACATTCTTTCCAATGTGTGTTCTTTTTTCCTGCATGAAAAATAGAGATTTTAAAGGAAATGTGAAATGTATGAGTTATACCTTGGTCACATTTGATCTACGGCGGCCGTACGGCGAGTCGACAACAGCCGTTTTATCAATTTCAATTCAAACCACCTTATGTAGTTGGTACAAAAAATGTTGAAACGACTGTTTTCGACTCGCCGTACGGCCGCCGTAGAGCAAATGTGACCATGGTATTAGTACTCTATCATCTCTTTCCCACTAAAGAGAAAGGGATTTATCCAAAACAAAACAATATTCAAACTACAAAATTACAGGACAAAGTCATAGGGGCATCATTACGGAAATGTGTTGTGCAAAAATGGGAACGAAACACGTCTTATGGTTGTGTGTTGATGCAAACAAAACATATATGAAAATGGCAAGAAGAGTTGAATATCATCAATCTTCAAAAGCAATTAATATATCATGTAGAATGTTTGTATTATCTAAGGTAGATAATTGGTACTGGGTTCCACTTCCGCCATTTCACTTTCAGAAAAATGAAAAATGTGTCGCCTTCCACGTAATTAGGTCGGTAAAACTCTCCAGGGCTACTTGAGACTGAAAATCATTCTCATTTGATGATGTACTGATGCCCCATTTATAGTAATGAGCAGAATGTGTAACAGCGTTAAAAAAAGAGGGAAAAAAGGAGGGGGGGGGGTTGATTGAGAAAGTGGAAGAGAGGGAACAAACATGGGATGAGGGTAAAATACACATGTAATGTAGATATTGAAAGCCTTTCAAAACTGCTATTTTATTCAAATAAAATTAATTTTAGGCTGTTAAAAAAATAGGAAGGTCTTTTCACTAATCATTTAAAAAACTCAATTATCCATATGACAGATTTCTCAATTGAAGAAATTCATGTACTTATTGGAACAGCTGTCTTTCTTCAAAATTGTTTTTAGGAAAGAGGGGTGGGAAACCGAATTGTCCATACAGTAAATATTGAAAATAGGGTAGACTCCAAGTTCTAATGTTAGATCATTTAATTTAAAATATTACCATCATCTTTTTGAAGGATGAAAGTATCGAGCAGTATTTCATCTGGGTCTTTATTGGCACTCGTTTTCTACAAGGAGTGACAGCGTTGACGTACATGTAATTTTATGTCAATAAAACATTATTACTTTCTGGGGCTAACTCACGTAGAGAAAGGAAATCATCGCTCACTTTCTATTGATCTTAGATCATATTGCTCTTAGTGTAACCAATAAATCAAATTTTAAAAAAAGAGATAACATGAGATAAAGTTGAAGAGGTAATGTTACACTATTAATATCCTGTCCTAATTGAGAATACATGTTTAAGTACAAGTTGATTTTGTCCATGTAGTTACACAAGCTTCTCCAGAGTGTATAAATGTATGATGACGTATGAAATATCTTTATTTTCTCTTCATAATGTGAATCAAAGTATAATTCCTCCTTGAACATTAATTGAAATTTCCATATTTTTAACCTATTTGTGAAGAATCTCCTTATTATACAATCTGCAAAAATGAATTATTGTATGATTCAAGCGATATAAAAAAGATAGTGAGTGAAGGATTTACTTTGCATTTTGTTTACTTTATAGTACTGCAGGGTTGGTTGGCCTGTTTAGTTTTGAAATATTACTTTGAATTTGAATACAAAGGGGTCCTGCAGTTACACAAACATTATTTAACATGAAAATACAGAGTAAGGTTAATCTATGAACAAAATATTAAGAAGTGGATAAATGTTAATGTAGAGAGTAGATACATGGATGGCACTGTTAGTTGGGAATCCAACCCAAATACAATCTTTTAGAGGAAAAAGAAAAATAAGACAAGTTAAGGATTGAAATTCAAATTTTTATTACACATGTCAATATAAGACAAAATATCAACAGACCTAATTGTACAGTGCGTATCAAAAAAAAGTTTACACTTTGAAAAAGCCGTGGGATTTAAAAAAATATACAACATGCTTGAATAGATCTGTTACAGTGTTAAAATGTGGAAAAATTTTCAGGATATTACAAATGTATAATTTTACAGGACTTTTCCAAGTGTAAACTTTTTTTGATATGCACTGTATAGATCCCAGCATTGTGTGTTTGATAATTCTCTTTCTTTAAATTCTTGTGTCTCAATTTCAGATTAATTTCATGAGTTCATTTTTCAAAAATACCAGGAATAACATACTCTTTTTCTGTAATGTTGATTTTGTAATTTTAGGAATTAATATAATTTAGCTTGATGCAAAGATCCTCTTTAAAGGACTTACTAATAATGATAATAAAATAATATGCAACATATAGCACTTAATACAAATGTTTCTAAGCGCTGCATACTATTACCCCGGCTTTAGCGTGGCTACCCTGATCAGGCGTTTCGATCATTCAAGGAATTCCTTACTACCGGGTACCCATTTACTACACCTGGGTGGAGAGTGGCAAATGTAGATAAACGCCTTGCCAAAGAACGCTAGTGCTGCGGTGGGATGTGAACCCCGGACCTTGTGGTTCAAAGTCTGAAGACTTGTCCACTGTGCCAATACACCTCTACTACTTATTATGGGTTAGTGCAGCTGGATCAGTCACATATTTTGTGTGAACATTTTAAAACGTTTCATGAATACATAGACAACCAAGTAAAAAACACCATATACATGTAGGCCTATATAAAGATATACTAGTAGAGAAAGCTTCACTTGAGTGACCATGTACATATTATGTAGTCTGATGATGTTACATTTTTTGTTCATAAACACGTGCCATAGAAAACTGATCATTGGCCATGGAACTACATTCAAAGTTTGTTTGAAATGGTTCTACAGTATTCTGAGAGATTCCACACTTTCTGAAGAAGGATCTAAAATCCTTTAATCTCCACCAGTAAACTAAGGTATTACCTAACCAGTCCAAAATGTATACAATCTCAATGGAATATACTACAGGAAGTCGATGACAGAACGTCTGATCGTTTAGGTGAGAAAATGCAATGTACATGTGCATGGCAGCAATGCAAAGAAAAGCTACAAGGTTTGTGCCATAAACCACACCAAGCATGCGCAAGATCTGGCGATTCTCATCACGTCGCACCCTCATGAGATTTGTAGATTTCTTAGAGATGGCGTTAAAGATGACGATGTAACATATCCCGGTGGCTGTAGTTATCAAGAAGTTAATAGCTATGACAAGGATAAATAGCACAGGAGCTTCTTCATTGAAAGTAGCGAAGCATGTGCCAAATCCAATTGCAAGAATCCACAGTACGATGCAGGTTGCTAGGCAACGGGGCGTGGTGATGATGCCGTTGACACCAAATGGATCGATGGTGATGGTGATGAGCTGATAGGCAGCCACTAGCAGGATGCTTGTATTTGACATTGAGCTAGAGATACAAATATTCCAGTTGTAGATGTAGTCTTCTATTTCAAACTGGAAGGAAAGATAAGAATAGCATGTCAAAATAATAAGAATATGTACATACATGTAAATGTACATTAATTAGTGTTAAATTATCTTTTCAACTCTTTCTCATCTTATACATGTATCTTGTATATCGTTAGATCCACTTTTTTGTGTACCATTTTCTTGAGTTACTGCTCTCATTTATTTTCTTCTTTGAAAAAAAATTGTTTAGATATCTTATAATGTTTTTCCTACAGTTTATAGATTTCAATAATCTGCCAATCTAATCTTATTTTGGTTCTAGTAAAATGTCTTTATTATTTGACCTGTTTGGATTTGAAAATGAATTTGATTATATTCAATATTTGTAAAATATGTACATGTACAGTGTAGGGGAGACCGAGGTTAGTTGGAACATGGGGTAAGTTGAAACACTGTAATTTTCTTTACCGCCTGTAAAATAAATTTATGCAAAACTGCCCTCAATTATTATTAATACAACAGTATTGTATTATTATTGCAATAAATTGAGGGCAGTATCGCATAAATTTATTTTACAGGCGTTAAAGAATATTACAATGTTACAACTTACCCCATGTTCCAACTAACCTCGGTCTCCCCTACATACAATAATAATATGAGTATAATTTGATCCATTAAATTGAAACAAAACTACCAATTGCAATTGTCGTGTAAAACACCCTCCTTCCCCTTTTTTCTTATTTCTTTGTTAAAGAGTGATACATTTTTAATACTTGGTAAAGAAAAAAAATGAATCTTTTTTGACACAGGTCCCGCTTTTTTTAATAGGACAGGCAGGGATTCTGAATATTTAGTTTACATTTTATTTTGAGGTTATTCTTTGAATAGATTTGCACAAATATTTTCATTTCTAAAGTTTTCATAAAGCACATAAATTTGTTTGGTTTAAAAGTTAGAAAAAAAGTTGTTTTTAATCCTGTCTTATAGGGGTTCATGCATCACTTTGCTGAGATCATGAGATGTAGATACAAAATTATTTTCCATGTTATTCTTCTTTGGTTCAACATATTCATTTTGATACCAATAATTAATGATAAAGACTTTCTGACAGTTTTTCCCCTTTCAATAGAGAACCATTTCAATTATTGTAATCAGAATTATAGGAACACCAGCTATAAAAAGTATAATGAGCAAAAGTTGATATAGAGCATGCTCAAAATATTTGCTTGGATTGTGGATTGATCAGCACTCTTGTCAAATGGATTTGAGTTGATTAATTAGGTTAACAGTGTATAAGATAGGATAAAATGGAAACCTATTTACTCTTTTCCACAGTGAATCTCATGTGCATAAGAAATTATTTTCATCATACTCCATATTTAATTGAAATGAACTTGTTCCTTTGTACATGTCAGAGTCAAGCCTGTCTATTAAAACTACCCAAGGGAAGTGGAAAATATGTGGCCTTTATAGACAGGTTCTCTAGTCTAGTCTACCATTATATTCCTTCCAAATGGGAGGTAACTTTGTTGGTCACTAAAGACAGGTTTCCTGTATAAACACGCGTCTGCTATACAGGTTTGACGGTTTTTAAATTGAGACAGTTTTCATAGAGCATAAAACAGAGAATGTATTGTGTTTTTGTAGAAACTTGTGTAATTGTTATTCTCTAAAAAATGAAAAACAAAACTGAGGCCCACTACATTACCCTGCTTTATTGAGTGCCTATATAGATGTAGCTGCTAAATAAAGTATATTTGACTTGTTTTTCATATTTCATCATTTTTTAGCTAGACACATATATTCATTTTTATATCAATTATGATTCTGAAAGAAAATTTCTGCTAGTTTCCTCCTTGTAAAACCTGCCAACTCAATCAATTTAACCATCATTAGGTAGATCATCCATTATGCATTGAATAATAAAAAGCATGCTCAAAATATTGAATTGAATTCTGGATAGGTACAGGCTTTACAATTTTGCCATTTGATATTTGTGTCAAATTAGATTGAATTCAGGGTTTATGCCGATAGAATAAGGAGACAAAGGGGATTTGAACATAAGGCTTTGTGCATTAGGAATTCTCTCCACTTCGGTGCTTGATCTTTTAAATAAACTTTTATTTTTTGTACAAGTGAAATATTCAGGTGTAATTTATCTTAAAAAAAATTATTGAAAAAACAGAATTCCATTCAGCGCATAATCGGTTAAGGGTTAACATTGAGGTGAAAAGTTTTTTTTGATAGATCTTTCTATCAAAATAGCTTTTGAAATAATCTTTGATATCTCAGGTTTCAATGTCTTCAGTTTCATGAAAATTGATGATTCTAAAAGTACTGGAAGAGACCATTTTATTCATGGGGGTGCTGTTACCTCTCATCATGGATAGACATTTGTACTCAAATTCAATTAACTCTAGTTTTATTGTCTCACCTGCATAGCAGTGTGACACTAAAGGCACCGCTTTTCCGACGGCGGCGGCGGCGTCAACACCAAGAAATGACAGCATAACTTAAAAAGTATATGGACCTAGTTCATGAAACTTGGCCATAAGGTTAATCAAGTATTACTGAACATCCTGCCTGAGTTTCATGTCACATGACCAAGGTCAAAGGTCATTTAGGGTCAATGAACTTACACATGTTGGGGGATCAACATCAAAATCTTAACCTAAGGTTAAGTTTTTGAAATGTCATCATAACTTAGAAAATATATGGACCTAGTTCATGAAACTTGGACATAAGATTAATCAAGTATCACTTAACATCCTGCATGAGTTTTGCGTCACATGACCAAGGTCAAATTTCATAAGTTTATGGATCTGATTCATGAAACTTGGACATAATAGTAATCAAGTATCACTGAACATCTTGTGCAAGTTTCAGGTCACATGATTAAGGTCAAAGGTCATTTAGGGTCAATGAACTTTGGCCAAATTGGGGGTATTTGTTGAATTACCATCATAACTTTGAAAGTATATTGGTCTAGTTCATTAAACTTTGACATAAGAGTAATCAAGTATCACTGGACATCCTGTGCGAGTTTCAGGTCATATGATCAAGGTCAAAGGTCATGTAAGGTCAATGAACTTTGGCCATATCAGGTTTTTTGTTGAATGACCATCATATCTCTGTAAGTGTATTGGTGTAGTTCATAAAACGTGGACATAAGAGTAACCAAGTATCATTGAACATCTCGTGCAAGTTATAGTAGTTTTCAAAGTCAGCACTGCTGCTATATTGAATCGCGTGGTGCAGGTGAGACGGCCAGATGAGGCATTCCACTTGTTTTCAAAGTTACTCTTATTTGGTTTGAATGTTCTTGCACTCTGAACATTGATATACATGTGTCATCAAACATGAATTAGGAGAAAAAAATTATTGGGAAGTAATTTTTTTTTGGAGATGTTAACATTTCCATTTTAAAATTTCTGTACGTGATGAAAAAAAGTAGAAAGTTTTTTTTATTCTTGAACAGAATAGAAATGAATGATAAAAATTTGTAGAGCTATATCACTAGACACTGTACAATTTATTTGAACCTAGCTAAAATCGATACATTTAATTATTAACTCAATCACGGATCAATCAGTCACAGTATAATGTTAATTTCATCCCGGATTGACAAGTGAGCAATACAGCAAGATGATACTCCTTGCTAATACAGTGGAATGATATATGCAAATGAGAAACTTCGTTGTGCAGACAGTGAGGAATCATTTAGGATCATTTCAACTCAGTTGTAGTCACTAAATAGGAGCCAGGTTAGACAAGAAGAGTCGTACAGGTTACAGGCCCGACCAGACCTAAAAGTGAAATTGACTAGTTATGGGAATGTGCATAGGATAACAAAATGTACATGTAAAAGCCCCCTCACACCTGACCGAATGTAGGCAGTCGAAGGGTGACGAATGTGATAAATGCATGTGAATTCAAACGGTAAGGATAAATATGACATGCGAAGGATATCGATTTTTTGGCTCACCTCTTTGAGTAAATTGCAGCCAAAGGCGAACGAAGGGTTGGTATAACCCAATAAGACAAACAAATAGTGAGCAATGGTTTGATATGGCGTGCAGCTAGAAATGAAGATGAGGGAATAGATGTTCTTGTACGTTTGTGTAAATGAAGACGAGGGACTAGATTGGATGTTCTTGTACGTTTGTGTTATTGTGTTGCTTCGTTAAGGGTTATTTCGAGATCGGTTTACTTTGGCAAAAGTGCGATGAGGGACTATGCGTGACAATAACACAAAAACGATAAATGAACAATTACTGCAGACTAAATAAGATATGCGAATTCAAACAGATGACCAATGACCTTTCAATTTGTCAGGAAATTTTAAACATGTTCAAAGTTTCTGCACGAATTTGAATAATCGCAGCTGTTAGTTCAGAAGGTGTACAAACTCAACACGAAGGGTAAATATGATTTGCTATCAGTTACCATTGAAAACGATTTAAATGCCTTTCGCCAGCCATCGCAAGGCATATTTCAGGCAATTCTGTTAGGTATGAGGGGGCCTTAAAGCTTTATGCATATTCACCACTTGACAGCTGAGTTTTTTATTTGAAAGAAAAACTAAAATTAATGGATTTCAACAATAAGCTGTATCAAGATAAAATGGCCTGAATAATATGATGTCAACTTATCTGGAGGGTTTGTGTTTCAATAGGTTTGTATGTAAAAAAATATTTCCAGATTAACTTGATTTATTTTTAATTTTGCAGCAAAAAAGGGCACTAACAATTATTCAGTACTCAGTGAAACACAAGGAAACCTACAACTATTAACAAAGTTTTTTGTAATATCTTGGTTTTGGCTGTTATTGGGCCTAAATTTCTGTCAGGAAAAAATGTTACACATAATCTGAATGCAGAGTGAGTTGAATAGCTATGAAAAAAACAGGAAATAAAATATGCAAAAACAAGTCCAAAGCTGTAGATTTCATCAATTCAAGCTATCTGGAAAAGATACATGATATCTTTATGTGATAGAAAATAGAATGCTTAGTCTGATAAGCAGAAAAATCATCCAGTTTTTTCCATGTACAAGCCTATGAATTCACAGTGCTTCCAATCACGGTGATTCATCTAATCCAGAATGGCGGATATTCGGAAGTCGTCGACTGCTCAAAACGATGTCCGAAAAGTCGCCAAATCAGCGATAAAATCCCATTTAACAATAAAATAATGCTAATAATATGAAAGGTGAGAATATATTCATGTTGTTTCCCTTAATATTTTATGAGCTCGAATCTCTTCGATTAATATGGATTTTAAAGCGATGTTAGTACATTTGTAGATGCAAATTTTGAGCAGCGCTAGCATTTTGACATCGCTACTCGTTGCGTATTGGTTTTCTATGTAAACGGAATTGTCAATTTTTCTTGTACACAAAGTCTATGGGGAAACGGAATTTCCGTTTTCAGACATGCTGAAACGGAATTTGAGATTTTCTGAAACGGAAAAGGCAATTTTTCGAAACGGAAAATCACTGTCCCTAGATTAAGGTCAAAGGTCATGTAGGGTCAATGAACTTTGGCCAAATTGGGGGTATTTGTTGAATTACCATCATAACTTTGAAAGTATATTGGTCTAATTCATTAAACTTGGACATAAGAGTAATCAAGTATCACTGGACATCTTGTGCGAGTTTCAGGTCACATGATCAAGGTCAAAGGTCATGTAAGGTCAATGAACTTTGGCCATGTTGGTTTTTTCGTTGAATTACCATCATATCTCTGTAAGTGTATTGGTCTAGTTCATAAAACGTGGACATAAGAGTAACCAAGTACATGTATCACCAGACATCTCGTGCAAGTTATAGTAGTTTTCAAAGTCAGCACTGCTGCTATATTGAATTGTGTGGTGCAGGTGAGATGGCAAGATGAGGCATTCCACTTGTTTTCAAAGTTACTCTTATTTGGTTTGAATGTTCTTGCACTTTGAACATTAATATACATGTATTAGGAGAAAAAAATTAGTGGGAAGTAATTTTTTTGGTAGATGTTAACATTTCCATTTTGAAATTTCTGTCCATGATGAAAAAAAGTCGAAAGTTCATTTTATTCTTTAACAGAATAGAAATGAATGATAAAAAATTTGTAGAGATATATCACTAGACACTGTACATTTTATTTGAACCTAGCTAAAATCGATACATTTAATTATTAACTCAATCGCGGATCAATCAGTCACAGTATAATGTTAATTTCATCACGTATGGACAAGTGAGCAATACAGCAAGATACCCCCTGCTAATACAGTGGAATGATCCATATGTGCAAATGAGAAACTTCGTTGTGCATACATTTACAGCGAGGACTCATTGAGGATCATCTCAACTCAATTGTAGTCACTAAATAGGAGCAAGGTTACACAAGAAGAGTTGTTCAGGTTACAGGCCCAACCAGAGCTAAAAGTGATATTGACTAGTTAGTATGGGAATGTGCATAGGATAACAAAATGTACATGTACATGTAAAAGCCCCCTCACACCTGACCGAATGTAGGCAGTCGAAGGGTGACGAATGTGATAAATGCACGCGAATTCAACGAATTCTAATAAAATTTCCGTCAAATAATGCGATCAGTAACTATTGTCAAATTTTATTAACAAACGGTAAGGATAAATTTATATAACATGCAAAGGATATCGATTTTTTGGCTCACCTCTTTGAGTAAATTGCAGCCAAAGGCGAACGAAGGGTTGGTATAACCCAATAAGACAAACAAATAGTGAGCAATGGTTTGATATGGCGTGCAGCTAGAAATGAAGATGAGGGAATAGATGTTCTTGTACGTTTGTGTAAATGAAGACGAGGGACTAGATTGGATGTTCTTGTACGTTTGTGTTATTGTGTTGCTTCGTTAAGGGTTATTTCGAGATCGGTTTACTTTGGCAAAAGTGCGATGAGGGACTATGCGTGACAATAACACAAAAACGATAAACGAACAATTGCTGCAGACTAAATAAGAGATGCGAATTCAAACAGATGACCAATGACCTTTCAATTTGTCAGGAAATTTTAAACATGTTCAAAGTTTCTGCACGAATTTGAATAATCGCAGCTGTTAGTTCAGAAGGTGTACAAACTCAACACGAAGGGTAAATATGATTTGCTATCAGTTACCATTGAAAACGATTTAAATGCCTTTCGCCAGCCATCGCAAGGCATATTTCAGGCAATTCTGTTAGGTATGAGGGGGCCTTAAAGCTTTATGCATATTCACCACTTGACAGCTGATTTTTTTATTTGAAAGAAAAACTAAAATTAATGGATTTCAACAATAAGCTGTATCAAGATAAAATGGCCTGAATAATATGATGTCAACTTATCTGGAGGGTTTGTGTTTCCATAGGTTTGTATGTAAAAAAATATTTCCAGATTAACTTGATTTATTTTTAATTTTGCAGCAAAAAAGGGCACTAACAATTATTCAGTACTCAGTGAAACACAAGGAAACCTACAACTATTAACAAAGTTTTTTGTAATATCTTGGTTTTGGCTGTTATTGGGCCTAAATTTCTCTGTCAGGAAAAAATGTTACACATAATCTGAATGCAGATTGAGTTGAATAGCTATGAGAAAAACAGGAAATAAAATATGCAAAAACAAGTCCAAAGCTGTAGATTTCATCAATTCAAGCTAGCCGGAAAAGATACATGATATCTTTGTGTGATAGAAAATAGAATGCTTAGTCTGATAAACACAAATATCATCCAGTTTTATCCATGTACAAGCCTATGAATTCCCAGTGCTTCCAACACAACATGAGTGAAGGTTATGAGGCCAGTGAAATGAAGCCCAATAATTGGAGCTATTTTCAAGCAAATTACTCATCTTGTAAACAGTGAAAATGCATTCGTAAAGCCAGCACTGCTGTGATTAGAAGTTTAATGAGCTTTTGATTGGTATATGATTGAACAATTTCGATTTTGGGTCTGGTCAGGTTATGATGGTTGTTGGTTTTATGTTGTCTCCATTTATGGGCAAAAGATGAATTGGAAGAGAGCCTCTGACAAGTGTTGTGGCCATACTTGATCCACCAAATCAGCATAAAGGATCAACAACCTGTGGATCTTTTTTATTTGATTTCTGAGGCAGGAAAATGTATCAATAAACGGACCTAAAAAGCATATTTGTTCTTGGAAATTTATCACCTAAAGATTTTGACAAGAACTGTGTTTCAAGCAATCATGTCTAGATTATAGACCTGTCTAACATTGTCACAGCAACTTGATTGTGCAACTAATACTGTTTCATATCATATTCAGAAATGTACAAATCATCATAACTTTTCACAAGGTACATGTATGATGTCTTTTAATTGTGTCCACCTGTGATGTCCGTCTGTGATGAAAATTATTTGTGATTCTCTCAGAAGTTAGATATTGCTTTAGAATTTAATATGCTGAACATAGAAAATCCTAAGAGTTATTTGCATTAATGATAATAATAATACCCAATATTTATAATGTGCTTTTCCCTAATGGCCCAAAGTGCTTACAATTTCAAATTCATACAAACAAAACAAAACAAGTACAGAATGCCATACTTATAAAATGAAGGCAATTGCCTACAACCAAAAAGTTTTTAGGGAATTCCTAAAAGATTCAACTGTGAGTGTTGGTGATTGTCTTAATGTGAGATTGAGTTTGTTCCATTCCATTGAGGATGCAACAGGGAAGGTTCTGTCTCTGGTCTGTTTTCATTTAGTTAGATATGTTAATGTTAGTGGGTCTTGACTCTGGAGAGGATTTAATTCTTTTATCTGCGACATGAATTTCTAAACAATCAGACAAATATTTTGAGGCTAGGCTATTGAATGATTTGTATACCAAAAGAAGTAGCTTAAAACTTATCTGTTGTATAATTTGGATTAATACAGAGATCGCCAATTTTAAGATAAGTCAATTATTGGTAAAGGTTAAAGACCCTGACCGGTGTAAAAATAATCATATATTAAAAGAAAGGTAATGATTTATAGAATACAAATATACCCAAAATATTCTATACATCTCCTTCCATTTTTAAGAAATATTAGATAAAAATCAAAGAAACTGCTCCTCCAAAGTACGCTTCGATTGAGCACCCCACGTCGCCTGGAAAGGATGACGTCATGTTGTGTCTGGAGGGTTGTGATTCCATAGGTTTGTGTACAAAATCATTGGGTATTTTCTTCCATTTCTATATTATGAATCCAAGTTTTCAGATGAAAATGACACTCACAATTATTCACTGTTCAAATTGATGGAAACCTACAACTATTCACTACTAGTCCAGGATAGAAGAGGCGTCACCTTGTTTTTTTATATATACAATATTTTTTAATGGTTTCTTGTCAATTCGAGGGTGCTGATTAAGAATCTGAATGATGCCACTCGTGTAACCTTGAGCATTTTCCGAAAATTGGCAAAATCCAATATGGCCGCCAAAATATGCCAAAGGCCCTAAAAGTATTATGTACACAATGAGAAAGAAGGGCAAAGAAATCACAAGAGTGATCACTAAAATGCATATATATGTGATAAATTAATGGGATACTGTTTAAAAACATATTTTCTAACGAAATATATCATTCAGGTTTAAAGTTTGTGTTAAATACTGTAGTTTTACTTTCAAAATGGCCGCCATAGACATTAACAGTATTATGCACAATGCAAAGTGGAAACCAATATGAGCACCATAAATGCATAATTTATATTAAGAGATATCATTTATTCTGCCAGTTAGGTGATGAATACTGTTATTGGAAAGTCAAAATGGCCGATACAGGCCCTTATGATATTATGCGCAATGTGAATGGGAACAAATTATTTCAACAGAATTTGGCTTTATAGTCGATTTGACAGTCTCATAGGCTCAATACACCAACCTAGAAATGTTCTTTCCGATGAAGTTTTTTTCTTGATTCGTGTTCCTAAGGGGTCCTAGAACAAATTCAGATTGGTTGCCAAAAGTTGCCGTTTGGGCAATTTTGCTAATTTGCATAAATCCAAAATGGCCGCCAGATGCCATCTTGAAAACCTAACTTTTGAACCCCTGTCCACAAAATGATGATTAATGACTCCTTTTAGGGGTTTAGAGATGTGTAGAACTGATTTCTGTAATCATTTTTGCAATATAAGGTCATCTTCAGGTCAAATCCAAGATGGTTGCCATATGCAATCTTGAAAAATTGACTTTTGTTCCCCTTGCCCAAGAATGACGAGTAATACCTCTACGTAGGGGTTTTGGGGTGTGCAGAATCCATTTCTGCTTTCTATTTTGCAATATAATGTCATCTTCAGGTCAAATCCAAGATGGCCGCCATATGACACCATCTTGAAATATCAATTTTTGAACCCTTTGCCCCAGAATCATGCATAATAATTCTATTCATGAGTCATTAGGTATGTTGATTCAATTCATGTAGTTATTTTGCACAAAGGATAATCTTCAGATCAAATCCAAGATGGCCGCCAACCGCCATCTTGAAAAATTACTGTCTGAGGCTTATACGTGTTAGAACTAATGTAAAGGGATTTCAGTAAGATACTCATTTCTTTTATTAATTCTCAAGTTTTTGTCCCAGAATCATGAATAATATCCCTCTTTTCGTGAGTTATTTGGTATGTTTATTCAATTTCTGTTCATAATTTTGCAATGTAGGATCATCTCCAGGTCAAAATAATCCAACATGACCACTAAACGCCATATTAAGAAAAAAAACTACTTCCGAGACTATTGAACCTTGAAGAAGTGCTGTCCCTAATAAGGTTGTTGTTATGTATTGGAGCTCATGTATTAAAGGGGATTTCAGTGAGAATGATTCATTTCTTTTAATCACTCCATTTTTAGTTCGAGGTCAAGTCATGTCTAAGATGGTCAGATGGTTGATAGATTTCGTCATTAACCGCTTACTTTAGAATTAAACCATTCAAGGTTTGGGCTATGATTTCGGGAGTTTTGATCCCTTTTTTATTTCTGTGCAACCATACTTTTCCAGTGAAATGACTTTAAAGTATTATTTGAATTAAAAAGTGATTTCTCCGTATTTTTTTTTCAAAAAAATTGATTTAATTATTAACTTCCTTTATAATTATTATTGGACTTTTCCTCCTGACAAGAGCAATTGACTTGGTCAGCAGGAGTGCACTCTTTAGCCTCCTGCAGAAGATAGGCTCCCCAAGACTGTTCCACGGTCAGGATTGTTCTCATTCGTGAAATGTTTTACGGAAACGATGTCGCCCCTGCCTCTCAAGTGGGAGTACAAGAGCTAGTCATACATAACAGCTGCCTGTCTTGTGCATGTAAGGGGTTTGGACCATCCATCAGACTTTGAGACAGTCAGAAATCCTGATAGACTCAAGACACCGACTGTCCTCCAGATATGTATATCAACAGCACACACTCGTCTGGTTATGGTGGACTCCTCACCTACCTTGGACCGACTATATGTCTCTTGTCCCCTTTCACAGGACAAGCATATAAGCATCAGGATTGTAAAATCTGTCACAGTCGTGGCCAAGCTCCTGCACAGAAGTAAGTCCTAGAAACGTACGCCGACCAAGAAAAGTGGCTAAACACCTTCCATGTCAGCTGCCTCGGACGTATCATGCACGTTAAATGGCAGGACAAAGTGAAAAATACAGAGGCCCTTCAGCGTACGTGCTGGCATCAAAAGCTTATTCTCGCTCCTTAGTCAAAGGCACCTCAGGTGGTTGGGGCATGTTTGCCCCATGAAACCTTGGCGAATCCCTTCTTGGATTCGCCAAGGTAAGGTAAGCTGTGTGATTGGTCTCACCCCATCGATAGATCACACCTCCGTTTTAAAGACACATGCAAATATGACATAAAACTTGCCGGCATAGACACTAACACTTGTGTAGATGGTAGGTGTAGATGATAGTCGCCATCCATTCTATGGAGAGCTACTAAGTACAGGGGTCAAGACGTCAGAAAATAATCGGAATGCTAAATTGGCAGACCAAAGGCCTAGGAGGAAATCAAGGGCAGTATCTCTATATAAACGTGTCTCAGCGCCATCCTCCTTCATCTGTAAAAATTTGCTCTAGAGACTGCCACTCTAGAGTGGAGCTCTATAGTCACTCTCGAAAATGTAAGGCCTAGCGCTACACCATCGTCTTTTAAGGCGAACTGATGCCTACCAATCATTGGACACATTGATTTAGAAAAATAATATTGATAAAACACTTTCAAATTGAAATAAGACCCTAAAAGCCTCTCCAGTACAAAGGTATGAATGGACCTTAAAAAATACACTCGAAATGGATAGCCCAAACCTAAAGAGGATTCATTCTAAGTTGAGCAATTAATGTTGAAATGAACTTGAGAATTAATAAAAAAAATTAGTATTCTTACTGAAATCCCTTTACATTAGTTCTAACACGTATAAGCCTCAGACAGTAATTTTTCAAGATGGCGGTTGGCGGCCATCTTGGATTTGATCTGAAGATTATCCTTTGTGCAAAATAACTACATGAATTGAATCAACATACCTAATGACTCATGAATAGAGTTATTATTCATGATTCTGGGGCAAAGGGTTCAAAAATTGATATTTCAAGATGGCGTCATATGGCGGCCATCTTGGATTTGACCTGAAGATGACATTATATTGCAAAATAGAAAGCAGAAATGGATTCTGCACACCCCAAAACCCCTAAATAGAGGTATTACTCGTCATTCTGGGGCAAGGGGAACACAAGTCAATTTTTCAAGATTGCATATGGCGGCCATCTTGGATTTGACCTAAAGATGACCTTATATTGCAAAAATGATTACAGAAATCAGTTCTACACATCTCTAAACCCCTAAAACGAGTCATTAATCATCATTTTGTGGACAGGGGTTCAAAAGTTAGGTTTTCAAGATGGCATCTGGCGGCCATTTTGGATTTATGCAAATTAGCAAAATTGCCCAAACGGCAACTTTTGGCAACCAATCTGAATTTGTTCTAGGACCCCATAGGAACACGAATCAAGAAAAAAACTTCATCGGAAAGAACATTTCTAGGTTCGGAAAATGTCAAAATCGACTATTACTTGGCCAAATGGTGATGTAAGAGTGAAATATCGTCTGAAAACACGATTTATGGCGCTGCACGGTGGCTGCCGGGCCTAACGATCAATTGGGCAAAGCAAATTTTCGTAGTATTTCATTTCATGTCTATTTCGAACAATAAATTATGGATTTTTCATTTTCATTTTAGTGCTCACTCTTGTCACTTTTTTCCCCCGGCCATTGCCCTTGTACATAATACTCTTTATGCCACTGGTCGCCATTTTGAATGTTGAAATACAGTATTTATCACCTAAATTACATAAGATATGATATATTTTGTTAGAAATCATATTTTCAGACGATATTTTACTCATACATCACCATCTGGCCGGCTCTGTGTAAAAATGGCAGAGGTAATAATTGCAGAGGTAATAATGGCAGAGGTAAAAATGGCAGAGGTAATAATGGCAGAGGTAAAAATGGCAGAGATAAAAATGGCAGAGGTAATAATGGCAGAGGTAATAATGGCAGAGGTAAAAATGGCAGAGATAAAAATGGCAGAGGTAATAATGGCAGAGGTAAAATTGGCAGAGGTAATAATGGCAGAGGTAAAAATGGCAGAGGTAATAATGGCAGAGGTAAAAGTGGCAGAGGTAAAAATGGCAGAGGTAAAAATGGCAGAGGTAAAATGGCAGAGGTCATAATGGGAGAGGTAAAAATGACAGCTCTAGGTAAAATATGGCCAGCCTCAAACCCGGATGCAATGAATTGTCAAAAAGCCCCCGCATGTACATAGATTAAATTAGAAGTGCATGTCACGGTTAGGCATTTCATCATATCATTATGTCTTTATCGGCCTAACAATGCTATTTACGAATTCGTTGGAGGTGTACCGTGAAGGCTTTTTAAAAAGAAATCAAACGACAAATATTTTTTCATTCAATTCATCCGGAGCAAAATGAAACTGCACTATTCTCATTCATCATTTTATAACATTACTTTTTGTCTAGCTTTTTTTTATGTCTAAAGTTTTGCCAGGTTTACCGTTGCAAAAAAGGAGGAAGAGTAGACATAAGAGAGGTAGAGAGACAGAGAGGGTTAGGGGTGGGAAAAGAACATAGCGGGAAAAGCTTAGATCTTGAAATTGTCACGAATGATTGTGGTTGAATATTATGTCCTTATTTGTAATGTCGTCTGTACTATTCTTTTTAAATATTTGAATGACAATAAGCATGCGTTCCCAGGCTTGGCACTGAATATGTAACTAATTATGAAAATCAATAATGATCTTGACTGGTAAACCAATTTGGGGTCGATCGAGGGGGACCGTCTGGTTCAGATTCTTTGCATAAAAGAAGACCCTGAACCTTCTTTACCATTGCATCCAATATGATATAGACGGCTTGATGGTCATAACCCTTGGAAGCGGAAGTGCTGTTGGGTATTTTTTACGCCAGCACCCTCTTGGTAATTAGCTTGGTATGCTAAAAAAACATTGTTTATTATCTGATTGTTATTATTTTTGTTGTAATTCTTTTTCTGAGTCAAAAGAACTTCTCTTAGTTGAAATAATTTTTTAAGTCATTTTCCCCCTTAACCAATTCCCCTTTGATTTTAGAGTGACAACTTTTTTCTTCTCGGCTTTTTAACAAACCAGCACCCCATATCTCTTTCATTTTTGCTTATGTTTTCTTTACCTTTGCCATTTTCAACTCCGCCATATTTTACACTGTTAGAAAATTTATACTTAGAAATAAAAAAAAAAAAATCCTGCAACAGAGTCTGGAGAACCCCTGTAATCTTAATGCACTGTGTAATCCTACATGCATGCATTTGTATAAACTTAAAGAACTTACAGAAAATTGGTATTTTGTGCATGTACCCTTACAAATTTGTTGTAATAAAACTGTTTTCCCCTATTTTTTAAACATATCTGTTCTGTAAAATTTAAGAAAAATTGTGGAAAACCATCCTGTTATTATAATCTTCAAAATTATTTGTTTTTTCTGTAAAAACCTGTTTTTTTATTTTTCTTCTGTAGAATCTACTGTTTTTTTTTAATAGTGTACCTCGGCCACTTTTACCTCTGCTATTGTCACGTCTTCCATTTTTACCTCTTGTCATTTATGCCTCTGCTCTTTTTATATCTGCTGTTCTTACATCTGCTATTTTTACCTCTGCCATTATTACCTCTGCCATTATTACCTCTGCCATTTTTACCTCTGCCATTTTATACCTCTGCAATTTTTACTTCTGCCATTTTACCTCAGTATCTGCCATTTTTACCTCTCCCATTTTTACCTCTGCCATTATTACCTCTGCCATTTTTACCTGGCACCATCTGGCCAAGCAAAGCCAAATTCTGCTGAAATAATTTGTTCCCATTCACATTGTGCATAATATCGTAAGGGCCCGTAGCGGCCATTTTGACTTTCCAATAACAGTATTTATCACCTAACTGGCAGAATAAATGATATCTCTTAACTGCTAATAGAAATTATGATTTCAGACAATATTTTACTCATAGATCACTAATACCTGCATTTATGGTGCTCACTCCTGTGAATATTGGTTTCCCACTTTGCATTGTGCATAATACTGTTAATGTCTCTGGCGGCCATTTTGAAAGTAATAATATAGTATTTAACACACACTTTAAACCTGAATGATATATTTCGTTAGAAAATATGTTTTTAAACAGTATCTCAGTAATTTATCACATATATATGCATTTTTAGTGATTACTCTTGTGATTTCTTTGCTTCACTTTCTCATTGTGCATAATACTTTTAGGGCCTTTGGCAGCCATTTTGAAAATCAAAATACAACATTCATCACATACATGACATATTGATAATATATTTCGTTAACAATTATGTTTTTATTCAATATCCCACTCGTTTAATCTTAATAATATGCATTTCTGTGGTCACTCTTGTGAATTTTTTCGGCCCCCATTGCCATTGTACGCAATACTGTTTGGGCCAGTGGCTGCCATTTTAGATATCAAAATACAGAAATGTTCCCATTTATGACATAATAAATGATATAGCTCGTTAGTAATGATGATTTGCATATATTACTTCGTTAACACATCGCAATTTTTTGCGGTTTAGTGCTCATTTTTGTGAAAATTGGTTTTCCCTATTTATATATATTGTACATAATAGAGTATACAATGGACTATGGCGGCCATTTTGAATATCAGGAAAATAAATATTTTGTCAACAATTATTTTTTCAGAGTGTATTTTACTCCTGCCACACGCTTTCATGCATTCCATACCAATGTGCGGACAATTTTAGGATTTTAATGGGTATAATTTGCATAATTTTGGCGGCCATATTGGATTTTGCCAATTTGCGGAAAATGTTCATGGTTACACGAGTGGCATCATCCAGATTCGAAATCAGCACCCTCGAATTGACAAGAAACCATCAAAAAATATTGTATATATAAAGAAACAAGGTTTGGTCAAGTTTCTATGGGGCCTATCCTGGACTATACCTTTTTTGTGATTTCTTTGTTTGGCTCTTATTGGGCCTTAATTGCTATGTCAGGAAAAGTTGTGATACATAATCTGAATGCAGATAGAATTGAAATCTGCACCAAATAAGCAGGAAATAAAATATGGCAAAAACTGGTTCAAAATTGTAGATTTCATAATTTAAGCATGTAGGAAAAAATATATGTGATATTACTCTGTGATGGAAGTGAAGAAAATGAAATGCGTAATCTGGAAAGCAAAAAAATAACCCAGTTTTTCTGTGTACAAACCTATGGAATCATGACACTTCGTCACGGTCTCGAGGCATTTGAAAAGCACAATAAAGCCTATTTTCTAAGCCGGGTTCGAAGCTCGATAATTAGAATATTCTTAAGCAAAATACTTAGCTGGGAAGGGGTGAAAATGAATAAAGCTCACATTGCTGTATTTAGTACATGTAGCTTATAAGCTTTCAATTGGTATGTAATTTGTCAAATTAATTTTTGGGTCCAGTCTGGGTCTTTATGTTTTTTAGATAAAAACAATATAAATTTAACAGAATTGTGAAATCCCCATTTTTATCTTGTCTATTCGTGGTATGGCATGTTAAGTGGATACTTGTGTTTGTATCTAACCATAGCAACAAACGTTTTTCATCATTCAGCAAACTTTGCCCTACCCTTCCCTATAAAGCACAAATGGAACCTTGCTCATCTTATTCCTAATTTGTGACAAGCCTTCAAAATAAATCTATTGAATGCCCATCCATGATGAACTGATCATGCTCTTCTTTACTTTCCTGAAAGCCCCTGAGATGTATATTGTACATTATATTTGACTTTAATATTCTTAATCTATATTGATTTATAATTGAAACACATTACTGTTGATATCAATCATAATTGATAATAAACATTAACTCTCTGACAAGTTTTCCATCTTTCATATAAGCACTAAATTCAATTAGTGTAATCAGAGTCAGAAACATCATCTATTACACAAGAGTTTATCAAAAACGTGCTTAAAATAGTTGAGTGAATAATGGTTAGGTAGACTCATCACTTTTTCCCCTTGATATTCCTGTCAGATAGAATCAAATTAATTATGTAGGTGGACAGCTTAAAATGTAGGAAGATGGCAAGTACTGTGATATGAATTTAAAAGAGGAGCAGAACTTGAAAAAAAATGTTTTTTTTTCTAACAATAGAATGTACAAAGTAAATTATAAAAAAATTACATTTTGAATAAATCATTAAAAAAATACAATTTGAATAAATGAAATAGTAGTAAGTTAAAATGACAGAAAAAAGGGTGGTATAAGTCTAAGGGATATAGCAAGTTGATTGATTACAAATTTGTGTTGCAAATTTAAAATTACTAATTGAATTGTAACTTTCATAGATTGATTTTTACTTCTGGCACAAAAGCAGTCTGCAATCAAATGGAATTTAAAATCCAGAGTTGTGATTGATTCAGGAACCCAAATTCAACTTGTAATTGATTGTAAGTTTCTTGTAATTCTTCTTATTAAAACTATCAGAGTGTTAAGTCCCATTTTAACTGATTGTAGTTAATTGATTGATTGTAAGCTTCCTGTAATTCTTCATATTAAGACTATATATCAGAGTGTTAAGTCCCATTTTAACTCTTAATGTGCCATTCGCTGTAATCAGCGAGTGCCATATTTTTTTCAGAGTCTATATTTAATTGTTTTATTTATGAAAAAAGGAAATCACTCCGGAGACAATAATGTTAAACCTCTTGACCATAAGCTGAACTGAATAATGGAATCATATGCATGCAATGCACTCCTCAAAATGCAATAGGCCTAACAATAGCTGTATGACCATTGCACAAAAATGTGTTTGTGGCACTCCAGTGGATGCACAGATCCCGGGGGGGGGGGGGGGGGCACTCAACCAAAAAAGTGGTGGGGGTGTGCCGCGGGCAAGACAAAAAACGGGGGCCTTGGAGCAGGCTTATTGTAAAAAGGAGGGTCCTCGGAACGGGCTTCGGAACGACAAATTTTTGTGAAAACGGGGGTCCTTGGTACGGATCGCCAGCCGTGTGAGGGCGTATGCCTCCCTACGGAACGGCCATGCGTGCATGATGCAGCTAGCGCGGCCTCCGCCGGGAGCTCTGCGGCCGCTTTTCACCAAAATTGCAGCTCATTCAACGCGATCGGAGCGGCGTAACGAAAAATATGCGAAGCTTTGGAGCGGATTTCTCTCTTCTTTTTTCTCGATAAGAAGAAAATGCTATGCCTTGGAGCGGCTTTCTGTGTTCTTTTTCTCAACAAGGCAAAAATGCTATGCCTTGGAACGGAAATTTGAGTGTAAAAATGGGGGTCCCCTCCGCGGCACATACCCACTATGCATTATATACTGAGTGCCCCCCCCCCCCCCCGGGGCACAGATGTGTTCATGGCACGTTAAGGGTTAACAAACCTTACCCTGAGGCCTGAAAACAAAGGGATGAAGATCATGTAGAAGGGGGGGGGGGCATTTCTAAATATGGCAATAAAATCATAGTTTAGACCCGCTATGTGCTGTCTGAACAGACGTATGCTGTATTCCTTGTAGGGTTGTACATGTAGCTGTGGGCTTGGGATATGAAGTCTCTTTTGCAGCCATCATTCTTCCAATAATAATTCAGAATAAGTGCAGATACTAGCTTGCAGACATGACTGATTGATTGGGTACCTCTGTTCGACTAGCCTATAACTTTGATTTCATAGGGTACAAAGACACAAGTATCAGAGCATACTTTGATCAAATATTAATCACATTATCAAAAACAGAATAATTTAGCATCGTAAAGGATAAGTCCACCCAAGGAAAAGATGATTTGAATAAAAAGATAAAATCCAAAAAGCATAACGCTGACAATTTCAATTAATTTCACAAAATAGTTCTATTCACATCCTGGTTGGTATGCAAATGAAGAGACTGATGATATCACTCACTATTTCTTTTGTATTTTATTATATGAAATATTCTAATTTTCTCCTAATTGTCCAGTGAAACAATGATTAATTCCTCCCTGAACATGTGGAATTAGCATTGTTCAATAATATAATGGTTCGGTCAAGTTGGTACTTATTGTCAAATGTGTAACAAATGAAATATTGTATAATTCAAACAATAGAAACAAATAGATATAGTGAGTAAGGGACATCATGGACTGTTTAATTTGCATGTCACCAAGTTGCGCATATCACTGTTTTGCGAAAAAATAAGCGAAACTTTAAAATGTCACAACTTTCTTATTTTACATCCGATTTTGATTAAATTTTCAACGTTGTGCTAGCGGGGTAGAATTCCTCAACGAGGTGATGAAACCATGGGTGGTATCCTCCGTGCGCCGTCTTAATCGACACTCGCTGAAATCCTACCCAGAAAGGTTACATGCAAAGTTTAATTAAAGACGAATATTGTGGATTTGAAAAACAAATAATGCCAATGCAATGGTATGAAAATTAGCTTGTGAGGCTTGTTACCATGGCACTGTTACCATAAAGACATTGTTACCATTATGAGTCCTGTGTGTATGAATCATTTTTAGCTGTTGTATTCCATAATTAGGTGATCTGTCAATCGACAGATCAACTATTAATTTCGTACGAATTTTCTTTTTTATTTATTTATTTTTATTTTTCCGCCCTTTTCTTGTTAGTACTAAATCTCAAAATCTACATTATCAATTATCTTCAAAATATCATCAGATATGGGGACTTATCATGTGATGTGTATAAAGCAAGTTCAAGGTCAAAAGGTCATCATGACGTCATCTAGACGCCATTTTGTAAAATCACATTATCAATCATATCTTCATTATCAATGATCGAAAATTAACAATATTTACATCACATTAACTTCAGGTCAAGGGTCAATCGCCCATGTCATCAAAGGTCATGTAAAGGTCACGACGTGCGCGTACGCGCGCGTCAAAATTTTAAAATGCCCAAAATCACTTTTTGACCAAAACAGAGTACGAATTAGGTCATTTTAAGCATTTCAAAAATTTGCGCGCGCGCACGGTTACGCGCGCGGTAACGGCACTATAAAACATAGGATCGCCATTTTTTTCATATCAATGCACCGATAATATAATTCTGAACAATTTGATACCTTGATCAACCTTCTACGACAAGTAATAAAGGAATTAGCCTCCATCAAAGTTTACAGCACGCGCGCACTAACCATAGACAATATATGTGCAAAAACATGCCTATACAAACTTCATTATAGCTCTTAAAGTAGTCCGTTGACCCCCATTTTTTTTTCATATTCGAATAGAGTATGGATGGGAGATGTGATCTCATGTCACATTTGACCCGAAATTTTATCATGACGTCATCAAAATGGCGTCGGAACTCAAAATTCCCATTTTGCTACTTATGACGTCATCATAATTATGCAAATTTGACTCTAACTCTGTTAATATCAGTCAATTTTCGCTCAGTTTTCAATATGTTGTAGCTGAGGACATACTCTTTCTAATTTGATGGCTTAATTCACTTTTAAAGGAATGGATCATCCTGAAATATGGCAAGTTATAGAGGCATGTCATTTTCGCTCATTTTGTGTGCAATCTCTATGGGAAATGACTTTTTATCAAAACTGGATTTTACATTCCTCTATTTCGCGAGCCATATCTCCATTTCTATTTGTTGGTTTTCTCTGAGCTTTGAGTATGTTGTAGCTGAGATTGTAAGCTATCGCAAATGTGGTTTTCGTTTTCCGATCAGATGCCGGGATCATGCCCGTATTTCACTTGCAAAATTGGATTTCAGATCCTCTTGTTTTGCTTATGTGTAAAGTCTATGGGAAGTGTGTAGCTCAATGGGTAAGGCATCAGACTTGCGTCCTTAGGGTCCACGGTTCGAACCCAAAAGTGGGCAAAATTTTTTTTTTTTTTTTTCTTTTCAACATTTCGCAAATGTTCCTTAATCACCATTACAAGGTATACAAGTTCAAATATCGCACAATAAAGTAGATCAAAATCGTTTTTAATAAGCCTATAACATGTACAATGTGTATCGCCTACACCTACATGTATTTCACATATATGCTCATTTCCCTCTTTTTAAGAGTATTCCACATGTTCTATTCGTAATAAAAGTTTAGTTTTCAATATGAGCATAGTATTGATCTTAATAAACATGGTGATTGTATTCGTGATCATGAAAATCAGAGACAGATCACCTAATTCGTCCTCATGACGAATTAAAATTCTAGTTTTTTTTTAGTTTTATTAAGAAACTCCTTATTTTTACTATCAATTTGATTAATGTATTTTTTATTATTATCATTTTTTGTTATTCAATATTATAAGTAATACTTTCTTGCACTTTGTTCTTTTGAGTCACAGACTTACTGAAGAACATCCCGAGGACTAAAATCAATTTTCCTTGTAGAAATGAATATTTAAATGAAATGCATGTGGCCCAAGAAAATCCATTGCCACAAATATATTAGTTTTGTTTCCTGGTCACATACTTATGTATTGTGATGCGAAGTTGAGTATATTGATATAGATATTTTTGTTATAATTCTATTTACCTTATTTTGTAATGTTGTTGAATACAAAATATCCGAGACAGGATAGGTGAGAATTCCTAATAGATCAGCTGCAAACAGGTTAATTGGGAAGATATACTGCTGTCTGTGTAGTTTACGATGACATACAATCGGGATAAAGGTCACTATCTTGAAAACCAGTGTGATCGCGAGAATACATTGTCGAAATCTTAATAGGGTGGTGTAGTCCTGCATGTTACATGTTGACGTCATGTTCATGCTAATGATCGTGGATGAAATATCATCCATTGAAATGTCTTCCATCGATTATAGATGAATTGCTGGTTTGTATTCATTAACAGAAAGAAAACATTCTTAAAGCATAACTGAGTCACTGATTTTCCTCCAACTTTCAAGTAAAACAAAAATCAGTTGGAAAGAGTTTTAAAAATACAATCTTTGGAACATAATCATTGTCCTTGAAAATCAGTGAAAATAATGGAAGAGTTGATGCTCCATGTAGTAACTCATAGTGTCCAATTGATGTTTGACAGTAACATTTTCACTTCTTCACTCTATTTTGTTTACCTTCAAAGAATATCAAAGAAAATACAATCGTTAATGTCATTAAGAAAATTGAATCAGTACCAGTGTGTAGGTGTGCTTCCAAATTACCAGTTGAAATTATTTCCCACTTCATTCCTGATCATAGCATCCAAATAATGAGTTCTTTTTAAAAAGACAATGAGAGTATTGAGAGTGTTCGCTTCTGCCAATTGTTTCATCCAGATTCCAAACTAAGAAGAGAAGTGAAAAAATGTGTCACAGCCGTCAAACCTGGAGAACATAATCATATCACCTTTCCTAATGATTGAAATAAATCATCTATATATTACCAAGGCAACTTCATGGTCAAACGATGGCACTAGCGAATGAACTAGGGTTCTCGATATTGGTAGAAAATTGAATGATATTGTGTGCGATGCTCAGTCAATTAACGTGGTATATTGGACACCCATCGGCAAACACAGCATGCGCAACTGAAAAGTCAACTAGTTTGAAAGTCATGAAGTTCCTTTTGGGATTGTAATTAATACAAGCTCTGAAATTTTTTATTTGGAAACTGTGTTCATCATTGTGCCATGGATTTTTTTTCTCCTTTTTTTCAAATTTGTGAAATGGATATCGACAGCATGTAGGTTTTGCGATAATGTATATATACACAGCACAATATCAATCATGGTGTCCCTGTCCGAGAGGAGTTATATGAACACAAGAGACAGATGTACAATGTTAACATAAAACGCAGACACCCATCCTTCCTCATATATACCGTGTGAGTCAAAAAAATACTCAACACCTCACAAATCTCTGATTTAAGAAAGAAATATGTCATGAACACATAATTATTATATATGGCTGGAAAGAGTTTCTTATTCCAAATAATTTGATGCCATATTTATGTGATATGACTTCATGCTTGGATAATCAGGAGGTATTCTTTACTGTGATGTGAATTTTGATTTGTGCCAAAGTAAGGCATGACTGCAATGAATGAACCCTAGCTGCCAATGATGTCATAATCCTGCAAGAGTTAGTTAACACATTTTCAAATCCCTTTCAATTGAATTAGCTTGAGAATTGATATTGAAGAGTGTTTATTGAATAATTATAATGTATATTACTGAAAAAGTGTTTTGAAATGCATTTTAATGCAATCCTTGTAGGATTATGACATCACTGACATCTGGATTAATTCATTGTAGTCATGCTTTACTTGGTGCAATTCAAAATTTACATCACTGCAAAGAATAGCTCCTGACCATCCAAGCATTCACACATACCACTGAAATATGGTTTCAAATTATTTGGGAGAAAAAAAGTCTTTCCGGCCAGATATAATGATTATGTGTTCATGACATATTTTCCCCTTAAAGGACAAGTCCACTCTAACAAAAAGTTTATTTGAAAAACACAAGAAAAATCCAACAAACAAAACACTGAAAATTTCATCAAAATCGGATGTAAAATAAGAAAGTTATGACATTTTAAGGTTTTGCTTAATTTCACAAAACAGTTATATGCACATCATGGTCGGTATGCAAATTGGCAGACTGATGACGTCACCCACTCACTATTTCTTTTGTATTTTATTGTAGGAAATATGAAATAATCTAATTTTCTCCTCCTTGTCAAGTGAAGCAAAGTTTTATTTCTCCCTGAACATGTGGAATTACCAATTTTGGAACAGTTTATGGGTAAGTTAAGGTGGTCCTTATGTCAAATCTGTAAAAATTGAAATATTGTATTTTTCAAACAATAAAACACAAAAGAAATAGTGAGATGGACATCATTGACTCTCTTGTTTGCATATCGCTGAGTTGTGCATTTAACTGTTTTGTGAAAAATAAGCAAAACTTTAAAATGTCATAACTTTCTTATTTAACATCCGATTTCGATGAAATTTGCAGTGTTATGTTTGTTTGATTTTTTTCTATCAATTCAAATCAACAATTTTCTGGGGTGGACTTGACCTTTAAATTAGGTATTTGTAAGGTGTCAATTGTTTTTACTGACACGGTAGATTAATTATATGATCAGAAATCTCTGCATCCTTATATAGATGTGCATTAATGTCTGAATAGACTTTTCATCAACAAGTTTACATATCTCTGTAAATTTTAGCAAAAAATTTGTTTAATTAAAACCTTTATTATAATAATGATGATAATCATAATAAAATGGGGCATCTAAAGCGACTAAGTTTGAAGACAGTCACATTTCCTCATTTTTGAATTGCCCTTTTTTGTACTTCTCTTAGTTCTCTTTACTTTTATGTCTTACTCCCTTCAAAGCGCCTTGAGCATTTAATCAAAATGGAAAAGACGCTATGTTTAAATCATATGTATTATCATTATTTAATACATTGAAGTTTCTAAGCACTTTACAACTTAAATGATATAAGCTGATAATGAAGACTGATGATAATTGATTTCATTTCAGGATTTCTACAACTAGATTTCAATAGGAAAGGAATAAATGAAAAATGAAAGTGATGAAATATAAAAGATAAAAGAAAAAAATCATGGTGGCTTATGTAATGTATTGTAGATTTTTAAGTATATTTTAATACTCTTTGAAAAATCTGTACTCTGTAGAACAGGTTTATTTAAATGTATCATATTTGTGTATAGATCTTGACAGAATAGATGAACTTGTTTACATTGGAAGTTCAGTGTGGAAAAAATGCAGTGCGAATTCGCACTATACACTCTTAAAATGTAAAGTACATGTATGTACAGGAGAGATGCTCTATTTGACTCTGTGCAGGCTAGAATGATATTTGAGAAATAGACTGATGTTAAAGGTATTGTTTAACTTTGTGAGCAGCCGATTTAAAAAATTCTCCAATCAAGATGAAACAATAACATGTGTACAAGTGCATGTATTAGAACTAATAAACCCTGAAAACAACCATTATTGAGAATGAAAAGCTAAAACTACAAGGCAAACCCTGATTTTGTAAATAGGCGTCTTATAGACACCTAAGTAGTACACATAAGTGTATGGGATGAAATTAAGATGGTGTTTCCGGTCACTTTATATTTCAATTTTTGAAGCACTAAATAATTATTTTCGAACGCAATTTTTTCTGGGCTTCATTTTTGTAACATATCACAGACACAGGTGACAAGTGTGACCTTCTAGCTCAGGTTTTTTAAAAGTCAAACCAATGTTAACCAATCACTTTAATTGATGATGGGGATGGTGAACAGCATTTGTATAGCGCCATTTATCTGTAAAAAAACATTCAAAGGCGCTGGTTCCCCAATATGTCACACATTATTCACACAGTTGCTGGAAAAGGTGGGTCTTTACTTCAGATGTGAAGGTCTCAATGTTGTTACAATCAGAAAGTTGGATTGGTAGAAAATTTCAAAGACAAGTTACATGTACATAGCTTGGGGTCAAGATATGGAGAGCTAGATATGGAGATATGTAAGTAGCAGGATCTTATACTGCTCTCTGCATTGTACTGGCAGCCAGTTAAGCTTGTGAAGTGTTGGCAAAATGTGATTGGAAGTTCATAATGCCCATAAGAAGGTGGACCGCAGCATTTTGGACAGCCTGTAGCCTTCTGATGGCTAATGAAGGTAAACCAGCAAGGAAACAGTTGCAGAAGTCCAGTCTATAGGTTATCAGGGCATGGATGATATTTTCTGCAGCACCTTGTGTAAGACAATGTCTAATCTCAACAATTCTGTGGAGCTGGTAGTATGCAGACTGGCAGACATGCGATATGTATGTCTCCATGCTTATTGTTCTGTCAAAGACTACACCAAGATTTCAAGGCATGCAGACTGGAAATATAGCTTCATCACCTATTAGGACTGGAGTTGTAGTCATAATATTACCCATGTGGAGATGACAGAACAAGATACCCCATTTTCTAATATCAAGCTTTAAGAAGTTTACCTTATCCAAAACTGAATCTCCTCAATGGCAGCACCTATAACAGCAGCTGCACGAACTTCTGCATCTCCAACTTTTGGATCAAAAGTGAGGTAGATCTGGGTGTCATCAGCATAGAAGTGTACAAAACCATGTTGCCAAAAAATAGAGCCAAGAGGAGTGATGTATAGTGTGAAGAGCAAGGGACCGTCACCAAGAACAGGCCCCTGCGGAACTCGATGGCAAAGGGTAGTCACAGAAGACTAATGCCATTGATGACTACAGCTTGTCGTTTGTTGGCAAGGTAAAGAGCTAAGCCTTTGGAGTACAGCAGAGCTACCAAGTCTCACGCATTGTGCGTGAGGCTCACGCATTCAGGGTCTGTCCAACAGAAAAAAAAGAGAAAAAGTAGCATTATTCGCTAGATTATACGACTGGCCGACCGCCTTCGCGTCTAGCCCGGGACGCGAGACGAATCGAGAGTGCAGTCAGCGCACAGCTAGTAGGTGATACGATGAATCGCGTGCGTGCATCGCATGGTTTTGTAGTATGGATCGATATCATGATGAAGCCCATATCTCATGCGCACGCCTTTTTGCAACGTAGGAGTGTAAGTACTGGCCACGCGCGCGCAGAGACGCCGAATCATGAAAATCTCACGCATAACATTTTTTTGAACTTGGCATCTCTGGTACAGAACCATCAATTCCAAAATAGACTCTCAGTCTCTCAAGAAGAATGATATGATCACTGGTATCAAAAGCTGCTGACAAGTTTAAAAGAACTAACTGCTTTCCTCTTATCAATTGATGTACGGATATCATCTGAGACCTTCAAAAGTGCTGTCTCCACACTGATTCTTCCTGTAGGCAGACTGAAAACACTTAAGAAGTTCATTGCCTTGCAAATATGCAATCAGACAACTTACAACAATCTTCTCCATCACTTTGGCAAGAAATGGTAGTTTGGACACTGGGTGATAGTTCGCCATCATTATGATCAAGTGCAGATTTCTTCAAATTTGGAGTGACATACATCGTAGGACAGCTGAAAGTAGATGAACTGTCTGTAATATGGTGTGAATAGACATGAATTAAAAAAAATATATATTGTAGCTATATCTAAATGTAGGTCTATATATACATGCAGGCCATTATGTATTTAATTAGAATAAAATGTGAATAGAAATTCATGGTGTGATAACATGACATAAAATTTGAATAGACATTTGTGATGTGAGCGCACCATATAAAATGTACATAGGCATTCATGGTGTGATCACGCGACATGAAATATGAATAGACATTCATGATGTGATCACATGACTTGAAATGTGAATAGACATTCATGGCGTGATCACGCGACATAAAATATGAATAGACATTCATGGCGTGATCACGCGACATAAAATGTGAATAGACATTCATGGCGTGATCACGCGACATAAAATATGAATAGACATTCATGGCGTGATCACGCGACATAAAATATGAATAGACATTCATGATGTGATCACATGACTTGAAATGTGAATAGACCTTCATGATGCAATCACAGGACATAAACTGTTAATGGACATTCATGATGTGATCACATGACATAAACTGTGAATGGACATTCATAGTGTGATCACATGATATGAAATATGAACAGACATTCATGGTGGGTTCATGCAACATATTGCTCCGTTCTATAGAAGTAATACATGCATATTGTTTTTTGTGTGTTTTGCAGGCAAGGGTGATATTTGAGAAAGGAACTAAGGTTGAATACATGAAAGTAGATGAACTGGCTGGTGTCTGGTGTGAATGGACTGAGATGGAGATAAGACATGAGTAAGTGAATTCAAGCTTCATTTCATAATTTATCAGCACAATCAGTCTGCTTTAATACTAGCCATCTTAAAGGCAATGAATGATGACCCTACCAACAAGTTGATTTGTACAGATAGATAAAGATCAGGGCCCCATAACTCAAAGGTCAGTCACTAAATGACATAGCCTATCATGATCATCGTTGCATGCCCATGTTCCTCAGTAGACTGAGTAGGAACCAATCAGAACTGTTCTTTTAAATGAGTGATAATTGCTAACTTTTTTGTGTTACAGGGCCCAGATTAGCATAACACTCAAAACGTTCTTCAAGATTGAATGTCTAAAAGAACATAGCATTTTAGAAATTTGCTTTATTTATGAAATACTGACCATGGAATTGCCCTTTTAAATACTTCTCTCCACAAGCAAGGTGATCAAATCTTTCTTACATGATACAAACTAGACAAAGAATTGTAGGAAGGTGTGATGACTCTTCCTCTGGCATGTATATAAACATGTAACCAAATTCTACTTGAATCTTTAGAATGTAAAGCAATGTTCATTATGTAGATGTTCATTTACATGCAATGACACTAGTCAGTCATCTTGGGAAATGTTTCATCAATATTTTTGTGCGACATGTTGTCAGATCTGACCGTTTCTTTGGTTTTGATAGGCTGATAGGCAATATTTATATGGTAACTGTCGGATAAAATAGGACTTGTTGGATAGAACATCTGACAACTCCTTTCATGAAACACTCCCCTGGTTTTAAATCCAGTGTAACCCTCCACAACAGGGGTAGCTAGAATCAAGTTGTATTTGATTGGACATCTTAACGGGCCCCATGATTTTGAATTTTTTTCTCAGAAACTATGATGATGCATTGAAGCTGATGCGTAGAGCGACCGCAGCACCCAGTAGGAAGGCTGCTTACCATGACAAGGTAAGATTGAATTGTTGAAAGCTACCAAAATCCTTGCATCTGATTGGCTCAGAACAGGTTGTCAGTACCAAAATCAATGAAAAGATGTTTCTTGAAACGCCCCCCCTCGACTATTGAGTACCATAGGCCTCATGTTTTGCAAAAGATTTCATGGGTAATATATTGCACCACAAATGGGGAAAATGATAAAGGTACCAAAATATCTATTGTAATGAAAGGGCATTAAGGCCAGTGGAAGTGCAGGTTATTATTCTTTGGAAAATGAATATTTCAAGAGACATATGTTGCCATTATACAGGTACATGTATAATGTTCCCTCGGCTGGCCATACACAAATTTCAACGTACAAAGGTAATTCAAATATTTATTTCAAATGTAGGTTGTTATTAAGGGTATTGTGTAATTTTATCTTGAAGATTTCATTCATTCTTTTCAGAGTGAGCCTGTCCAGAACAGACTATATAAGAACTTGAAGCTTTGGTCAATGTATGCAGATCTTGAGGAAAGCTTCGGAACTTTCAAGGTAAACAATAAATATTTTCAAATTCACTTTGAATACATGACACACCATTGCCATTATAGTGTTTTTCTTCAATTAATTCCAAGTTGAAAAATGGATAATTATACAGAAATAAAATTTAAATAAATTGAGAAGAAAGAAGGTTTTTATATGACCGTCATGACAGGATGTATTATGGTATTACGCTTGTCCATCCGTCTGTCTGTCCATCCGTTAACTTTTCCTTGTAAACGCGATAACTTCAGTTTAACTTAACCTAGGCTCATATAATTTGGTATGTATGATACCAGCATGGGTCCCAGGAAGCTTATTGATTTGGGGGTCAAAAGGTCAAAGGTCAAGGTCACAGTGACATATTTTTCTTCTTACCCTTCTGCAGTTATTGTAAACGCGATAAGTTTAGTCTAACTTAACCTAGGCTCCTATAATTTGGTGTGTATGATACTAGCATGAATCCCAGGAAGCCTATTGATTTTGAGGTCAGTGGTGAAGTCACCACCTTGTACTTTTTTTGCTTGACCAGTGACTCCATTTTCCGTGTTACAGGCGGGCGTATAATGTGCTCGCCTTAGCGGCTCTCCTGTTCATCACATTTCTTTTGACTTTTCATATATCTTTATTATGTTGTCTTGTTCATTTTATGTATGCATAGGCCCCTATGTACTCTTCTCTGTTTTCATCATCTTCTTTTCTCTCTTCTTCTCTTCCTCCATTTTATCTCCTTTTTCTTCTTTTTCTTCTTCTCCCCCTTCTCTTCCTCCTCATTTTTCTTTTTTTTCTTCCTCTTTTCCTCCTTCCTTTTCTTCTGTTTTTTTTCATCTTCTTTCTCTTTTTCCTCTTTCTTTTTTTCTCCTCTTCATTCTTCTGCTCTTAGTTTCACTTTTACAAGACATGACCTCTTGCTTTTACCCTATTTTACATTGTTATTTTTAATATATTCCTACACTATGTGCATTATATTACGTATCATCCACTATGTGAAAAATCAGATGATTAATTACTCTTTTGAAAATAAAACCTTGAACTGTTCATGTTAATGCTTTAGAGCACCAAAGCAGTTTATGATCGCATCATTGATCTACGGATAGCCACGCCTCAAATCATCATCAACTATGGTATGTTCCTAGAGGAGAACCAGTACTTTGAGGAAGCTTTCAAGGTCAGTACCAAAATATAGTCTTGGATTCAAGGTGTTTGAGTAGTGGAATGCTGATGGCTACTTATCCTATGTAGCTTATCAAGTTTTACATGAGAAAATGGAAATCAGTATTTGGAAAAAAGGGAGTTGGGTATCATGTATTCAAGAATATGTACTCTGAACCCAAAGTCTGTTTCATTTTATTGTGATTATTTGATTTATTTGAATTCATCCAATTGCTTTTACTAATTCTTTGATATACATATACGTTGTACTTTGTAAAACTTTATTTTGAAAATCCAACCTTTTCTTTAAAGGAGAAATGTATTGATTATGAATGTGGTCTTAATGTATATCAATGGAAAGGTAATGATGTGGGTATTATCAGTGGGTCATTCAAAAATAATTAAAACAATACATAAGGTAAAAATCGCCGATTAAAAAACGCTAATATGCCTCTCCGAAATATGCCTCGTATCGGTCTCTGAATTTACTCGAATTGTATGACGTCACTGTCTGTACGAGAGACATGATTGGCTCTCCCACGTAAAGCTCAACTTGCATGCAAAACCTGTTGCATGGGTACGTTTTCTCCACACTGTCACTAAATACTTCGATCACGAAATTAAAGAAAACCCTGAATTTTATCTAGATTTAAATTTTCAAATTGATGATTTTGAAGATGAAGAGAATGATGATGAAGTGAACAACAAAGTGACATAGTTGGAGGTAGATTAGGAGAATTACGCCGATGATGATGAGTCGGACAATTCAACTTGCAACACGATCACATGCATTCGCTACCAACTCATGCAGCGCTGCTACAAGTGCTAGCTGTATCGCACGGGCCAAATTGAATTCATGAAATGAATAACCACATCCAGACAGACAAAATCTACTATGAAGAAGAAGAATAGTGATAACTGTACTTACAAACAATATATTCCGAACCTGAAGGCAAATCAACTCAACGAATAGCAGCAGACGATATGCACCGACGATAAACTTCATGTGCATGTGGCTGGGATGGATTGTCACTCGTTCTGTAAGATGTAATTTTTATCTCATTAATTTGACAAAATTACGAAACTCAGGGAATTATTTATCTATATAAAAATATAGTAACATCTCTAATTATTTTTTTAAATTACGATAAAACCTTTTTTGAAGGAAAACGTTGAGGTTAATTAAAATTTGATGTAAAAGATCATCCCATCATGCGTAGCTTGTATATGTTATCGTAAACAAACCATCACAAGACATGTGCCGGTATTCCTTCCTTGCCTTGCTGATTGAGAGCTGTGCAACACGTGCATCTAGATCTACTCTCTCAGCCAAGGCGAGCAAGCTACACGTCATGTGTTGTGATGGTTTGTTTACGATAACATATACGAGCTACGCATGATGGGATGATCTTTTACATCTAATTTAAATTTACCTCAACGTTTTCCTTAAAAAAAGCTTTTATTGTAATTTTAAAAAAGTACGAGATGTTACTATATTTTTATATAGATGAATTATTCCCCGAGTTTCGTAATGTTTGTCAAATGAATGAGATAAATATTACATCTAACAGAACGATTGACAGTCTATCCTAGCCACAAATGAAGTTTATCGTCGGTGCATATCGTCTGCTGCTGGGCTCCTATTCGTTGAGTTGATTTGCCTTCAGGTTCGGATTATATTGTTTGTAAGTACAGTTATATCATTATTTTTCTTCTTCATAGTAAATTTTGTCTGTCAGGATGTGGTTATTCATTTTCATGTGCGGTACAGCTAGCACTTGTAGCAGCGCTGAATGAGTTGGTAGCGAATGCATGTGATCGTGTTGCAAGTTGAATTGTCCGACTCATCTTCATCGGCGTAATTCCCCCAATATACCTCCAACTACGTCACTTTGTTGTTCACTTTACATCATCATTCTCTTCATCTTCAAAATCATCAATTTGAAAATCCAAATCTAGATAAAATTCAGGGTTTTCTTTCATTTCGTGATCGAAGTATTCAATGACATGCAGTTTTGAGAAAACGTTCCCACGCAACAGGTTTTGCACTCAAGTAAGCTTCACGTGGGAGAGCCAATCACGCCTCTCGTACAGACAGTGACGTCATAAAAAATCTCCAATTTCGCGGACGTAATTCTGCGTGTTTGAAGCATTCAGAGAGAGAACTTTAAAGTATCAATTAACTGAGTTTCATCGGTCTCCATGATAAATGATGTACACCATCGTTTTCTCCTTATTTTCTCCTTTATTTCGATATATGATTCTCCATTTTTAAGATTTTCAATATATTTCTACTTTAAGGTTGGTCGGCAAAGGAAATGAGTTTCTTAACTTCATAGTCATATTGTCACCCATTTTAACAAATACATGAGATTGGAATATTATTTCTTTATTACGTTTATTTTCAGGCATATGAGAAGGGAATAGGTCTCTTCAAATGGCCGAATGTGTATGACATCTGGAATACTTATCTTACCAAATTCATGGAGAGATATGTAAGTCACTTCTCTTATTTTTAAGTATTCACTCATCAGACTATTGGTTAGTATGCGAGTGAGTGGGTGGGTGAGTGATTGAATGAGTGAGTGAGTGTGAGTGAATAGGTGAGGGAGTGAGAGAGTTGGTTGATTGGTGATTGAGTGGGAGAGTGAGCGGGTGAGTGGGTGAGTATGTGAGTGAGTGGGTGGATGAGTGAGTGGGTGAGTGAATGAGTGAGTGTGAGTGAATGAATGAGTGAGTAGGTGAAGTAGTGAGAGAGTGGGTTGATAGGTGATTGAGTGAGTACATGTAGGTGAGTGATTGAGTGAATGGGTGAGTGAGTGAGTGTGAGAACGGAGGAAATGAGTGAGTGTGAGTAAATGAGTGATTAGGTAAGGGAGTGAGAGAATGGGTTGGTAGGTGATTAATTGAGTGAGTGATCGATTAAGTAAATGAATAAGAAAGTGTGTGAGTTAATGAATGAATAAGAGAGAAATTGAGTAATTATGTAAGAAAGAGAGTTGGTAAAGGATCGATGAGAATGAGTGAGTGAGTGAAAGTGTTAATTTGGTTGCTGTTGGTGAGTAAATATATGTAAAGTGAGAGTAATTTTAATTTGTTGATGTAAATAGAGTGTCTCTAGGTTTGAGAGAGTGAAAATATGGTTTAAGTGGATGAGTGTGTAAAGTTGATTGTTGTGAGATATACAACAAGAGGAGTGATTTAGAGACATATGAATTGAGTTACTAAATGGTTGTGAGATTTTTAGCACAGTCCATGTACATAAAGCAACTGATTCTGATACAGTTTCATATCTTTCAACTGTCCTTTGGGACAGCTGTCCTTCCATTTGTCCCACTTTTGGGGTTTTTGTGGTAGACAAGGTGGGTCTGCATATTATATAGGCCTCCAGAAAGTGAAACTAGGGTATTCAGAGAAATAGTAATCACAAGTTTTATAAAGTGAGTCAGTGATCAAATAGTATTTGATGAAGTTTGCGAAATGAGTTATTTGATTTTCATAATTATGGATTGGATGTAAATGAAAACCAGCAATTTGTTGTGTGATTCACTCGTAGGAAGAGACTTCTCTTAATTCAAATGAGTGATATGAGTGGATACATAACTGCTAATCCTTTAATCCATCTTTACTGCTAATCCTTAATCTTCTCTTTAGGGAGGGAAAAAACTAGAGAGAACAAGAGACCTCTTTGAACAATGCCTTGAAGACTGCCCTGCTAAGTTTACCAAGAGTAAGTTGTGTTGGTTTTTTTGATTGGTAGATATTCCAATTGCTAGAGTCTGCAATAAAATGTGAAATGAATATAACTTGCTTATAAGGAATGTGTTTCCTTGCAATTGGAGCATTCCTTTAAAACAAGTTTTTTTTTTTATATTTTATTAATATTATTTTGTAGATATTGATGTTTATTTGCACAATTTAAGTCTGTTTTACCATTAATATGAAACATTGATTTATATAGAGAGATACTAAAGATAATCGAATGGTGTTTCTTGTGAATTATTATGAATTGAGTTATTGAATTAAACTAATGAAAACAAGATTTATGTATGGGAGTGAAGATTTGCCTTTATAACTATTGTAGAGTGCTTCTATAGGAATTAGCTTTGTGATTGTGGAAAAAAGTAAAATTATCTTACAACTGTTCTCATAAAAATGACTTAAACACAGTTTGAGTGAATGCATTAAATTATGAAACTATTCTGATATCTTTGTTGAATAGCTTTGTACCTGTTATATGCGAAGCTTGAAGAGAAGTATGGTTTATCTCGACATGCTGTAGCTGTCTATGATAGGGCTACCAAGGCAGTTCTTCCTGAAGAACAGTATGAGGTATATATATAAAAAAATGAAAATCCATAATATATTGTTTGAAATAGACATGACATGAAATACTCTAAAAATTTGATTTGCCCAACTGATCGTGAGCCCGGCAGCCGCTGTGCAGCGCCAGATAGACGAGGCTGTATCCCTTAATTCGTTGAACGCCAAACAGGGTAGCAGCAATTCCCATCTTTTAGTGTCTTTTGGTCTGACGCGGCAGGGGTTTGAACCCCTGACCTCCTGGATGTGAGAGGGACGCTTTACCAACTGAGCCAACACGCCGGTTATGCTAAAGTTTGTTTAAATATACAAAAAAGGGGAGGTTTGGGGGGTCTTATGTCTTTTGGGGTCATCCACCCTGTTTTTGCTGTTGCAATTAATAAAGATAGTATGACAAATCAACTTAAAACTTGGCCCTAGTATGCTTATAAGAGTGATAATGATTTGAGGTGTTTTGGGTATTGATGCCAGTGGTCACAGAAGTCTGTTCCAAATCTTTCGAATCAAACCTTACTTTCTGCTCAGGAGACTTTGCATAGATGTGACCTTACGCTGAAGATGTACATTGCCTATGTCAGTTGTTAGAGTAATAACATACAGAAATAAATCTGGAAAAATGACTCCATCTTGCAAACTGAATGCAGTCTCCAGTTACATTGTTGATCACCCAATAAAAGACAAATTCACACATCTGTACCTTCTAACAATCATTAGTACTATGTTAACTTATCTCTAAAGACCATCCACGAGGGACAAGAATAATGGTCTTTATGAACATATTGTCTATATGTGACCTGCCACTACAAAATCAACAATGAGATGAATGCAGAAAAAAAATCACGGAGAGCTTAAAAAAAAGAAGAAAACAAGTTTTGAAGTTAGAGGTTCACTCAAGCATGAGATATGCATACTGTACAATCTCAGTAAAACTTCCAAGCAGTATGCAAATAATTTGTGACTAAGAAACTCGTACATCTTGTGGTCTAAATTTACTACTTCAAATTTTGACAGTAGTAAGAATGATTACTCTTTCAGATAAGCTAATATCAGTATTTTGTTTCTTGAAGACCAAATTATTGTTTTTGCTATCTACAGTGAACCTTCCTTGGTGACTTGGTTTGGGGGTGGCCGGTCAAGTATGGACAGATTTATGTTTACAAGTTTTAATTTATAAAAAGGAAATCAAAGAAAGAAAACTAGTAGTTAGATGTTCTATGAATAATTCAGTCTTCCGATATATGTTACTAAAATATTGCTTCTCAAATTGGTGATGTTCTAATGAAGTGGCCCTTATATACCGGTTGTCAGTAAAACAGGTTAAACTACAATCAAACTTACCTGTTACGAAGTACATGTAACAAGAAAGATAAGAAAAATCGTCTTTATGAAATTCATGCAATACATGTTTCAATATAGAAAAGAAAAACTTCAAGGAAAACCATACTAGTGTTTTTTTTTATATAGTGGTAGACCTTCTTTACAAGGACCTCTGCTGTTGATTGTATTAACACTACTATTGTTATCATGATATCACCAGATGTTTAACATCTATATCAAGCGAGTAGCAGAGGTATACGGTGTTACACAGACCAGACCTATCTATGAGAAAGCTGTGGAAGTTTTACCTGACAATGAAGCCAGAGAGATGTGTATCAGGTTTGCTGATCTTGAACGTAAACTGGGAGAGATTGACAGAGCGAGGGCGGTCTATGCTCACTGCTCACAGATGTGTGATCCACGAGTAAGTTTGATACTTTCATGAAAAATATATTTTGGTTGTTTAATGATTCTTCCTCTTCTATCACTTTGAAATGAAACATTGAATTCATAGAGTTATTTTTCTGATGAAATTCAAATGTATATATGCAAAGATCATGATAGCTGCACGACATTCAAATATTGGGTTATCTTGTTCAATCTTATACAGTGTATTTGAACCGAAATGTTTTTGTCTATTCAGAATATGTAATAGAATGTGATAGTGATATATTTGAAAGTCTAAGCTATAAACCCTTAATAATTGATTTACCTATTTTATTCATTTCATCAGGGGTACTGCATTGTACACTAATTATTCAAAACAAACATTTATACATGTAAATATAAATGGGTACATGTATGTATAGGTTTTAATTATGTAGGAATGACCACATGAAAATAACAGAATGGTACTATTATGAATTTAATTGTTTTTTTTTAATCCAGGTGACGGCAACATTTTGGCAGGTTTGGAAGGATTTTGAGATAAAGCATGGTAATGAGGATACAGTGAGAGAGATGCTAAGGATTAAGAGAAGCATACAAGCCAAGTTTAATACTCAGGTATGTGCTGGAGTATGAATGAATAATCACACAAAAAATCATGAATGGGACTATTGGGAAATAAAAACTACATCAGCACATAGGAATGATGAAATAAGTTCCATTCAGACATCAGAAATATCTGAATTCAACCATTATAAAATTTCATCAGAAGAAATTCAAATTTTAGGTTGATACAAATAAATACCATTTGGACATTCAAATGACATCAAACGGATTGGGATAGGTATTACAGGGAAATTTGAAGAAAGTAATATTTGGCTTGATATGATATGAATTCCACTTGACAAGTATTGAATGAGACTACTATGAAATTGTAGTGTACTAGTATCTGATTGCAAAATTCTAGCATTTGGATTTAGCCTATGTGGTATTGGGAATCTTAGAAGTAGACAAATTGAATGAAAAAAAAACATTGTGAGTACATGTAGCTGTTCTATTCTCTGAACCAATCAAGATGAAATAGTCACTTTATATATGGCTAGCTGGAGGTGTTTATTATACAATTAATGCACATTTATGAGTGTGTTATGACGATGCAGCACACTCGAGGGTATTTACAATTATGCGAAAGCAAGAGGCGCTTGCGCCGAGTGCTTTTGCATAATATTGTGAATGCCCGAGAGCTGCTCGCATCGTCACTAACGTCACGAATCTTAAAATGTGCATTAATTGTTTTATAAAACGGGTCGGCAAAAAGAATTTTTCATGGAAATCTTGTTCAAATCCCTCCAACTTGTGTACGATCGCACAGACGAAGAGATCACAAGACTATCAATTATGACATCACAGGCGTATCTACTATGCGCACCTAAGTAAGCGCATCAAAATCCTAGCCAGCCTCTTTTACTGAACGCGTATCAGTTTTCACGTGCTATTGGAACTAATGCTGCACAAAAATTGCATAGTGCTGCACAAAAAATGCACAGTGCTGCACGAAAAATGCACGACTGGAAGGTTGCGCATAATTAAAGCATGAACACGTGACTTGAATACGCACTCACCATTGGCTACATCCTTGAACCCGTTTTATAATAAGAGATATCAGATGATGTTCATGTCACTGTCCTCTGCAATCACAGATTTGGTATTGTTTTGATTTGATTTCAGGTGAACTTTATGTCAGCTCAGATGATTGCTGTAGAAGGAGCAGGTGAGTGTGGTGATTCATTTCTAGCTAAGGCTACTTTCAATATTGTGAAAAAATAAGCACGATTGTATAACATCATAACTTTCTTACATGTATTTTACACCCAATTTTTGATGAATTTTTTTGTGTCTATATTGATGCGAACCAACATTTTTTCCTGGGTGAACTTGACCTAAAATGAAGTAAACCTGCATGTACATGTAAACAAGCATGGCACGCACATACACTTACCACAAACATAATCTTGCGCCTGGGTTTGATAAGCTGGCCAAATGTGCTTCTACACGCATCATGCACTGCTAAGAGCCTCATTGTGTATTATTTACTTGGTGTAGCTTTACAGACTGTCTACAACCCGATATTGCAGTATTACAAGCTGCGAAATTCAGTACACACAAAGTCAATCAGAAAACCTGGAAAATACCACTGCGAAATGAGAGAACAAAAACAATGTGGAAAATGATTCCCAGGGAAAATACTGCATATTGGTATTATAATGAATATTTTTCTTTAAGTTTTCTGTAATTGAAACCAAGGTCATGTGAACTCTTCATTCAATTTGTGTTTGCTTTTAATTTCCCTAGCCAAACCAAACCAAGGTGCTATAGATGACATGCAGTTATTAGAACAGAGAGCTCAAGCACTAGCTGCAGAGGCTGAGGCAGATAAACCAAAACTCAAAAAGGATATTCTCTTTGTCAGGTAATATATATCTAGGCTCTGTTTCAGACAGCTTTTACTCATGATATTTAACATGACTGGAACATGTTCTTAGCTGATAATTCAGCTATGTATTGATATATCTTTTAGCAGAGAGCATTGCAGTCTACTTTTACTTTGTGATAGTATGTTGGTGTTTTTTGCCAACTCCTTATTCACATCTTCAAAATCTTTGAATTGCCCTTTTAATAATGTTAATGTATCTTAATTATTCATTCCTTAATTATTATGCATAGTTCTCAAGATATGTCATGATAATCCTATGGATTGTGTGGGATGTTTCTATTAATGCAGAGGTGATACTGAAGCTAAGCGAGAGGCGGTTGCCGAGGCAACTAGAGCAGCTAATCCAGCCGAAATCAACATCGATGATGATGAGGATGAGGATAGTGATGAGGAAGTGGATGGTATGTGAACAAAAAAATACTAGATTCTTTTATTTCATTGATTCCTGGGATATAATGCACAGATGAGAGTGTGTTGATGGCGCTGCATTACACTCACAAATATTTGTAACAGACTTGTTAATACCCAGGGTACCTGCAGCACCACTAATTGTCCTGTGCATTATTTGCTCTATAAAACATGGTTTGAATTTTTCCTTGAGCAGTTGTTAAGAACCTTTCCCAATTTGCACAGAGTGTACAAAGGATGTTACCTTCAACTGTCAGGAGCATAGTCACAAAGTATAATGTGATCATCATTGAGCGCACAAACTTCCTCTCCTTTTCTTTGAAAGAACTGTTTCATGTCATATCACTGTTCACAGTAACTGATGTAATGCATTTGGTGGATTCATAATTGATGTAACAATAATCTCATGCGGAAACCCAGATGAAGGCAACAAGTTTTAGGTTAAGAGCCACAAGAAAACATTAACTATTTTGTCATCCACACAATGTAATGGTTTTGTTCATATGGCCTTACTCATTCAGTCCCATATATTTATATTCTTGTTACAGAGGTGAATGTAGAACAGAAGAGCATCCCATCTGAAGTATTTGGCAGTATCAAGGCAGACAAGGATGATTAGGAACATCAAACAATCAACACAACAGGGACTCAGTTTTATGATTATGAGGGGGAAAATTAAAAGCTCTCCTAAGGGGAGCATTAGGGGAGCACTTCAAAACGCTCTTCTTTGACATACAAGAGGAGCTCTCTTTTCCGATTTCAAAATGGATGGAGGAACATACACTAAGTTACAACCCACAACAATCAGATATAGATCTATGCAATATTTATCTCATTGAACTTTTTAATGTCATTCTTCTAATTGTGTTATTGCTTACAATATGATTGTGTGTTATTTACAAAACCTTGACAGAGAATGAGGTTTTCAAGGTTGACTCTAAGAGTTTGATCAATGACTGACACTCGACACTCTTGTTAAGCAATTGCTGAGGCAAGCGATAAATCGCTCTACCAAAAATGGATTAAGAAGAGCGTTAGCGATTGATTACTCTCACTCCCCTTAAAACCAAGTCCCTGATGCAACTTGCTAATACTGAGTTGGAATTGAACACAAATCATCTATGAATTTGTAATTGCAAAGCCTCATATGCCTTATTCAAATCTCAATTCGCACTTTGGGACATAGTCATGTACATATACCATAAAAAAAGAACAGAATCATGAACTTATACCTCAAAACATTTCTGACAAAATGTCTGATGTTTCTCAATCATTGGCTATGTGAACTTGATGACATTCCATGTGTGTTAAAATCTGTAGGAATTGGATTGAAATTAACCCAGTGGATTTAAAAGGTAATACATGTAATGATCAGGAATAACTGTAAACAAATGTGGTTAGTCTCATAGTTCATCTCAAAGATGTATTAGTTGTGTTCAAACACATTCTCATTCTCCTGAAGACGAGAAGAACACACTAGTCGAAATGTTTGGGTGGTCCATTCCAGGACCTTTTCAAGACCAACAATTGCCCATAAAATACATGCTGTACCGTGAAACCCACTACCCAAACTGCAAATCTATTTTGGGTCCTAAGTTCAATCATATATTTTGCAATCGCAATCTACTTGTTTTTGCAACAAGAAACTGATTTCTTCCAGCTAAAATTTGTATTTTCTTGCATCTCCCCCATAGAGATTCTTTGAATAAGAAGATCCCAACATCAACCATTGTGTAGTATGCTATGCTACGTGTACATACATGCAGTCATACCTGTATACACTTTGTGGTAAAAGGCATGAAAATGTCTGTTTGGAATAAGGACAGTATTTATCATACACGTATATCACTTGAACCTATGGAAAATAGGGATTTTTGCTTTTTCGTACTCGTGAAATTGATCTGTTATTTCTTCAATGTATAACATACTAGCATCAAAATAATGGCCATCCTATGGTATTTATTTCATTAAAAAATAAACCTAATGTGCCCAAAATGCATGTGGTATTTTTTTCCAGCTTTGAAGTACTTGCAGTAAGATAAAATTTGAATATTCAGAATCATTATCATGATGTAGTGTAAAATCAGTCATTTCATGAGAAATAAAGAATAATTGACATAAAACAAGTTGGTTTCATTCTCCTCTTTTTCTTGTATAAGACCCTTACTAGTTACTGTGGAATTATAAAAGAAATTATTTCATTTATTAAGTTATTCAGAGATTAATTGCAGATGAAAAATATCATTTGGTGAAATAAGGATTGTTACACTATTCTAGTAGAAATAAAAGTTCTAGATATTTCAAGTAAGTCCTGTTCACAACACTATTTGACCCAGACCTGGGTCCTGTAACACAAAGGTTAGCGATTGATCGTACGCTTGATTTTCACGAATGATTGTACATTTTAGTCAATGCAAACAATTGTAGAAAATGTTCTACGATCATTGCTATGCTTTGTGTTACGGGCCCTAGGATATTCCATTTCCTTTTTATTTGGTGCAGTGTTTCCAATTATATCTGCAATCAGATTATGTGTAACAAATTTTCCTGAAATTTCAATTTCTGCCCAACAAGGAAATCACAAAAACTGTGTGAATAGTGATAGGTTTCCATCCATTTGAATATTGAATAAACTTCAGTGCCATTTTCCTCTGCAAATTGAAAAAAAAATGAATTCATTATCTGGAAAAAAAAATCATTTTCCTCTACAAACCTGTGGAATCACAACCGTCTTGACACAGGAGGAGGATGAAAAAAAAAGAGAATGAGGAACAGGAAGGGGAGGGACAGGAAGGAGAGAGAAAATAGAAGAGGAGAAAAGATGAGGAAAAGGAGGTAGGAGAGGGGAAGGGGAAAATGAAGGGGGGGGGCAGGAGGAAGAAGGCGGAGGGGAAAGTAAAAAAGGGAGAAGGGGAAGAAGATGAATAGAGGAAGAATCAGGAGAAACGTAATTTAGATCCAGGTATTCACCATAATGTTACGTAATTCAGGCCGTCAAGAAGATCAATAAAGCCCATTGTTAGTACCCATAAAATTGTGTTTTTATAAAGCAAAATACTTGGCTGTCATACGGTGAATATGCATAAAACTTTTTTTTTTTAATATATAGATTTACATTTGTCAATTCTAACTTTAGCTCCAGTATGGGTCTTAAATAGACTGTGATATGTTCATTATATCAAATGAAGTTTGAAGGGAGTATATGGGAATCAATGTACGGTTGGTCAGTTGGTCCATTGCAAAAGTTGTTGGTTAAACTACTTCCTCAGTTTTCAACCAATTCTCATTAAATTCAAATCACAGAAATGATTTCAGTAGCACATAACAGTAGTCAGTAAACATCACATTCAGACAATGCTCCCCTGGAAACCCTTATCTATTGTGGTTGCCATCCAAATTTTATTAAAACAGATCTTCATGAAAGATATCTTTGCATGTTTCAAAATGTTATCAATTCAAGAATAGAAGTACATGTAATTTTCATCCAGATAGAATTTACACACATTATTTCATATTTCTATGCTCTGTAAACAAAACGTACATGTTGACACCAGAAAGTTTTCAGAGACTAGACTGACATAGCAACAAGTATACAGATCAGGTTGAATCCAGCCAAATGTGAATTTCTTCTTTTTAGCTCCAAAGTACTGGTACATCTTAGTAAAATCCACATCGACTCAATCTCATTTTCTGGCCTCACTTTAGGCTAAATCTGTCAAGTTCTTGTCGCAATCTCGGTATAGTTTTTGATTCTCACATGTCTAATCAAATTTCTTTTATTTGTAGATCAGTTGGCTACCAATTGCGAAATATTGGGAAATACTTGTCTCGACCGGCCACAGAAAAATTGGTTCACGTAACAAATTTTCCAATATAGACTATGTCTTGCAGATCTATACCTCAAAATCAATGTGTGAGCCAACTTTTATAAGAATTGGTTGAAAACTAAAAAGGGTTTCAGACCACAAGATTTTCACCTAATTTCATTATATAATATGTTGTTACCTTGGCAACACAATTTCTGATACAGACAAAAAATATTCTTGCACATTTTCAACTCAAGACTGATGTGTGTGCCAAATTTCATGAGCATTGGTTGAAAAAGATGAAAGAGTTTGAACTACAAGATTTTCGTTATATAATATTTCGTTACCATGGCAACACGATTTTTGATACAGGCAAAAAATGTCTTAGACAGCTTCAACTCAAGACTAATGTGTATGCCAAGTTTTTAGGAGAATAGACCAGTTGAAAACTGATAAAGTATTTCAATCACAAGATTTTCATTTATTTTTGGTATTTTTTTGTTACCATGGCAACACAATTTTTTAAGGCATAAAATATGTTTTGCACATCTTCACATCAAGACTAATGTTTGTGCCACATTTAATGAAAATTGGTTAAAAACTGAGGAAGTAGTTAGAACAGCAAAATTTATACATAATTTTTGCCAATATATACCGTTACCATGGAAACACAATTTCCGACACTTGCATAAATGTGTCTTGCACATCATTTCCTCAAATCCAATGTGTGAGCCAACTTTCATGAGAATTGGTAGAAAATTAATGAAGTATTTTAAACGGCAAAATTTTGGCCATAATATACTGTTACCATGGCAACACAATTTCTGGAAAAAAAAAAACATCTTCCACCTCCTTACCTTAAGACAAATGTGTGTTCAAAATTTCATGAAAATCGGTTTAAAAAATGAGGCAGGAGCTCGAAATGCAATATAGGTATCAATTTCTAAAAATTTTGTTGGCTGAATTACCTTGAAACTAATACAATTAAGACAACTCACAGCTGTCTTAAAGTTAGGGCTAAATTCTTAGCCATGTTGTATTTATGGTATATAGAATATGCATTTTTAAGAAAAGTTACTTAGCCATTTATCCTATATCTGTCTTAGTTGCGCAAAACCTCTCAGCCAAATTCTAAGACAAAATTCTTAGCCAATTCTTTATGGAATACGCGTTTTGGCTAAGAATTTTATCTTAGACAGAAAATAAGACAAAATGCTTAGATTTTTTGACTTAAGCATGCTTATCTCGTTTATGGAATACGGGCCCAGGTTCCCTACTCAGCTTGAGAAAAAAAAAATATGGTATCGAAATCAAATTTTCTTTTACACATATATGAACCTGTATTTTTACCCCCCCCCCCCCCCCCGGAAACAAGTCCATGCTACTAATAGTTGTTCATCGATCTGTCCTGTTTTTGTTCTGATGATAACTGAAGAATCCATGGACAGACTGACGTCATATTGGGATCATGTATACCAAATATCAAATGAAAGTATAATCCTCATCTAAAAGGAAGGTTATGCTTTAATGATAGAGTTAGGTGTCATAAGAGTCTTGCATGTAAACTTTAACGTTGACCTGAAAATGACCTTTGACCTTACCATGTGACCTCCGACTGCAGCATAACATGCAGGTCCCCCAAGTCCATCTACCATCCAAGTTTGGTTGAAAAGCGACTTACGGTTGCGGAGTTAAAGAGTCTTGCATGTAAACTTTAACGTTGACCTGAAAATGACCTTTGACCTTACCATGTGACCTCCAACTGCAGCATAACATGCACGTCCCCCAAGTCCATCAACCATCAAAGTTTGGTTGAAAAGCGACTTAAGGTTGCAGAGTTAAAGAGTCTTGCATGTAAACTTTAACGTTGACCTGAAAATGACCTTTGACCTTACCATGTGACCTCCGACTGCAGCATAGCATGCACGTCCCCCAAGTCCATCTACCATCCAAGTTTGGTTGAAAAGCGACATACGGTTGCGGAGTTAGGTGTCATAAGAGAGTCTTGCATGTAAACTTTAACGTTGACCTGAAAATGACCTTTGACCTTACCATATGACCTCAGACTGAAGCATAACATGCAGGTCCCCCAAGTCCATCTACCATCCAAGTTTGGTTGAAAAGCGACTTACAGTTGTGGAGTTAGGTGTCATAAGTCTTGCATGTAAACTTTAACGTTGACCTGAAAATGACCTTTGACCTTACCATGTGACCTCAGACTGCAGCATAACATGCAGGTCCCCCAAGTACATCTACCATCCAAGTTTGGTTGAAAAGCGTCTTATGGTTGTGGAGTTATGTGTCATTACAGGTTTGTGACGGACGGACGACATTTGGATCCCTAAGTCTCGCCTTCACCTCTGGTGGGCGAGACAAAAAGTGCCCCCTCACTTTCAACTTCACCTCCCCTGGTATAGTGTACAAATTATTCCTTGGCACTCTGCATTGCATTGACCAAAAAAAGTGACTACTCATCCAAAAATATGTTTTATCAAATATATTCTTTATTTCATGTATTCATTACACATATGCCATTACCATGTTTATACTCCCATTATACAAAGTAAGGTATCCAGAGTAAAAGAAAGATATTCTATTCATGTATCTACAATAAAGTTGAAGAATCTTGTCACCTTTTCATTCAAAATGAATGAATGGTTATTATTTCATTCCATCAAACTATTAATATTCAATTATTGAAGAGACAAAGGCATATGGGATACACAATGGTCCAATACAGTTGTAATCCTTTCCATTTCATGTTATATAGGTCTTTTTCAAAAAATACTGAACTATTCCATCTTTTCCCTAACAAATGTCCAAAGGGATAGATTCGACTTTTAAGATATATTTATGGTGTTGAATAGAAGCCTTTATAATTTATAAGCACACTCTGCAAAGTATTTCCAAATTAAATTATAAAGGATTATAACAAATTATTGATGAACCAAATAAACTCACGATAAAATACACAAAAAAATAAACAGTGCTCCATTCAATAAAAGGATAAAATCAAATTATAAACAAATGAATTTATTACTTCACTACAACCATATACGATGATGGCAAGTACATAAAAATAATTTCCATTTAGTAAAACAATACTAAACATCAATATTATAGGGGATATTACATGTGAAAATCATTCAGTTGCATATCAATTGAATATTATTAACCATCTGTCAACAATGAAAATCTTCATTTATAATCACCTTTTAACATTAATCTTTTTTAATATAGAGATCACCTTATTCCTTGTTAGGGGGGAAAAAGGGGAAGACAATGGTTTGTATAAATTATCCATTCAAACAGTCCATAACAGTCCATTTCAAATGAGAAAAACATCTCTTTTTAATAAATGTAAATGAACCATAATTGTCATGCACTTTGGAAATGAGTGAGTTTAATACAGCACAATATATGATAAAATATGCAAAAACTAAGCATAGTTAATATGTGCATGAAAATCTACACATACCCTTGTTCAAAATCCTTGTTTCAAACCATTTTAATGGAAAGCTCTCAAATTAACATGTATGCTTAAAGCATAGAAAAAAGGGAATTTGTATAAGAACCAATGTTTGGTGTGAGAGTTTAACCGTTAAAATGAGTGATCAACCAAACGATTGGTTTAAATTTCTTGTTTTTCATACGTGTGATCTGATAAGGGTTATTGTGTAATCAAGTTACATGTAATCTTATAGTAATTATTACACTGTTGAAAAGTTGTGGTGAAATCAATTTAGTTTATACACACCTTGATATGCAAACTATTTATATACTTCTTTGCATGGATATGCTCATAAAAATACAAACTCATACACGCATACACACTCACAAAAGGAGTTTGTGATTTGGGAGTCCAAAAAGAGCAAAATATCGTATGTATGTATCTATTGTTTCCAAAACAGTATCTACATTTATTCAGTCTTAGTGAAAACCAGTTACTTTTAATATTTCAATATTGTCACAAATTAATTTGTGACTCCAATTCCATTTCTAGACAAATGGCAGTCTTTATTGGATAACATCTATCTTGGGCAGTCATTTTTCAAATTTCTTTTCATTTCGCTCAATTCAACAAGCCATGATTTTCAAGATAGATTTTGTGTTGAAGTGATCAAATTATTGACTATCAAAAATCATAAATGAGTTCTTGCATAATGCAATTAGAGTATGAGGATAGATGGTACCTGGATCATGACACCACATGTGTCTTGTATATCAAAGTCACATCAAAGAATTTCCTGTAATACTAATCTGATTACATGATGCATTTATCAGATTCCTGGGATATAACATATACTTCAGGATGGCATTTCATCAATATTTTTGTCCGACAAGTTGTCAGATCTGACATCTTATCTTGAATCTGATTGGCTGAGAGGCATTGTTACTATGGTAACTGTCGGATAAAATGTGACTTGTTGAATAAAGCATCCGACAAGTCCTTTCATGAAACGCTCCCCTGGTTTAATTGTAAAGTACAACTCCGAATCAAACAAGTTAAATGCAAACCTGTCATATGTTAGCCAATCATAAAAGAAGGTGTTTATCCTTTACGATCTGCAGAAAGGTGGAGGTCTATGGCTGTGATGATTAAAATTGTACTTGTTAAAATTACATTGTTTACATTGGTGAAAGAAAAATATATATATATATCTTCTGCTTTCCACATTTTCCAGCTACTCAGCCATTATTTATGCCTTCAGGGATTTGCTAAATGCTTTGAGTTTCTCAGCTGCTTTGTCGATTGTGCAATCATCCTGAAAAAGTTTGAAACAGAAAGAAAATGGAATTCAGAAAATATTTGACAAAAAAAAGCCAAATCTTTGATACCTCTTAAAGAGGAAGTTCATCCAGACAATAAGTTGGTTTAGATAAAAGCTGAAAAAATTAGAAAAAAGTATTGACGGTTTGATGAAAATTCATCAAAGAATACCGGTAAGAAAGATTTGAATGTTTAGAATTTTAATTTGTGATATCATATGAAAACATCACTAAATATATTGCAAATTAACATATGTTAAATTCAATTTTTTATTCATCAAACATAATTACAAATTATTTTCTTTTGTAGAAGACAGCATGCATGATATGTCTGAGAAGGAAATCACATTCACATCTTTTTAAAGAAAATGATGTTTGTGAATTCATATCACGTAACATATGGAGGAGCTGCATTGCTTGTCTTTGACATCACAAAATCAAAACTTAAATTGTTTGTTTTCATCAATCCTTCACCAATAATTCTATTTATTTTTCTACTTTTAATAAATAGAAACTTATCAGAGGGAGCTTCCCCTTTTCTCCAAGAACCAACAGATTGCATTTTGAAGGTTGCCCCATAATGGATTCTCTATTAAACATGATAACATATATGTAATAAGAATGTTTCAAAATAACTTATGAATGCATAACATATAAATACTCAGAACATAGTCATTTAAGTGCAATCTTAAGGCTTATCAACATTATTTCACTTTGTGCACAAACAGACCTCCATCTCCTTAATTTCTAATCATTTCAAAACTGGATTGCATTCAGAATGTCATGTTTAATAGTCCTCTTACCTTGATAAAACAGAAGCGGATATACGGCTCTCCAAGACTTTTATGATCAGCACTGTAGAATGCACTACAGGGAATAGTTGCTACACCCTGTTAATATGCAAATAAATCATATTGAATCATCAATAGAAATCTATTTGAAACTATGCTTAATTATCCAATCTTAAAGGGGAAGTTAACCCCGAAAATAAAGGTGTTTTCAGAAAAGCAGATCAACTAGATAAAAAGTTTGGTGAAAACTTTATGAAAATCCATCAAGGCGAGTCATGAACTTTAAAGATTTTAATTTGTGACATCATAATGAAAGGAGCTTCCATTAATTCCACATATTTCCATTTCATTATGGTTCATGATGACTGAAATTATTTTTTTCTGATATAAGCAGGTATGAAACTATGTGTCTAATGATGTAATTAATGCACAAGTTAAAAAAATTTTCAAATTTTCTCATAAAATAGGATGTTTATGGAAAATATACATCACATGACCATGGGTGGAGATTTTTGCCAGATCTTCACCAATGTTTCTCTTTTTTTTCTGATTTTATTAAGACTAACTTCAGGCCAGGGTGAGCTTCCCCTTGAATGAATTAAGCTTTAAACTTTTCATGCTTCAGATTTATCATGAAAAAAATACTTAAATAAAAACATGTTTTTCATTTCATGGTATATTCTCACAAAAGATGTATTTGCGAAGTGTATAATTCAACCTTGCTAAACATCAACTGATTATAGATGCAATCATCACTAACATAGAAATAATAACACACAATGAAAAGAAATATCAAAAGAAAGTACATGTACAAAGGTCAGCGTTAAAATGGAGAGCACTGACTGGCTATGGAATTAGACTTACTCACCAGTCTAATTATTCAGAATCAGTATTAATTCCCCAAACTATGTATAATGCATGGCCATTAAAAAACGATTAAAATAAACAATTTCTCACCTGTGTCTTGGTAAGGTATCTAACCATCTTATAATCTTCAGGTCCATCGCCATACTGACTGACATCCACTCCTGAAATATAAAATCAGGAGTAGTTTAAAAAAAAATCATTTAAAAGGAAACCAAAAACAAAGGTAAGAATCAATCAAATTGAAAAGAGTAAAATGTGAGGAGCAATATAAAACTTAGTCGAATGCCCTCTTGCTCAAATTTCTACTTTATCCACTTGTAAAATTGTTTTACTTTATCAAATGAATATATTCCATTAACAATTTAAATCAGATAGACTACATGTAAGTGATGTTACGCCAAGTGGATAGCAAAAGAAATACATGTAGGTACTGTATAGCCTAACTAGAAATTAGACAAAATGACAAATGGGCTAATATTATGACAATAAGACTGAATGGTTAGTAGACAAACTGGCTGTAGATGAACTAGGATATAGACCTAACAGATGAAGTAAGTAAGAGTAGACTGACCTAAGTGACCATATTGAGCCATCATGAAGTATCCTCCATCTGGGATGATAGGGGTCAGGTTACACTCTCTCAAGATCTTAGCCATCTTATCTCGTTTCTCTTGTAACTCTCGTGGCAGTTCTAAGAAGTAGCATTCTGGCTGGCCAAGACGACTAAACTCAATCTCCAAACCCCTCGCTACAGCTTCCTACAATGTTTACATTAAAAATAAACTGATATCTTACATTTCAAGTTAACTTTGCAAGTAGAATGCCAAAGGTTTAAATTCACCTATTATTTTTGTCAGTATTTTCATATTACCATATTTTGTAAGTGCATGAATAATTGATATGATTTTGTTCATAGTGACCAAATGTATGTTGCAATGAACTACATTGCAATGAATTGCAAATATCAATTTTATATTTTGATCACATTAAACAGTAAATCAGGTTATAATTTCTACCACAAAACATACCCATAATCAATTGCAAGAGTTAAAATGAATTTTCCTAATGGAAATATATATCTTAATCACTGAGCCAGAGATTATGTCAGTAATGAAAGAAACAGTCCCACATACCTGGATAAGTGTTGGACAAGTATAAACACAGTTCTGATGAAGTGTCTGACAATTCTTAATCAGATGCTGTGGTCCTATGCTCCAACCAAGCTGGAAAAAAATCAAAGTAGATTTATCTTTCTTTGGTGGTTATATTTGCTTTTGTAATGTTTTCAAATTAAAAAAAGGGATGGTAGCTTGGCCAAGTTGTAACAAAAACTTAAAGGTAAATGCTAGTTTTGGTAACGATATCAAAATGAGTTCGTACAGAATCCAATGAAATGACCACCAAAGTGTCTGTTTGTATAAATAAAACGTATGTGCCAAAGGATTCTGGAAGAAATTGTGTAATTGCTGAGAAATCAGCAAATAAGCAAATAAGCAAATAAGCAAAAAATTCGGGTAGAGCATCGGGTCCGACATTCAAAGCAATAATTATACACTGTCCCACGTGCGCCTATCTGTGTTGGGGATCTTTGGTGTGAACATTTTTCGGTGTAGATTTCAAGATTTCACAAAGTTCAGTTTATGTAACTGTACCAGATCTAGATCCTCGATGATATACTGACGATTAAGCCTGGTTTTACAGACTTTCTCATGAAATCAGTGTTTACTGCAACTACTGGAATTTCTCTTTATAAAACAATGCAACATTGTGCTTTCCTGCAAGATGCTGAGTGTATTAGTATTATATACTATGTTATGCATGGCCTACTGAAGGCTACCCTAGGCAACAAAGGATTCTTCTTTTTATCATATTATTTCAAGTCACCTTATCAAAATACAATGCTAACACATTCTGCAAGAAATAACTCAAAGAAACAAAGTTGTGCAAAGTTGATGATCAAATCAAATTTCTTCTAAATAAGTTATATAATGAAGAAAGTACTGCTACTGCTAATAAATGAGTAGTTACTGTAATGATACTGAAGATATGAAATAACAGCTTATCTATAGACTGCATGTAGTAAAATATGAAATTTAAACTGGATATCATTTCGTATAAACCTACATATACATGTACTTTTATTTATTTCTCAAAACCATACATACCTTCCAGCCTGTAGCACTGAATATTTTTCCTGCACTGCACACAGTGATAGTTCTATCCCACATACCTGGCAAGGTAGCTGTATTATCAGAAAATAAAATATTGAAAAAAAAGGAAGTTTTGATTATTACAAAGGCAAAATATTACAACTTTTCAATGATATATGTGTATCTAAATGACTTTGCTACTATTTTTTTTTCCATATTAAAAATGTCCAAAAAAGAGTGAACATGACCTCATATCATTTGTCCTTTTGACCCCTAGATGACATTTGACCCCTATCATTATCATGAGGTCACATGTGGTATTACCCCAGGATCATATGTATGGACATGTATAAGTATGGACAGAACTGATGCAAAAATTGAAAAAATGACAGCAAGCTGAACAAAAACTTAAACATTATCAAACAGACCAACAGGAAAAGTTCTCTGCAAAACTTTGTTTAGGTGAAAGAAAAAATTATTACTTTTCAATAATATATCAATATAACACTGCCACTGTTTTTTCCATACTAAAGAAATTTATAGAATAAATTTGGTTATTTTTTTCCCCATTATTTTTTTATAACTACTTAGAACACTAGGAATATTATGAAATAAGATTTTGTATAGATATTGGAAAAGTTGTTCTTAGAATTTAATAATTCATGTCTTAATATGCAAGTAGATGTAAGAACTTATTAGACAGTATGTCCCAGATTAAAGGGAAACCTGTTTTCTGACATAAATATCACAATCATTTAAATAAAAATGATTGAATAACAAATTTGAAAATAACAGAAAAAGTGAAATTAACCAATACACAGGAAATCATCCATGCATGGTAGATTACAAACGATACATACTGAGGTATGTCAGAAACAATTTGCTAGGAAACTTGAATTAGAATTCACTCTCATTTCAAGTTAAGTTCAAAATGCTTAACTAAAGAAATGCTAATACACCCTTCCTCTATTATTCCTGTTTCATGCCAGGTCATTGTATCCTTAACAAAACTTAAACCATATTAACACGCAATATGGTTGATATGGTTGGTTGACATAACTCTTTCTGCTCATTTATACATGAGCCTTTCATATCATAAATGGTATCAAAATCAATAGAAAATTCAGAATTATATGACATACCATGAACCACTTGCTAATTTTGAAAACAAATCAACCACGGAAAAAAAATTAACTGATAATCCCAAGTTTTGTTTAGCCTGGGCCACTCTATATAGAAGAATCCAACTTCAGAACACAGTAACTTATTGCAAAAAAACATTTAAATTAAAAAGAAAAGCCCCTTGACCAACAATCTTGACTTTGTTCCCCTGTACTTACCAATCCTTGTGAACTTGTTATCATCGTAAACAAGATGTTCATAAACTTCATCACTGATACAAATGACATCATGCTCTTTGCATAGGTCCGCAATCTCAGTTAGTTCTTCTCTTGTAAAGAGCTGTACATGCAATAACAAAATAATTCCTTTAAGCTTGATTTTTTTTCTTCAAAATATCCAGAAGCAAAGAGCAACATAAACAGATATTTCATACATTTACATTATTATTCATTAGCATAACTCTTGATCACTACTTGCTGTGTCCCAAGAAAAGCATCATAAAAAGACCCAAAGAATCTAATTATTCCATTGGACTTCTATTCATAAAGGACTACTAGTTAAAGGGACTGCTATCTGGAGTGTCGTGGCCCAGTGGATTAGTTTCCAGACTTTGAAACAGAGGGTCATGGGTTCACATCCCAGCCATGGCATAATTTCCTTCAGCAAGGAATTTATCCAGTGTGTGCTGCACTCGACCCAGGTGAGGTAAATGGGTAGAGGCAGGAAGTAATTCCTAAAAAAAAGTTGTGTGCACCTGAATAGGTAGCCTAGCTTAGCCACATAATAACAATAGCAGGGCCCACTGGGAGAACAGTTTTCGGAACTGAAGTGGCTACCCTGCCTTGGGTAAATATACTGTTATTATTATCTCTAATTCATAATTCACTAAGTCATGACGACATGAATAGCAGTAGCAGGCAGACCTTAGAAAACAAACTCACTATTCATTAGGACTGTCACTTGTAATGACTACCATTAACAAAGACCACTGATAGACCTTCTCTACACTGTAAGACTTAAATAACAGCCCATCATAAATAGCTTGCATACACTTATTAAACTGATTTGTTAAAGAGAAATTCACCCTGGCAAAAAGTTGGTTTAAATAAAAGCAGAAAAATTTGATGACAATATTTGTGAAAAGCCATATAAGAGTTATGGATCTTAAAAAGTTTACATTTTCAAGTCATACCGAGTAACTGTCCCATATGTCATAATCTGTAAACTTCATAATATTGAGCTTTTTGATGGTTCATTCATGACTGAAAATCTTTATTTCAAAGAGAAATGAGTATATATCTGGGGGCCGTTTGATAAAGCTGTTCATAAGTTAAGAGCGACTATAAGAATGACTGGTGAACGTTTCTTATGTGCTAAACCATCGCCTATGAATATATATGTACCATTTACCACTAAAAAGGGTCACCAGTCGTTCTTAAAGTCGCTCTTAACTTACAAACAGCTTTATGAAACACCCAACAGATACAATACTGAATCACATTTTAGGGAAGCTGCTCATACGTGACTTCACAACACAAAACTATTAGCAGCTGTTGGCCTATTGCTGTTTTGTGATCTCCTTTTACCAAAGACTTTATTTTCTTGTTTCTACATCAATAACATTGTCTTTGTATTTTTGGTAATAAAGTTTTAACTTCAACTTCAACAATAATAATCTTTAAATTGGCCATTCTTTGATAGATTTTTTTACAAACTTGACATTAATCTTTCTTTTTATAATTTCCTTCTCTCATTAGACCCAACTTTAGACCAGGATTGACTTTCTCTTTAATGACACATACAAAAGATGTTTACAATATTCACTCCTACCTTTCCGAGTGGGTTATTAGGGTTGTTGATGATGATAGCTTTAGTCTTTGAGTTAAAGAGCCCCCTTAGTTCATTACTATCAAGAGTGAAATCTTTGGTTGATGACACACCCTCTTTATTATTCTGTTGACAAAAAAAAATTGAAACAAACATTTCATTAAAAGATGAATAAAATAATACTTCTGCATAATCAATGATAAAAAGCTCCTCCATGAACGAAATGAAAAAAAAAGTTTCAACTTAAAAAAAACTTTGATATCAATTTGTTAATGGTACCTTGGTAATTACCATGGATGGCAGACTAATCAAGAGATAATATATTTTAGAAATTGTCTGGCCAAGTCCCCATTAATATATCCCGGTGCCACCGATTTAGGATCAATTCAGCTTATCATTGACTACACAGATATTTTATATAACAAGTGGAATGCATCAGGCAGTCTCACCTGCATTACACTATTCAATATAGCAGCAGTGCTGTTTTTAAAAATAACTCCATGTAAGATGAATAATAAAAAATGAAATATATTAATAATGAAATACTCAGCCTTTGTTGACATAGAATGATCTTTGACATTTGCCTAGTGACTTGAAATTTCATTCATCTACTTGTCAATATTCATACATTATTTAAGCTCTTATACTTTCACTATTATCTAAAAAAAATTTCAAAACCTTGGACTTGGTTAAATTTTCAATATTGATACAACAAGAACAAAGTTTGCTGACCATAAATAACCTTCGACCCTGATCATATGACCTCAAGTTCATGCAAGATGAGCTGTGATGATTACCCTTATGTCCAAGTTTCATGAAATAGATCCATACGCTTTCAAAGTTATGATGAAATTTCAAAACATTACCTTGGTTAAGATTTCAAAGTTGATACATAAAAGACCTCTGATCACAATCATACCTAAGATGTACCTTGGATCACTGGCAGATGGGGGGGGGCACAGCCGGCCCTTGCCCCCCCCCCTTTTGAGAGGCACAATTTAAATTTGTAATGTAAAAATGCAGGTAAAACTGAAGTGTTCCCCCCCCTTCTAAAAGAAGACCTTTTTATTGCTTGTCAAATTTTTTGTGGACGAAATAATTTTAATTTGTGGTTAAAACCTTTTTTTTGCTTGTCAAATTTTCCTTGGGGAAAATGTGCCCCCCTCCTTTTGGGAGATCCTGTACTGCCCCTGTCTTGGATGAACGCAATCAAAGTACAAAAATAAATATTTGGCTCTCGTCGACTTTTCATGAAGAATTCTGGAATTATTGTTTTAATGGCACTGTACAGCATTAGAACACGGACAAGTAAAACATTCATCTGGGTCAAAATTCTCTTTTTGGAAGTCCAAAATTTCTACAAGCTGGATATCAAACTTAACAGATGAGCTCTCTTAGAGAGGTTATTCCATAAAATGATGCATCTCTGTGAAAAAGAGCCCTTTGGTAAGGCATCCTCACTACCTTATACCGTCTGTCCTCTGGCTTACAAGCAACCAGAGACCAAAAAAGCTTTTTCAACAATCAGGTGAAAATCACCACTACATGTGTGGGAATGATTATCTGTTTGCACAAAAAGACCTATCATATCATAAGGAAAGAATGCCATCTTGTCATCCATCAGTAAAAACACCTGTTCCACCAAAATCATTTATACATTTACACATTCAAACACTTGGGTGTAAACATTTTTGGACTCTGCTGGAACTCGTTTAGATATAGAATTTATTTATAGTATGACAAGAATCCTACCGTTGGTTTAAGAGCAATAAACCTTGGTACACCTCTAGCCATCCTGACCATCGGTTCATAGCAATCAAAGAAAGGCTCTATGATGATTACCTGCAGGGATTAAACAAATCACAAATAGTTTTACTACACAGGAGAAACATTCATGTTCACATAAGTTAAAATCAAATGATATTGCAAAGAACTATGGGGAAGTTCATCCTGAAGATAAGTTGAATATAATAGAGGCAGAAAAATCAGGGAAAATACTGTTAAAAATTTCATGAGAATTCATCAAAGAATAAAAGAGCTATGAATTTACTGAGCAGCTGTTCTTCTGTGAGGTCACAGATAAAATTATAAAAGCTGATAACTCCATTATTCTTTAACAGATTTTAATCAAACATCCACAATTTTTTTTCTGCTTTTATAAAAACCACCTTATTTTCAGAGTGAACTTCCCTGTTAATGAGTATTTTTACATTTACATTGTGCACAACATGATCATCTTCATCAATCAACATGCAGCATTCCTAATTTTACCATCTATTGTCATAACAACCCTCATCACAATCATCCATTAACAATCAAAATCACCATCATCATCATTTCCACCACCATCATTGCTATCATGATCTCCTCCTCCTCTCCCTCTTCCTTCATTATCATCATCTTCGTCTTCGTGGAGCCCTGTGGCCCAGTGGATTAGTACCCAGACTTTGAAATAGAGGGTTGTGGGTTTGAATCCCAGCCATGGTGTAATTTCCTTCAGCAAGAAATTTATCCACATTATGCTGCACTCGACCCAGGTGAGGTGAATGGGTACCCGGTAGGATTTATTCCTTGAATGCTTTAGCGTCTATTAATATGGCAGCTCAGCTACAGCCAGGAAATCTGTTTGCACTGATACCAAGTATCAAAGCGAAGTTGAGTATGTGCACAGAGTAACTGTGCTATACATGAATTAATGGACATATTATTTATCATGACCACACCCACCAACACACAAATACTTACATACACATGTATCTCAGCTAATGCAATAACCTACCCGACCACCCCCCTTCCCCTCCCATCCTCTTTACTCACCTCATCACCAGGGTTAACATGGCTGTTGATTGCATAGTAGAGAGATCCGTACGCACCTACTGATACCAATACACCTGTCATTGGATCTACCTCACGACCCATGAACTTGGTATACATAGCAGCAATGGCATTCACAAGTCTGGCATGGCCCTGAAATACATATCATAAAGTGGCGATACAGATGTTAATCAAATTATGGGATGAAATCAATCAAATGACCACTGATTTTAGTTAACTGGAGAATTTGGTTTTACAGACTGAACAGTCATTGCTTTGAGATGAAGATGGTTTAACAATGATCAACATTATTATCTTTCTTACAAAGTTGCACTGTTAGTTTATAAGTTTATGCATAAAATGGAACCCGAATACCTCTAGTGTTTGCTTAGATCCCCTCACCGGCCACATTATAGACTTCGGTCTAGTGAAGACACTACAATTTTACACATTCCTAGAGTTGTTTCAAAAGGGGGGGAGTTAGTTTTGATTTTTGCGGTCCCAAATTATGGAATAGTTTACCAATTCACCTTCGATCCTGCACTTCTATTGAATCGTTTATAAGACATTTAAAAACAAATTTATTTTTGTTGTAGTGTAACTGTAATATTGGAGAGCAATTTATACAATGAGCATAGCAATTTCAGTTGATTATATATGCTATATAAGTACCAATTTTTTATTATTATTATAATATCTTATAAAATACACATCATTTGCTTTGGCATTTGAATAGATATATGTAATCTTATCTTTTAAACAGTCCAAATTCCCTCTACTATGTTAGAACTGTACCGAACCTTGTGCTTATTTTTACTAATGCCATCGATGATGTTTATCATTGGTACATAGGATCTTTTCTCTATTTTTTGGGGTGTCTGGTAAACAATTGATACATACATGTTATCAGCAAGATTTGACTTACATATGACCTTGTATACTGGCTCATAAGAGGGTTAGAACCTGGAGCAATGATTTCTGTCAGGGCTTGGGTGACAGAGTTTGGAGGAGCAAAGTCTGGAAAACCCTGTCATGTAAATAAATAAATGTTGTCATCTATTATTCATTAAACTTAGAATACCCTCTTTTTTGTAGTACAATCACTTTCCTTTCAGATAAACACATGAAATGCAATAAAAGTAATAAACGGTGAATGAAACACACTAATAGAGGAGCATAACTCACTTGGATTGTCAAGTCATACTAGTACAGAAGAGTACATAATCCAAACGTTGGTACAGGGGAGATGCCCCCACCATTCGTCAAAAAAAATTGTTACATTGTCCTCCGATTTACTTTCCCTTGGACAGAAAATCAAAAAGGAAATCAACTGACTTCAGAATCTATTCATTTTAGAAAGCCTAGATGCATCCCTGAAGATAATATTCTATTCAATAGCCTGCTGAATGTAATTTGATTTCGCTCAGCCTACATGTACATGTATACTGTACATACGTATAGGCCTTCATCCAATTATCTTGGGCATACATGTCTGTCTCAAATTGGATAATAGTAGTAATAATAAACATTAAAGATTCCTTACAATTATAAAACTTGATAACTATTGGATTCAGCATTTCAACAAAAGTAATTTACAAGAAAATTAACTAGAAAATGAATAGATGTTTGCAAGCATTATCCTTACATAAAAAAGTGTATTTCAATGTTATGGCTTTTATCTCACCTGACCAAGGTTAATAGCCTTCTCTTCTGTAGCAAGCTTTACAAATTCAACCCTGCAAAGTCAAATACAGAGAAAAAATGGGTTATCCCTATGATATAATTTCTATATTTTGTATTACGTTCATCATTATATTTTGATATTGCTACCAGTACCTAAATTATTTGATCATGCAATTTTATATTTTATGGATTTTTGCTCGTAAAAAAACCCCAAACAAAACCACAGAAAAATGATCGTGCAACCTCATGCTTCCAGTCATATCACTGAAACCTACTCCAAACATGCAAAGATATGTCATTCAAAATAATATAACTTTGATCAGTGTGACTGTAGCACATGTACCAGCATATACGGAACATATATATCATGAGGAAAAAGACTCAAGCTGCATAATCATAATTGTAAGAGACTGAGGGAGTTTTAATTTAAATAAATGAGACAAAAATTGATGTATAAATTCAGGAAGAGAAATACAGGGAGGATCCCGCAAAGGGGGACAGAATTAGAGGAGTGAAGAACATTTAGTCATCTACACACTAAAATGGCCCAGCACATTACAGGTGAACCTATCTCACAGTCCTATTAGTTTTATTTTTGCTTGCACCTAAGGTAAGACTTGAACCCCTTATATAAAATGTTGTGTATTTCTTTGTTTTTTCTTTCTTCTATTTTCTCACTTATTTGTTTGTCTTGATTCTTTCTCTCTACATTTTATTCTATTATACATGTATGTCTTCTTTTATCATGTTTGATTATTATCTATTGCAGCAAGGGGGCGCTTCACCATGATAACTTCTGTTTTATACCTCGCGACCGGTTAGATCTAATCTCAAACAGGGGATCACGCTAGATGGTCTGCCGTGTCATGGTAGATTGTGATAGATCATCTAGCGTGATCTTCACTGAAGACTCACTACGGAGTCGTGCTTTGTGCCAAGATCATTTAGATCTATTGACTGACAAAATACAAACTGCAGTAAACCTCCTAGGTAACTCCAGGGCCCGTAACATAAAGGTTGGCGATTAGATAGCCTATCAAGTCCATCGTTGCATGCGCATTTTGCTCCGTAGACTGACTAGGAACCAATCAGAATTGTTCTTTCAAATTTATAGCGATTAATCGCTATAAACCTTTGTGTTACGGAGCCCAGATTTTTTGTAGATCTAAGAGGGGCAATAGTCCGAGTCCTATTTCTGTTCTCTGGTTTTTAAAAGGCAATAGTGAGTCAAAGAATCGTGACTGGTATTCTTCTCTGAAAATTGCTTCAAATTTGAAGAGAAAGATGGCTGACCTGACCTCTACCGATTTCACTGTCTATAAAATATCTTTTGAGGCCAATATACTATTTGAATAACTTTATCCACCTGCAAGCACTAGCTAGAATTACTTGTAATTTGATAAAGAGCACTCACCATACACTTCCCTCCAACCCTTTTAGGTGTTCAGCTGCTTTGAGTTTATCACTGGCCATCGTTTCCTTGGAGAAAAATGAATGAAAAGGCAAGTCAGATATGAATGGCAGATGAGAGGTTATAAAGCATTCTATTAACACAGTCAGATAAAAGAATTGGAAGAAGACAATTAGGAGGGCTTACAAGAGAAAGCACAATCATGTACATGTAAAGGCAAGGAATGATTACACAAAAGAGTATTAAGTACAGGTAATTGTAATTCAATAATCATCACCTGTAATACTAAACTGATAAAACATTGTCACAATTTAGAAGTGTCAGCTTGAAATGAATGTATGATATTAGCAGTACACTGTTATTAGGCCCATCAAAGAGGGAGAAGGTGAAGATTAATACATACTCTGTAATGGGTTATATTATTACATGTACCAAAAATCAAATTGAAGTTCTTTGTTTGGACAGCAGGTTGAAATGTGTTGTGAAATGGCTGATTTTTCTAGCAGAGAATTGCCCTTTGGACCTTATCCATACAGGTTCTAGTGACCATGAGATGACTTCAAAATGCTGCAAAGTGTACATATGTCCCCCTCTTTCCTCAATATCCCCCCCCCCCCCTTGCTCTGTTTCTCATTCTTTCTTCCTCTCTTTTCTCTTCCTCTCTTTTCTCTAAATTTACTTTCCATTTCTTTGATCTTTTCTATTTCCTTTCCGTTCATTTTCAATTTATTTATTCCCCTACTTCTCCCCCCCCCTTTTCTGCCGAGTTTTTCTCCCTCATTGTTACATTCAATCTCACCCCTTTTCTTTCAGCACCTGGCATTTCAGACTATGCATATATAACACATTCTTTTTATTACTAGCTGCCGAGACTCAGATAATCACCTAATCAGGTGAAAATACATTTGAACCAAAGTTGAAGGCCGCCTCTCTGTACACAATCAAAAGGATGTAGGCCTATATGTGGGCATATATGAGAAGAAACTTTCTATAATGGTCACCTGTCTATATACAAGTTCAATTTTGTTTCCCTTTGCTATTATAGACAGGTTTGTCTCCATGCAGCTCAAATACCTTGCTCTTAAGAATTACATGGAAAGAAAAACCACTTTGAGTAAAATTTAATAAAAACCTCACTCAATTAAAAGCATGAATAAGATTGATTTTGAGAATGAAGTTGTTTAACAACCTATGTACAGTACCTGACTAAATAAAATACAATAATCATATACAAGCATCTGCATGGCACAATCTTCAACCATGATTATAATTCATCAAAATTTGAAAACTTGAGAAGAGAATAATTAAATGGATTCTGCAAATTGCAATGTGCAATATAAAAGGAGACATACCTCTTTAATATCACTTCAATCCAGCAAATATGGTAAAAATATCTTGTTGATAAGTGTTTGCAGCTGCAAGGTACATGTAACCTGGATGTATTACAGGACTGTAGTGATAATGTACCGTACTGTACAGTATACCATGAGGTTTCAAAAAAGGGGTGTGTTCTTTTGTGTGCAAATAAAAGAAATGCAATAATCTCAGCCACAGTGATTCCAAGGGATCTTTATTGTCTAGCGCAGATGTCTGGCTGATAGTCTTATAATGCAGACTCTTTTCGAGCAGACTTGTTGCTTCATATTTTTTTCCATTCACATTGATGGAATTTTCTCCAGGGCTGCAACTCTATAGACCTAGTTTGCATACATTGCAATTTGCTATGTCTGATAAGGTGTCAAGAACAGTTTTTCAAAAGATTTTCCAAAGTACACAAATTTTGGAATGTTTGGAAATTTAATGTCTGCAAAATAAAACTATTTTTATCAGGTGATTCGGAACAATTTGTATCTAGGCACTTATCTGTGACAGTGGACTCTTGCGCAGTGACATATTAACATTCAATCTGAATGCTTATGTTAATATTTTGAATATTTTCTTTCAGAGTGGTTTTTTTCTGAGAGACCTCAAAAATATTTCAGTCATTATAATGATCAGCCATTAGCACCCATACAAGATTACATGTAATTGATAATGAACTAGGCTTTTGAGATTCACATCACACTTACTGTACATCGATGACTTGAAGTACCGTCAAGTCAATGCAAAAGTAAACTACAAAAGCTACATACATGTATGTATTTATACCGTCCCACATGAGGACTAAAAATAAACGATCTTCGGGGGGGGGGGGGGATACTACATTACATTTTGAAAACTGTTTTATTATTAGAATTGATTTACTCATGGATCTTTATCCATTTATTCCTAATGGTACTCATTACTCATTGATCATCACAATCTTTAAATTGTGTATAAAAGGAAAAATGTTGAGGTTGGGGTTGTTTGATAAAGTACCAGAGTGATGAAATGACTTTTATTTTACATTTCCCTTTTTTTTTTAATTTGAACATCATATCTCAAAGGAGCATGATGAAAAACATGATTTCATTTCAGCATATTCCAAATACACCCTTAAAATGAGTAAATGTGCCATATATTTCACTTACATGTCATCAATACTATTTATTTGTTCTTGACCAATGGCAGGATAACAATGACTTACAATCAAAAGATTACTTACTACATTTTAATAAAATTCCAAGACAATGTTAAAAGGGAATAGGGAAAGTCTTTTCACCAGGCAGGATCTATTGCTTGAATTCTACCACCTTAATATGAATTTTCCAGCATTACAGAGACATCTCGAAAACCTGGCGCAGAATTATTTTGCCAGATGAGGACGGACATTTTCTGTTGAAACCATGTAAGATTTTACTTTCTAAGTTCAGCTTTCCCTCATGTACATTTTCATTCACCTTGAACGATGATTTTTATTACTTATTTGTAATTTTGGAACATGCCCAGATACATATAGATGCAGTGTGTATATTTTTCCAGGGTTGGCGATTTTTTGATTTTTTTTAAAAAATCAAAAAAATCAGATTTTTTTTATTTAAATCAGATTTTTTTTTTTTTTTTTTTTTTTTAAAAGTTTCTTCGAAAAAAAGGGTAATTATCCCCCCCCCCTTACTCTTACAATGACATCAATATTGATGTTATACATTTCACCCCTAATATTGTTCTTATCCACATATTTTGTAATTAAAATCCAGTAAAAATGGACAATTAAAAATAAATTTGAGGAATCATGTATCTGAACTTAATTCTATCATACATATATGAAGGAATATTCCACAGGGAATTCCCAGTGAGTAGAGAAAATTCCCGTCTGGGATTTTTCATTCAAATATTTAAAAAATCCAAGAGAAAAAATCCCTTATCAAAACTGCCAACAAACCATTTGCCAATTGGGTCAATCCATGTCAAATCAACCAATGCTTGTCACCCGACCATCTTCGATTTTCTTTAAACTCGCACCAAATGTTGCCCCAAGTGTCTGACGGAAAAATCTGAAATATTTTGCCCCAAGGTCAAATGGTTGCTAAGATACGGCCTCCCATAGCAACCAATGCGCACACAACAAAATTATTTTAAATAAAATTGCCTATTTTTGATTGAATACTGCAGCAAAGTTTGATTGATTACAGTCTTCATTTTAAGTAAATTGGAAGAACTTTTTGGTCTAAACATGCAGAGTATACTGTAGCACGGACCTGTCAACCGGATTTCGCACATGAGGTCACCGAAAATGGCATTAAGCATCCGTGTCAATGATTTCAGAAGCATGTTTGGAGGCTCATAAATCCAAAACTAAATTAGCTTAGAACCAAATATTATGCACATTTATGGACTTTCAGATACTCAACAGAATTACAAAAAAACTGACCCAAGAGTATGTGTCGTTTTCCTGTAGGGCGCCCTCAAAGTTGGATTTTTTTCAAAAGATGCCAAGTTCAAGGTCACGGATCACCTCCCGTCCCATCGAGGAGGGGGACCAATTTCTGTGTTTTGATAGACATTTACCCATATTTTCAAGTGTTACTTGAGAAATTTTGCTACCGGAATGTTTAGGGGCTGATTTGCGCTTTCCAAAATGGTCGTAAATACCCTAAAATTGATGTTAATGACACATACATGCTTTTCAACACTTTTCAAATTGTGATAACTCAAAGATGAAGAGCCCAAAGACATTGATATCTTCTGTGATGATAGTCTGTACTAACACTTAATTATTAATGAAAATTGTATGATTTATTGATTTTCATGATTTTCAGCTGTATTTTCAAGGTCATTGTCATGAGAGAATAGGTACTTAATCTATAGATCCTTCAAGAACCCATTACAGACTACTTATACTGCAAATATCAGCCTGATCAGGTATTCTCTCTATGAGAAAATCCATTTTGAAATGTGTTGCAAAGTACAATGTACACGCGTGATTTGAATATGCTACTTATGAAGCAACAAATAGCTATATTTGGAATAATTTCAAGGTCAAATGATATGGTTTTGAGTTCATATATTTTATGTTGCTCAAAGTAGACCAAAAGTTGAACATGTCTTTCAAGTTTTAGCTTAAGCTCACCCTTTGTCTTGAAATGACACCCATTTGAAAGTCAATGTAAACACCATTTGAATGCCATTTGATTCTGGAAAATTAGCCAATTTACTGTTTTTATTGAATTTTAGGTGTGTTTTCAAGGTCATTACTAACAATAAAAACTATTTTTGAAGATATATCCTTTTAATACTAATTACAGACTATCATCACAGAAGAGATCAATGTCTTTGGGCTCTTCATCTTTGAGTTATCACAATTTGAAAAGTGTTGAAAAGCATGTATGTGTCATTAACATCAATTTTAGGGTGTTTACGACCATTTTGGAATGCGCAAATCAGCCCCTAAACATTCCGGTAGCAAAATTTCTCAAGTAACACTTGAAAATATGGGTAAATGTCTATCAAAACACAGAAATTGGTCCCCCTCCTCGATGGGACGGGAGGTGATCCGTGACCTTGAACTTGGCATCTTTTGAAAAAATCCAACTTTGAGGGCGCCCTACAGGAAAACGACACATACTCTTGGGTCAATTTTTTGTAAATCTGTTGAGCATCTGAAAGTCCATAAATGTGCATAATATTAGGTTCTAAGCTAATTTAGTTTTGGATTTATGAGCCTCCAAACATGCTTCTGAAATCATTGACACGGATGCTTAACGCCATTTTCGGTGACCTCGTGTGCGAAATCCGGTTGACAGGTCCGTGCTACAGTATACTCTGCATGTTTAGACCAAAAAGTTCTTCCAATTTACTTAAAATGAAGACTGTAATCAATCAAACTTTGCTGCAGTAGTCAATCAAAAATAGGCAATTTTATTTAAAATAATTTTGTTGTGTGCGCATTGGTTGCTATGGGAGGCCGTATCTTAGCAACCATTTGACCTTGGGGCAAAATATTTCAGATTTTCCGTCAGACACTTGGGGCAACATTTGGTGTGAGTTTAAAGAAAATCGAAGAGGGTCGGGTGACAAATTGTCTGAAAATTGGTTGATTTGACGTGGATTGACCCAATTACTAGTATTCATGGATATTGTAAGAGAAATAATTCAAATCAATGATTTTTTTTTCAATTAGTCACAGCTTTACAATAGCTAAAGAGAGACTACAACTGTATATGTTTAGGATCTTTTTAGTTTGTAAAAAGCTCTTCTCTTGCTACAGATATAGATGCAAAACTCTCAGTTTTGGAGAACAATATAAGAGATAGCTTAGTCAAAGGGTGACTATACTACATTATGTTACTGTGATTTTTTACATTAATCTACAATTTTTATTCCCATATTCTCTACAAAAAAATCTGTTTGATCCATGAAGTATGAAAAAAAAAATCTACTTACTTTTAACTTAAAGGATAAAAACTGCAAAACTGCTTAAATTACAACATATGTATTACAAAAAGAAGTATTTTATTTTAAATGAGACACAGCTTACAACTGCCAATGATTGTTACTGAAGTACCTGCATCTTAACATTTAAATGCAGTGTTAAATGTTTATTCTGAGTTTTGCAAATCGTTGTTATAGAGCTCTTTCCATTATTACATGCAGATACAAAACTTCCATTATTTGAGGCACTGAACATAAAATGGGCTGCAGTGACTTAAAAGGTTTAAGAGAAAGCTTTTCTCAACAGTCAAATTATGACTGTACTACATTATGTTAATGTGATTTTTATAATTATGTTATTTAAAACATCAAATGTATGATAAATGTAACAATACGAAATAAGAGGCATGTTAAATATGTTGATTACATGCAGGTATCATTTTTTATTTTACATGACAGAAGTAGTTATGTGTAGGCGAAGGATCAAAATTGGAAAACTGCCAACAAACCTTTTCTCATTGACTTTTATATATTATATATTTTTTTTACAAACTGCTCTCTGAAAAGTCTTTGGATTATGTGAAAACTTTATGTTAAGAAAGAAATTGACTAATAATAACTGACAAAGAATGTAAAATTTCAGAAGAAAAACTCGACATAATTTACAAAAAATAAGTACCTAATGACAACATACATCTGTAGTTTTTAAGGAATTACCTGATTTTATTAATTTGATTTTAATTTGTTTTAAGTAGATATGAAGACTTTGTTGATCTTTTGTTGATATAAAGTTAATTCAAAGTTTTTAAGTTGACTTGAAGAATTAAAACTGCTTTGAACAAATACTTTGTACATGATTTGTACATGTTTCAATGGAAGTGATTTAAATCAATGATTTTAAAAAAAAAAAATCATGGTGATGTTTCAATGGAAGTGATTTAAATCAATGATTTTTTTTTAAAAAAATCATGGTGATTTAAATCGCGATTTAAATCACGATTTAAATCAACGTGATTTAAATCCGCCAACCCTGTATTTTTCATTTGATTTAATATGTATTTTACCTTGTTTAACTGGGAGCTACTGTCAGCTACAACTCACAAGTTCTGTTTTTCTCTCATACATTTAATTTTCATTCTTGTACATATTGTATATTGGTTTTTTTATATTGGGGAGAAAATAAAAAGATTGAACTTGAAAAAAAAATTAAATGTAGTTTTATGACGATCTAACTAGAAGATAACCAATTCACATTTGGACTGGAACCAGAGTGGATATGAAAGGTTTCCAGGATTCATTTCCTCTTACCAATGATCTTATATGTTGTTGATAGCAGGAGGAAGCTTGTGTAATACTTGCTACTGGAAGATAGGATGAAGATCGACAAAGGCGATACAAAGACTGAAGAGAGGCTAGCCTCGGCATAACAACTCAAGATCCTGGAAAAGTATGTAAATATTATGAAAAATCAATTCTGAGAGTTTGTCTATTTTTAATAAAGCCACAGTGTGGGTTATGCACTGATGGCAAGAAAATACACTTCATAAATAATCATCAAACAATGATCACTCATAATTTTCAGAATTTCTGAAAATAATCATATCAATTTAGACATGGAAATCAAATGCACCATACTACAAAAAAAATATTTGAAAGTTGAACATAAACAAAATTAGATATAATTCCAAAGAAGTAAAATAAAAAAGGGGTTCATACTTTCATTCCGAAAGGATTGAAATATAAGCTGGTAATTTAGGATTCGTTCAACCACACTTATTTTAAAGCATACATGTTTGTTGCAGATTACCAGTCTACAATATCAGTTCAAAATAGATAACATTGAAACAGAGTTTGAAAGAAGATTTTAGGATTTAACTCATTGCAGAATGAAACATTAAGAAGTTGAATGCCTCTGACAGTCTCAACTGCATTATTAGCCATTCATATAACAGCAGATCTGACTTAGAAAACAACTAAGATTAGTACATGTAATTAATCACTAACAACACCAAGGACAAGTCCACCCCAACAAAAAGTTTATTTGAATCAAAAGAGAAAACCCCATCAAGCATAATGCTGAAAATTTCATCAAAATTAAATGTAAAATAAGCAAGTTTTGACATTTTAAAATTTTGTATAATTTCACAAATTTATGTTTCTTGTGACCTTTGCAAGGACAAGGTTGAATGGAGGTCACTCTTTATTGTGTATTGAGTGGCCGTTTCATATGTTTTTTTTTATCCCTACATACATGTAATATGTACCTTGTTTGTATATTTGCATTTTTTGTCAATTTGTATGTCATTTTTGTTTACCTTGTACTAGCAATTCAGCTTTTGGCTGCAACGAATTTTTTTTTTGATGTATCAATAAATACCATTATTATTATACAAACAGTCAAATATTCCCATCTTAATTGGTATGCAATGGAGGGGACTAATGATGCCACCCACTCATTTTTTTTACCGTACTCTATATGAAACATTCTAATTTTCTCCTCATTGTCCTGTGAAAAAAAAATTCTCCCTGAAAATATACATATGTATGGATTTAAACAATTCATGGTTCAGTCAAGTTGGTCCTAGTGAAATATATATTTTAGAAGACCTTTGACCCATCATCCTCAACAACACATGGATGTTGTATTACCCAAGGATCATTTGAACCAAGTGTGATCACAATTGATGATAAAATAAACAAGTGGAATGCCTCTGGCTGTCTCACCTGCATCACGCGATTCAACATAGCAGCAGTGCTGACTTTGAAAACTACTATAACTCACACAAGATGTTCAGTGATACTTGGTTACTCTTATTTCCACGTTTTATGAATTAGACCAATACACTTACAGAGATAGGATGGTAATTCAACAAATACCCCCAATGTGGCCAAAGTTCATTGATCTCACATGACCTTTGACCTTGATCATGTGACCTGAAACTTGCACAGGATATTCAGTGATACTTGATTACTCTTATGTCCAAGTTTCAAAAGTCAGGGGTGGTATTCTGAGATCCATTTTATCTCAGAGAAAATATATCTCCGTTAAAATCAGTGAGATAAAACACCCTTAAAATCTCTCCGAATTGGTATTCTGAGAACAATTTTATCTTCATTTTATCTCTGTTAGACACACCAATTTTTTAATCAATATCCAATTAGAAACGCGCTTTTATAGCTCTCTCATATCACTCAACCAATAGAAATCCATTCCGCTAGGAGGTGTGGCGAGGGAGTGAAATTGCGCCAATTTATTGACATCAATACGCTAGCACTGTATAGTGCTAGCGTATTGATGTCAATAAATTGGCGCAATTTTTAGGGTGTTTTTTTCCCCAAAACTTTTTTTTTTTAAGACTAGCTAAACTTATTTAGGGTATTTTTTTTCCCAAGCTATTTCCAAGAGGTCATATTTGGCAACAAGTTTTTAGGGGCCAAAATGTGTAAATAAAGCCTGCGAAAAACTTGTTTAGGGGGTGTTTGGAAATTCCTTGTGTACAGCAATATATTTGACTGCCCCCCCCCCCCCCAGGAAATTGAGGCACATCTCAAGCAGGTCATGGATCTCTAGAGGAGACAACTGTGTCCTGTCAGGGAGAGTTTTGTCAAATTTCAATCTCTCAAGGACAATAGCGCAAGCATCCTTAAGGCATGGTCACACCGCCCTGAGCGTTGTTGGAGCGGTCGTGGAGTGGAGACAAAAAAAAATCATCACTGCTCGCTACCGATCACCATTTTCGATTTTGATTGTTTTTTTTTTTGTTTTTTTCGATATTTTCCCCAATTTTGTGAGCGAAATTCGACCCTTTCTCCCTATCTCTCCACAACCGCTCCAACAACACTCAGGTGGTGTGACCAGGCCTTTAACTGGTACACTCATAAACAACGACTAATCATCAAAGCTGATGAGATTTGAAAGAAGGAGAAAGAACGAGACAGAACTTTTCCTTTTTTGAGGGTCCAGTTTGTGCCTCGATATTGGGTCAGATAGACCTTCATCCATAATCGAGGTAAATGCATCATTTATTTTTCCCCTTTTATTTGGGATGCTATTGCTACCCATTCTACATCATTTTGGAGAGCAACCAATGTCTAATGTAACACGGACGAGTCCTGGGGCCTGTTTCATGAAATGGTCTTTGGTAGAACCGCTCAATGCATTAAGAACGAGATATCGCTCAACTGTTTCAAAAAGCCGATTTGGGCAACGAAGAATGGTCCAAAGACAATTCCAGATATCTCCTACGTCGGCATGATCTTCTTTGCACACCGCCCGCCACCGTCGGCATTGAGAGAAAATGCGTTTACAGCAAGCCACACTTATATATCACCTTTAAACATTTTTTTTTTGGGGGGGATCATTCGATTGCACTCTGATGCATTTTATCTGGGATGGTGCCAAGTTATTTTTTATATGGGGGCTAGTTGTCATCAACAGAGTCATTTTAAGGTCTCTGGGGTAATAGGCCCAAATAATTTTATATGTTTTCTTTTATTCTCCCTCCATCTTTTCCCCACCCCTTTTCAATTTTTTTTTATTAAAGGAAACCAAAACCCAAGAAGAGAAGCAATCTTATTGGAAAGAGTAAAATGAGAACAATTTTTAAAAAGTTTCATCAAAATCAGTTATGAAATGAAATAAGCAAGTTATGGACATTTTAAAAGTCTTGTTGTACTTTCTATGGGGATCCTCAAATTGGCATACATGCTTCAAAATGGCTGATTTTGTGGACAAATCTCCATTCTTTTGATACACAAATTTTCAGATTTTCCTCAGTACCTTTCAATCTGCATCTTCCCTCTTCTGAGCACAACATATGTCACTGGAAAATATAATTCACATCACATATAGGAGGAGATAATGTGAAATATGTAAAATAAAGGGGAAAATCTGTAAATTTGTGTACAAAACAAATGGATTTTTTTTGTTTTTTTTTACCTCGTACATCGTAAGCTCCATACATCAATTCTACAATGAGTAATATTAATAAAACATTTCTTATCTCCATTTATTGAAATATATGATTTTATGAAAAGTCGTCATTCCGAAATAAAACTTTGGTACAGGTGAAGAAGTCTAAATATTTTTTTGATACTAATAACTAAATATCAAGTGATGTCCCTTCACGAATCGGAAAGCGCTGATTTGTCACTAGGCCTAATCTTCTCATCTCGGAAGAATGGTCCTGAACGTTCTGAAGTATCACTCATCTCGGGCATAATCGTGATATAGTCCCCAAATCCAAAAGTGGGGATTATTAGATTCACACCTACCAGAACGCATGAAAATCACTTCCTTTCTCCAGAACACAGTCCCCAACTCTCGCACAACAATGTGGCAGAATGATAACCCACACAAATGAAACACACAGTATATAAACACTAGGGTTCTCTCCATAATAAATACTCGTGATACAGTCCCCACTCAATGGGAAATCAAGTTCGATTTTCACGGCGGTGGGGACAGTTTAAACAGTATAGTATACTCGTGATCCAGTCCCCACGCTATGGGATACACAGTTCGCTTTGTACGCAGTGGGGACGGTTCCAACAGTATAGCTATACTCGTGATACCATCCCCACGCTATGGGATACACAGTTCGCTTTGTACGCAGTGGGGATAGCTCCAACAGTATATATACTCGTGATACCGTCCCCCCACAACATCAAAGCGTGCTCGTTCAACAAGAGGATGGGGACAGTTTCCCGATGCAACGTGACAAGGATAAAACACATTTGGGTATGGTTGCGGAAGTTGGGGGAGGGATGGGGGGGGCGCGGCGGGAGGGGGTGGAAGGACTTCAGCCCCTTCCTTTTTCCAAACATAAACGTAACTAGAATTTAATTCGTCATGCGGACGAATTAGGTGGTCTGTCATGATTTTTCATTCAGAGTCGCCTAATGTATAAAATGAATAATTTAGATATGATTGATAATCTTGATTCTAGACATCCTAAGAATAAATTTTGACCATTGCTCAATGTGATTATTAATGTTTCCCATAGACTTTGCACGTAAGCAATTTTGAGAATTACAATTCCAATATTGCAAGTGAAAAACGGGCATAATCCCGGCATCTGATCAAAAAGTGGAGGGCACATTACCGAAAGCCCAGAATCTCAGCTATAACATATTAAAAGCTCCGGCAAAACTGACAAGAAGAAATGGAGATATGGCTCACGAAATAGAGGAATGTCGAATCTAGTTTTGAGAAAAAGTCATGTCCCATAGAGATTACACACAAAATACATGTGATATGAAAAAAACAATTATAATCTGTTTTATCTTGCTAAATTTTAACTTTCATACCTTTTAATTATCATAAAGGATCATGTAAGAGGTGGCAAAAAGAAAAAAAAAATGAAAAAAAAATCATCTTTTCTACCCCAGGAATCGAACCTCCGCCCTCGAGAAAGCAAGTCAAATGCGTTATCCATTGAGCCACGATATTCCCCATAGAGATTACACGTAAGCAATTTTGAGAATTACAATTCCAATTTTGCAAGTGAAATACGGGCATGATCCCGGCATCTGATCAAAAAATGAAGGGCACACTTCCGATAGCCCAGAATCTCAGCTACAACATGTTAAAAGCTCAAGGAAAGCTGACAAGAAAAAATGGAGATATGGCTCACGAAGTAGAGGAATGTTGAATCTAGTTTTGAGAAAAAATCATGTCCCATAGAGATTACACGCAAAATGATGAAAAATGACAAGCCTCTTTTCATCGCTGTTTTACGCAATGATGCGTTTCTCAAAACGAAGATTCATGTTAACTGACGAGAAAGAGTACATTATAAACTACAACATGTTGAAATCTGGGCGAAAAATGATCTATATTCGAGAAGTTACAGCCAAATTTGCATAAATTTGATGACGTCATTTTTGAAAAAATGAAATTTTTAGTTTGGGCGCCATTTTGATGACGTCACGATATAATTTAGGGACAATGGTGACATGAAATCAAATCTACAACTAATACTCTATCGATATATGAAAAAAAAGTTGGGGGTCAACGGACTTTTTAAAGAGCTACAGTGAATTTACAATAGGCATGTTTTTGCCCATATATGGCCTATAGTGAGAGCTCGCGCGCACACGTGCTGCAAACTTTAATGGGTGTTAATTTCTATATTAATGGTTGTAGAAGGTTGATCAAGGTATCAAATTGCTCAGAATTTTATTAGCAATGCAATGATATTAAAAGAAACGGTTTTTCTGCGTTGCGTTAAGGTGTAACGCGCGGAAACGCGCGCGCATACGTGCGCGCGCGCAAATTTTTGAAATGCTTTAAATGACCTGAAACGTACCCAAAAAATTTTATAGGTCATTTGGACGATTTTTTTACCTTTGACGAGCGCGTACGCGCGCGTCATGACCTCTACATGACCTTTCATGACATTGACAGTTGACCCTTGAAATGAAGTTAATGTCATGTCAATATTGTTGATTTTTGATAATTGATAATGAAGATATGATCAAATGAAGAATTTTACAAAATGGCGCGTAGATGACGTCATCATGACCATATGACCTTGAAAAGCTTATTTTGAGGTCTCTATGATAGATTCTATATATGACGAAAAAATCAGCAAAATTAATTCAGCCAATTTTGAGAAAAGTTGGCGACAAACATAGGTGCCAAGAATAAAGAAAGAAATAAAGAAATAAAGAAAGAAAATTCTGACGAAAACAATAGGTGATCTGTCATAGACAGACCACCTAAAAATATGACCATAAGATTGTGATTTACTGTGCATCTTCAGTTTCCAATGTAATGCACTTTACCCATGAATGTAATAATTTTTGATCGCCCACAAATGCCTTCATATGAAGCACAAAAGTGCAAAGTCTTTTTCCAGACCCGGTTAATTAAAAAAATTGTGATATAAGTTCAAAGTCTTTTTTCCAGACCCGGTTGTTTTAAAAAATTGTGATATAAGTTCAAAGTCTTTTTTCAAGACCAGAGTAAAAAAGTAACAAAGGCCCACATGGAAATATAGCGTAGTCTTTCACCCAGACCCAGATCTTTGAAATAAAAATGAATACTACTACTAATAAATTAATAATAATAATAAAAAAAAAATATTTATGTCGAACAACATGGGCATATAGTGTAGTCTTTCCTCCAGACCTAGTTAAAAAAAAATCGTTAAAAACACGACAAGACATAAACCTCGCAATCTTATCAACATTGAATAGCACGGAAATATGGTGTAGTCTTTGCTCCAGACACAGTTATTTCAAAATAGGAAATTATGATGGGAAACAAGTTTTAAGATTAAAGTTATGCTTAATTTGTATTTTTAAGAGAACTGGGTGTGGGGTTAAGACAACACTCTAAATCCAAGCATTTTAACTTTTGGGTTTAATTTTGAAGATTGGTCTTATAGCTTTGATGTTTTTTCCAATATTTGTTTATCTTTTAAATAACCAGGTCTATAGACGAAAGACTAGGCATAATACATGTACTCCTGTTATTCCACAGGAATAAGGATGTGACAAAGTCTTTATGTTTTTAAGATTGTTTAAATTGATTTTAAATAACCGGATCTGGAGGAAAGAGTATGTTTTAAAACTTGTGTTATTCCACAAGAATAAGAATATGATAGGGTCTCACGTTAGAAGATTTTTTTTCATATTTTATGAAAATTGATTAGGTCTGGAATAAAGAAAACGCTCAAAACCTCTTTTTAAAATAGGTTTTTAGGTTGAAGGATTGTTTGGTCTTAGATATTGAGTTTTTCTTATTCTTATTATTACTATTAGCGTTATTCTGGAAAAAAATAACTGGGTCTGGCTGAAAGACTATGCTATAAATATGTCCATGTTATGGGGGGGGGCTGTCTTTATAGTTATACTGTTATTGTTGTTGTTGTTGTATTATTTATAATTTTGGAATATCGGGGTTTGGAGAAAAGACTAAACTCGATTTTTAATTTTTATTCCACTGGAATATCATTATGGTATCTTAGTTTGGACTTATATTATGATTTTTGAAACAACCGGGTCTGGAAAAAAGACTTTGGACTTGTATTATAATTTTTAATTAACCGGGTCTGGAAAAAGACTTTGCACTTTTGTGCTTCATATGAAGGCATTTGTGGGCGATCAAAAATTATTACATTCATGGGTAAAGTGCATTACATTGGAAACTGAAGATGCACAGTAAATCACAATCTTATGGTCATATTTTTACGTTTATGTTTGGAAAAAGGAAGGGGCTGAAGTCCTTCCCCCCCTCCCCCGGCCGCCCCCGTAGGATTTGGTCTTAACTCGGAGTGTGAGGGTGTGGTTCTCGTAGGCCATTACTTTGGGTGTATGTTGCAGGCTGTGTAGTGCAGGCACAGCGGAGTCTTAATCCCCATCGTTGGCAGGCTGGATCCAGGCAGCACAGGCCAGGTAAAGCCACCACATCTGCCCTCATCTCACCAGGCACGACTGTTCCAAAGAACTGTAAGTTCACTATTTTATTGGTATAATTAATTATTGTAATTAAAAGCAAAACTTAGTGTTTTCAAAGAAAACAGAAATTCAGTAATTATTTTGCTTATGATTAATGTTGGAGTATTGAACACTAAAGTGCAAAGAATATTAAATGCTTTGTTGTATTGTATAGTAAATCATATTTCATAAATGAAAACTTTGTGAAACCAACTAAACATGAAGTAATGATATAAAGATGAAGTAATTAAATGTTATTAAAGTAGACATTTTATTATGGAAGAATTGTTGGTTTATACGCTCAATGACAATGACGATTCCCATATATTTTAAACTGATAGTTATGTGATATATGGCTTGTGAACTGAACAAGAGTAATAGCCAGGATCAGTTTATTGATGTTGTATATGATATAGTTGATGTAAATATTCATTGAACTGAGAAGTTATACTTCTATGAGAAGAGAGATTTCCTTTTGCTATTTCGGGATAAAAGATACCGTAGTTTTGTTTTACATTACTTTCTGTAAGTAGCTCAGTGAATTCAAGCTAGTATATCGTAACTGATTTGTGAAGAGTTATAGTGTTATTACTGGACCTTGTCTATTAGGAGATGGTTATTTATTTACTCTCTTTAGGGACGAGCTGGGCTCGTACTTCATCCTTGAACTCAGAGTTCGTGACTTGTGATTCATCGTAGCAATCTTGCGGCTCTCAGCCCTCATCATTTCGTCCGCGAATCTGGACTGGCTTTTCGTCGAGAGTTCGCTCGCTTTACTTCGCGCCGTCGAAGCCACCGCAGTTCGCTCTTAGACGACTATATTCATCGGACCAACGATAGTCATTGACGATGTCGAAGGGGTCCTTATTCTGAACTATTTAAATTATAACCAGATTAGATATACTACGGTCCAGTGTAGGTATTCATCCAAGTATAAACCCTCTTTTGATGAAACTTAATTGGTGGAATTAATAACCAAGAATATTGTCACGTTTGGATGCCGAATTATTAGGCCTTGATTAAATATAAATAAATCACTCTCATTAGATACCTATTGCAACATATTCAGTATAGGTTAATTCATGCTGATGCTAACTGCTAAATACAGTTTGATGTTATGTTGATATGCATGTGATTCATGATGTAATTCCGATTGTTCAATTTCTTTAATTATATGTACATTTATAGAGCTGGTCGCTCTGAATTAAATTTATGTTACATATAGATATTGAATGATTGTGTGATTATTGCAAGTGGTAACTACTTTCGTTTCAAGCAGAACCAAATCTATTACCAGACTGGGAATTTCAGTCCCAAGATCTGACATAAACTGTCCCCACCGCCGTGAAAATCGAACTTGATTTCCCATTGAGTGGGGACTGTATCACGAGTATATAATAGGGAGAGAACCCTAGTGTTTATATACTGTGTGTTTCATTTGTGTGTGTTATCATTTTGCCACATTGTTGTGCGAGAGTTGGGGACCGTGTTCTGGAGAAAGGAAGTGATTTTCATGCGTTCTGGTAGGTGTGAATCTAATAATCCCCACTTTTGGATTTGGGGACTATATCACGATTATGCCCTCATCTCGTCATGCAACAGACCCAAGCTCATCGTGAAACAGGTCCTGGCCTGAGCTCCCTGGGTTAGGGGACCACCATCAATTTATATGTATTGCCGGTAGAGTGTCACTGTGCACTGTCAACTCACACAACAAAAAAAATGACGACGCCGAGTTGAGGCAGCTCAAGCCTCAACATCAAGACAAGCAAAGTTCTTTTAAAGTAGATCTTAATAAAAAGAAATGAACTTCCACAACATGCGAAAATTCAATATTAATTATTACTCACCTTAAGATATCCGGTCAGCAAAAAAAATGTAGTTATTATATTGATTAAAAACAATTTCAATGTCACTAATTGGTTTTCACCCACACAGCCAGACACAGGTTTGGAGGTGTGTCCGATACGAGTATTTTGATTGGTTGAACACGAATGACAGAAAAATCCCAGACCCTAATTTTTTTTTTTATTTCACAAGATTTGTTTCTCTATTTACAAACACCATCATTAGAAAAGACACTTGAATTATTTTCAAAAGAAATAAAAAGAGTCATGAATTTCAGTTTTTTTTGAAGTCTTTGAATTTTTAACAACTATAGTTTCATATTTTAAATCGAAAGCCTTGAAATTATAATATCGATTCCCACTATACATGCACTGCACTCGTTTCTTTCAACGTACGTCGAAATGGCTGAAAGCAAAGGGTCGACGTTTTCTGGACCACCCGGTCAATCGTCAGCTAATCAAGGATACAAGATGGCAATGGCTCCGTATCAAAAAGGGGGAGAATCCATGGAATTCAAATATTGTGAAGAAGTCACTAAATATGAAAAATTAGCAAAGATAGGCCAGGGAACATTTGGGTAAGTTACCGCAATAGAACTGTAGTGCAACATGCAAACGCTTGGCCACCGGCCACACAACAGAGCATGTCTTTTGCATATGTATTGGATGGAGAACATCACGATTTCGTGTTGCGGTAATTCATATTACACAAGAGCAAAATCGCCAAATTTGACAGCAGCGCAGCCATCTGTGTGACTAGTGGCCTTATCGTGAATTTTGCTTCGAGTTCGACTTAACTTAGTCTTAGTCACCTCTCTTCTCTCGTGTGTGTAGCCAGGAGCTAGGAGGAGTCCTAGTCTAGAGAGAAAACTAAGAATCGTTCACTAATGCATGTGTACTTTCTCTCGCCACGTAGCCAGGGCAGGGACACTCAAGGGTTCAAATCGTCTCGTGTGTGAAGGATTCATATGCACCGGTGCACGCGAATCTTTCACACCCTTTTTACTAAAATAACTATGACTTTACATCGTAGCTAAGCATTATATTTGAGCTATGACACTTACCGAACCATATGGATCGTTTGTTGAATTCTCTTTGCTTTTTTTTTAAATAAAATAAGAGCATTTTTCGTGATCTTCACGTAGATGCCTCTTGATCAGCGTTGATATCAACTTTTGCCTAAAGAGGGCGCGCGATATGGAGTTCTATGGAGTTAGAGGACATAACAACCGCTGGATTGCTAACTTTCTTCATAACAGGAAACAGCAGGTGCTCCTGGATGGTCGTAGTTCATCTCAAGTCGACGTAACTTCAGGCGTGCCACAGGGCTCTGTCCTCGGCCCCTGTCTCTTTCTCTACTACATCAATGACCTGCCTGATCAACTCAAGTCAAGAGTTCGACTGTTTGCTGATGATGCTATCATCTACCTCACAGTTCAGTCAGATGCTGATGCTGACCAGTTACAACAAGACCTCAACAGACTATGTGAGTGGACCAGTAAGTGGATGATGGAATTGAACACCAATAAGTGTGAAGTCATCACAGTCACCAGGAAGCGAAACAGGATTGTACACCAGTATAAACTCAAAGATGCTATCCTTACTCCTGTAGAAGCAACAAAGTATCTTGGTGTCACTATCACATCAGACCTGAAGTGGAACAGTCACATCAGCAATGTTTGTCAAAAGGCTAACAACACCCTTGCCTTCCTACGAAGAAACCTGCGAGTAAACTCTCCCAAGTTGAAAGCTACAGCATACCAATCACTCGTCAGACCTTTGGTGGAATATGCATCTACTGTCTGGGATCCATCAACCTCCAAGAACATCTACAAGCTTGAAATGATCCAACGCAGAGCAGCTAGATTCACGCTGAATCGATATCACAACACATCAAGTGTGTCATCGATGCTGCAGGAGCTAGGATGGACATCCCTTCAACAACGACGGGAAATCTCTCGCCTTGTGATGTTCTACAAGATCCACAACGAGCTTGTCCCATTCAACTCTGATGCATACATCACCAAATGTACCAGATCAACAAGAGCTGTTCACACTCAAGGATATCTGATGCCTCAATCAAGGACCCAACAACATCAATGCTCCTTCTTCCCCAGAACCATCAAGATGTGGAACACTCTCCCAGTAAATGTTGTGACAGCACCATCAACCGAAGCCTTTCGTCTGCAACTGACGAAAGGCAACAACAGCTAGATCAATACCTGTTTTTACTTGCACCATGTATATATTTGGCACATGCACTTTATCCTTGTGACACACACCTCACCAAGTTCTGCAAGAATCTTCAGGATTGAAGGAAGCAGACTACACAGAAGAAGAAGAAGAAGATATTATTTCAAAGTCGATAGGCACTTAAGAACCAAGTTTGAAAGGATACTCGTAAAATTATGTCACTCTCGCCGCGCCGATGAATATTCATTAGATCGTGGTCGTGCGTGTTCAATACACACTGAGTGCATGCATGCAGAGAGTTTTTATTGAACACGCACGACCACGATCTAATGATTATTCATCGCGAGAGTGACGTAATTTTACGAGTGTCCTTTCAAACTTGGTTGTTAAGTGCCTACCGTACCTTTGTTTACGGTGTTGCAAGCTAGCTGCATTCTAGGCGATCAGCATTATTTTCTTGCTCGTTCAATCCACTTTCATCATCATCTTGTCAAAAGATGGCGTACTTTACCAATAAGTATATACATGAGATGCAACCTGTTGATTTTTGGTACAATTTCCTATTATGTGCTGACGACTTGAATTGAGAATGTTCGATACGAAAAATTGCTTTTCGATTGTTGTTTGCGTACTTTCCACCGCAGTATTAAGGACGGATCGAACGGAGTATCCTGGTTGAGACTTGGAGGTAAGCGATAAAAACACTTTTATAAATAATTTCCAATTCATTAAAAAAAAAAGTTAAATAGTGTAATGTTTGGCGTTTTTCATTCCCTCACATTCGTGTGATGAATGAAAACGTCAAAGTCCACTATGAAACCACATGCGTTGTGCGAGGTTAGTATTACTAACCTCGCATGTTGTGTGAGTGGGGCAGGGATTGCATCCCGTGTGCGCACAGTGACAAATTGTGTACAAGAAAACTACAACGGATAGCGGAGCGTGAATGTAGCAGTCGTGTACATTTTTGCTTATTACATGTAGGTATGTGACAAAAAAAATGAAAATCCTCAAATCTCAATGAATTTGGTATCATTTGAAAGCCCTTAAAAAGACCTTTCAAATGATACCAAGAACTCAAATTTTCATCAAGAAATTATAAAGTTATTCCAGTTTAAGTCGCGCATATTTATCCAAATTTGTGGTCATTGTCTTAATGTAAAGTCAATGGAGTGCATAACCGATTTTTGTGACCATTTTGAACCCAAGTCTTCAACAGGCTCTAACTTCTTTGTTTTTGAGCCCTTTGAAGTAATTTAGGTATCAATGGAAAGGTGAAAGAAAACTCAATTGATGTGTAATCATTTCACTTGGTAATTTTTCTTCTTAATATGTGTAAAATAATTTCTTTTAATTAATTCTAATTAATTATGCAAATTACGCAAAATCACAATTACTCGCCTCTTTTTTTTGCCAAATGAAGGTGATTATGAGAGATAATTTATATATAATTTAGTTGGCATCAAAACAGCATCATGTAGATAATTTCCTAAATGAATTTGTTTAAAGTATTGTTTTTGTAATTTCTAATGTATTTCTTTGTTTTTCTGATATAAATTACAATTAGCTCTTTTTCAACTTTAGTATTGTGTACATGTATGTATGGGGTCTTTTTTACAAATGAAAAATATCACTCCTTTTGTACATCACTCTAGGCGACACCCCAATACTTACCCGTGTTAAAAAACTGAGACTCCACTCACGCGCGTTTGGGCCGTCCTAGCTTAGAACTAAGTGATATTTGCGAGTTTTTTTTAAATGCTGCTTATATAATAGGAAGGTATGAATCCTATAATAATGTTTAATCGGTACTCACCGGTTCTTTTGTTGCATTTCCAGACCACTTCTCACAATTCTTGGCAAATAGTAGCGGTAAATTTTGTCGCCATAGACAGCTAGTCATCCATCTTTATTTATAAATGGAGCGCCCTTTACGATAGTTGTTAATGCCGCGGAGAAATCGTTAGGCATTTTGGCCTGTGATCAAGGCGTAGCTGTTCTATTTTTTTTATATGTGTGAGATCGAAATCACAGCGAGTAAACACTCTTCCATATGGAAGAGTGTATACTCGCTGTGATATGATCCCGATAGGGAGGCGCAACACCCCCACCCACATGGGCGCAAATCCCAGGGCCGGGGGACATGTCCCCCTCACCCAAAATAGTAGGGGGCACATTATAAAATGTCCCCCTACTATTTTTGGTCATTTCATTCAAAATCGAAATAAAACATGTATTTTGGAAGAGACGATCTTACTTTTGGGATGCCCCCTTTTTTTTGCTTGTTTGCTTGTCAAATTTCTTTTGGTCAAGATGACCTTCTTTAGGGGGTGATAAACCTTCTTTTTTTGTTTGTTTGTTTTTTACTTGTCAAATTTTCCAGCCCCTGGTCCCCCTACCTTTGGGGAGAGATTTCCGCCCTTGCTAGTAGACATACTCTTGATATTGTTTGCGAATCTGCACGGGCGTCGGAGGCTGGGGGATGAGGAAAAGCGGTGAGACGAGAACAAAAATAGAAGGGAAAAGAGGACAGAAAAAAAGTGAAAGAAAGAAAAACTAATGGAAAATAGGGAGAAATGTGATGGGTAAAAAAAATTATGGGGAAAGAGGACAGAAAAAAGTTAACAAAAGAAAAATTAATGGAACATAAAAGGGAGGAGAAAATAGGGAGAAATGTGATGGGTTACGTCGAGATTTAATGTGCCCGTGCAAAAAGAAATGAGCAGAGGTTGAGATGTTGTCCGTTTGGGCAAATTAATGCCTGTCTGTTTCTCGGACTGGCGCCCGTGTTGCAAAAATTATTACCGTAAGCTGATGGAATCACTGCTTCATGTATACCGACAGTGACAGGATTTAGCGGTTGTAGGTATAAATCGCGCTCTAACACTCTAAAATTGTGTTCTTTATCAAAAAGCTGTCCTTCATATTCATTTTCGCAAAAGAATATAAAGTTAATTTCAATCATTGTCTATAGTTATCCTGTTTATGATAAAAATACTTAGAAATTGGGTTAGGTTAGGGTTATCAAATTATCAGGGCAGAAAATATATTTTTTTCTGATTTTGCGCGTCGAGCTGGCATTATTTGATCTGTGAGATTATGTTTTTGATGACATTCATTGTATTCACAGCAATAATTATTAAACATTGCGCACGCGCCGTGCGCCGCATGAATTATGTAGATGGGCTCCGTAACACAAAGATTAGCGATCAATCGCTAAATGAACTGACCAATCAATATCAATGTTACACGCGCATTTGGTTTAAAATGCTGACCAGGGACCAATCAGTGCGCTTCTTTCATATTTGCAATCCATCGCAAACCTTTGTGGTACAGAGCCCGGGGGAGCGTTTCATGAAAGGACTTGTCGGACGTTTTATCCGACAAGTCCCATTTTATCCTACAGTTACCATAGAACAGTGCCTCACAGCCAATCAGAGTCAGAGAAAGATGTCAGATCTGACAACTTGTCGGACAAAAATGTTGATGAAACACTCCCCATGTGAATAACTTACCGCTACACACGAGCAGTTGCTCTATATATTCTATGTAATATAATATATAGAGCAACTGCCCATTTTTAATGGTCCATAATATACCCACTTTTTTCTTTTTTGGAACGAGTATGAAGTTATCTACTGATATACTGAATGTACAATAAAAGTCATTATCATGTATTTCTTGACATTTCATTTACTTTTTTCCCATAATTATATCCCATAGCTGCTCGCATAGACCTACGCCGTCACAAATAACAAAACAAAATCTCACTTTTTTTCTTTTTTGGTGGGGGATGGATTTTCCATACGCATACGTACACTTTTTCAAATTATTTTTTTCTGCTATTTTCATAATAAACTTTAAATGATTTCGCCTTTGCACTATTATTTTTTTTAAAGACAAAATAACAAAATTACATCTAGTCATCATCGTCACCAACTTCATTCTCATCTTCATCACCACTACCACTACCACCATCATTATCATCATCATCACCGCCACCATCACCACCACTATTATCTTCACCAAGATAATTTTCTTCATCATCATCGTCTTTCTTTTTTTCTTATTTTTTCCCCTTCCCTTCTTTTTTTCCTTCCTATTTTCCTCCTTTTTTAGAGGGGCACACCACCACGCCCCCTCACTGGATATCGGCCTCTAAATATGTTTGTTGTTGTATATAAGTTGGCCGATCAGAGATAATAAGGAAAGGGAAACTAAGAAAAAAAGAAGGACTGAGGAGAAGAAAAATAAAGCCAAACAAACAAGAAAAAAAATATCAAAATTTCGTTGTAAAGTCTTCTACGTGAGTTTAATAATTATGTTTTCAATGAAATGAGAACATAAAAGAATTGAAACAAGTAAGAAGGGCTATACATCGTAGCAAAGAAATAGAGGGAAGCTCCGAGACAATAAAAAGGGTGAGAAAAAGAAAAGACTTTGAAATACTCACAACACGAGCATAATAAAAAAATATGGAATAAGCGAGGACAAGTAGCTGAGGGACCCCCCCCCCTCTCTAGTTATTTATCTATCAAACTCGCATACACAAGAACTTCTTAAAAAATATTGCAAGCAAAAAGCACGAGCTGACATTTTTTTAAATATTCAAAACTGATAGAGAGACACATTTTAAACAATTCATGAATCATAACAATTATTCATTAGCTTACCAATCGAATCATTCGATTGCGACAAATGATCTGAGCCAATGTTTTTAGGAATTCATTAAAAGCATAGTTGTATCTCAACATTAAAATAATTAAGGCGGGCGCAAGGTATCAGCTAAAGCTTCATACACCGATAAAATTTTTTGGACATTTTAATTATTTTCGGTAATCATGAAAAAGATTGATATATCATGAAAGCTCAAATCCCGAGGAGGAATATTTTTATTAATTGACTTTAAAAAAAAATGTTCTAAGCCCCATTTAATATTTGATTATAAGTCGGTGCAGTAAAAGCTGAAAAAATAAAGTATTTTGTGTTCCTCTATCATAATTCTCTTTCTCTTTAACCCTGGTTCCTTTTTTCTGGGGGGGAGCATTTTGGTTAAAAAAGAGAGAAAAAAGATAATTGCTGGCTTGTGGACGGTAGTGGTAGGGACACCCCCCCCCCCCCCCCCCCGTAGTTACGCCAATATGGGACCAAATGATCCTACATGTCCGAGGCGAAACTTGTGCAATCAATTAATCGTTATTTTTGAAAAAAATTAAAGCTTGCGCTGTTTAACTTTAATCTCTATCTCCTAAATTTGCGATAAACGCTGCGTTATGAAATATATAATTATCAACATCTGGCGAAAAGAATAACCATCCGATCACCTGACGAGAACGCGTATCACGTGATCTGCATATCAGCTTCGATCCCGCTTCGATCGCGAGTCAGAAGTGAAGGGCAACTGCTAAGAAAATCAGGAAAAAGTTGTCAAAATGTAAGTTTCCCTTATTTTCTTTCATTTTTTGTTGTTGCTAACAATGCTTTTAAACTCGAAAATCAAGCATTAAAGAAAAAACAAACAGTATAATTTGTACTTGTTATATAAATATAGAAATATCCTGTGCTCAAACTTCTCAAACCCCAAAATAGTACTGATGTCGCCTATGAGGTCCATACATGTAATGTTTGGACCTCATTGGTACTAGGAGTGTTGTACATGTACTTTGTATGGTATAAAAATACAAAGTGTATTTTTCTGATGTATTTTATTGTTTCAACAATTTGTTTTATAGATGGATAATGTAGCTTTCATTTTGGGGACCGTGGGCATTCGATTACAATTTTTTTAGGAAGGATGAGCAGCAGAGTCTGAGGGTGTTAAGATGTAGCATTGCATGCAATTCAAGTATCAAGAAGGAAACGTAAAAATTAAGCTTTAATATATGCATTTCTTAGATATGTATGATTACAACAAAGGCCCTGTTCGAGCACTCTTTTTTTATGAAAAATAAGTTCATATTCTAGCGTGAAATCACTGCACATAAATAAAGCTCTGAACAGCAACAAAAACAGGCATCAAAGCTCCAACACTCAAAACAAGAGAACAAAAGTGACACAAAAACTTATACAAATCCCATCCCCATTTCAACTTATGAACACGACCCCCCCCTGCACCCTTCTTGAAAAAAAAAATAATAATTATAATAAAATAGAAAAAAAATGAATAACATAGAAAAAAAAATAGACAATAGAGCCATGTGGAAGTGAAATATTTCCTCTGAGTTTTCATGTATTTTCTTACAAGAGTGAAAAATTAAACAACATATTTTTTGCATTTTAATCATGGGCGGAAATTGGCCCCAAAGGTAGGGGGACGCTGGCATCAGCGGCGAAAGCCAACAATTTTAGGGGGACCACCACCAAATTTATTTGATAATCAAATAAATACACCAAAGGTTATCAACCAAAAATTATAGGGGGAACGCAGAAAACTAAATTTGACAAGCAAAAAAAAAGAAAAGAAAAAAAAAAAATTGGGGTGGGGGGGATCGTCCCCCACCTCAAATTAAGGGCGGGGGGGTACACTTCCCCCAGCTTTCGCCGCCTATGGATGCTGGCAACTCTGACAAGTTAAAAAAAAGTTTATCCCCAAACTGTTGTAAGGTCATTTCAACCCCAAGAAGTTTGACCAAAAAAAAAAAATGTATTATTGTTACATGTCCTATTATTTTGGGTAGGGGGACGTGTCCCCCTGGGATTTCCACCCATGATTTTAATTTTAGAAAAGTCAACATTGATATTCCACTGTCAAAAGCAAATCCAGTTTCCAAATGAAACGATAATCAACCACCTCGACTCTTGACTTGAGTCACATAACCTTGGGATGATAAAATCTTTCTGTGACAAATGTATGTATTAAAATCAATATCAGAATAATTATCTATGGTATAATGACAGAGATTTCCCCGAAAAGGCACAACATTATCATCAAGTAAGCAATTTAAGATCTAGTTCAATCCAGCATGAACGACTCACTATCGACCGCTCCCATCACCCTGCCAACCGCAGGCGCATCGGGCAGCTCGACTGCCGAGAAACCGGCTGTGACAAGGGTAGCTGGCATCTCTTATATCTGGACTGCGCAATGTCAGAATGGTATGATTTTGGATTTTGTTATAATTTTAATATATTTAAAGTCAATTTTTGTCTCACCTGCGAAGCAGAGTGAGACTATAGGCGCCGCTTTTCCGACGGCGGCGGCGACGGCGGCGGCGGCGGCGTCAACATCAAATCTTAACCTGAGGTTAAGTTTTTGAAATGACATCATAACTTAGAAAGTATATGGACCTAGTTCATGAAACTTGGCCATAAGGTTAATCAAGTATTACTGAACATCCTATTAAAGTTTCATGTCACATGACCAAGGTCAAAGGTCATTTAGGGTCAATGAACTTAGACCATGTTGGAGGAATCAACATCGAAATCTTAACCTGAGGTTAAGTTTTTGAAATGTCATCATAACTTGGAAAATATATGGACCTAGTTCATGAAACTTGGACATAAGGTTAATCAAGTATCACTGAATATCCTGCATGAGTTTCACGTCACATGACCAAGGTCAAAGGTCATTTAGGGTCAATGAACTTTGGCCGAATTGGGGATATCTGTTGAATTCCCATCATAACTTTGAAAGTTTATGGATATGATTCATGAAACTTGGACATAATAGTAATCAAGCATCACTGAATATTTTGTGCAAGTTTCAGGTCTCATGATTAAGGTCAAAGGTCATTTAGGGTCAATGAACTTTGGCCGAATCGGGGGTATCTGTTGAATTACCATCATAACTTTGAAAGTTTATTAGTCTAGTTCATTAAACTTGGACATATGAGTAATCAAATATCACTGAACATCCTGTGCGCGTTTCAGGTCACATGACCAAGGTCAAAGGTCATTTAGGGTCAATGAACTTAGACCATGTTGGAGGAATCAACATCGAAATCTTAACCTGAGGTTAAGTTTTTGAAATGTCATCATAACTTGGAAAATATATGGACCTAGTTCATGAAACTTGGACATAAGGTTAATCAAGTATCACTGAATATCCTGCATGAGTTTCACGTCACATGACCAAGGTCAAAGGTCATTTAGGGTCAATGAACTTTGGCCGAATTGGGGATATCTGTTGAATTCCCATCATAACTTTGAAAGTTTATGGATATGATTCATGAAACTTGGACATAATAGTAATCAAGCATCACTGAATATTTTGTGCAAGTTTCAGGTCTCATGATTAAGGTCAAAGGTCATTTAGGGTCAATGAACTTTGGCCGAATCGGGGGTATCTGTTGAATTACCATCATAACTTTGAAAGTTTATTAGTCTAGTTCATTAAACTTGGACATATGAGTAATCAAATATCACTGAACATCCTGTGCGCGTTTCAGGTCACATGACCGAGGTCAAAGGTCAATGAACTTTGGCCGAATTGGGTTTATCTGTTGAATTACCATCAAAACTATGAAAGTTAATGGATTTTATTCATGAAACTTGTACATAAGAGTAATCAAGTATCACTGAACATCCTGTGCGAGTTTCAGGTCACATGATCAAGGTCAAAGGTCATGTATGGTCAATGAACTTTGGCCATGTTGGGGTTTTTTGTTGAATAACCATCATATCTCTCTAAGTTTATTGGTCTCGTTCATAAAAAGTGGACATAAGAGTAACCATGTATCACTGAACATCTTGTGCGAGTTAGAGTAGTATTCAAAGTCAGCACTGCTGCTATATTGAACCGCGTGATGCAGGTGAGACGGCCAGAGGCATTCCACTTGTTATACCTAATCGGAACGTTCTTTTACTTACCATCAAAAAATTCGAACACTTACGCATCCAAAAATTTGATGAACTTTCAAGCTCCGATATCCACACTTTACAGGCGAGTATCCACATTGAAACTTATATGTACAGAAAGTGCACATCTTCAGCTGTCTGTTTAAAGGCACGAGATTGCATCTACTATGTGCGCATGCCCATTAAACCCCATTTTCGATGAGCCGCCCAGACAGAGGCGATGCCACTCGCAGCAAAACCCGCGCGAAAACCTTGCCACCAAAACCACTGCTCGCGATGCCCCGTATTCGCACATACCTATTACATGACGTCATCCAGCCACTGCCGAGAACCAATTTATGAATGAAAATATAGTCAGCATGCGCAGTGCAAGCCTTTTATTTCCCCACACAGAATTCCACCAAAACAAGTGTGCAATTCTCTATCACCTCGTACCAAAATCGACCTAGAATTTCACTTTCACGTATTTTATATGAATTATGAAAGGTATTCTCGGAGTAAGCTTGTGAGCGATTTTGCAATCGGCAACCGATTCCATTCGATTTCACCACAATCGGCGATCACTTGCCGATCTTCAATCATGCCCCTTGAAGGAAAAAATCGAAAATAAAAAATCGGTATATACAGTGCGTGATCGTTCAGAACATATTTCAAGATTGTTTTTGAGGTGCTAGCTATTTAGAGGTCGCATTATTCAAGGAGATAGACGCGGTATTATCTCTGACGATGTTTAAGAGGATGGATATCTTCTCTTCCAACTCATGGTGATAGCGGATGCCGCCGTGAAATTTTTAAAGGTCGTATTACTGACAAGATCACTGCGCTACTCTCTCACATCGTTTATGATGATATAAATCTTCTCTTCAACCTCGTGGTGATAGCGGACCCCGCCGTGAACCTTTAAAAGTCGTACTATCGACGGAGCTCATTGCGTTACTCTCTTACATCGTTTAGGATGATCTACATTCTATTTTCAACCTCGTGGTAATAGCGGACGCCGCCGTGAACTTTGAAAGGTCGTATTACCGACGGAGCTCACTGCGCTACTCTCTTACCCTCTTTATGATGCTAGACATCTTCTCTTCAACCTCGTGGTGATAGCGGACCCCGCCGTGAACCTTTAAAAGTCGTACTATCGACGGAGCTCATTGCGTTACTCTCTTACATCGTTTAGGATGATCTACATTCTATTTTCAACCTCGTGGTATTAGCGGACGCCGCCGTGAACTTTGAAAGGTCGTATTACCGACGGAGCTCACTGCGCTACTCTCTTACCCTCTTTATGATGCTAGACATCTTCTCTTCAACCTCGTGGTGATAGCGGACGCCGCCGTGAACTTCTAAAGATCGTGATAATGACGGAGCTCATTGCGCTACTCTCTTACATCGTTAATGATCATATAAATCTTCTCTTCAACCTTGTGGTGATAGCGGACCCCGCCGTGAACTTTTAAAAGTCGTACTATCGACGGAGCTCATTGCGTTACTCTCTTACATCGTTTAGGATGATATACATTCTATTTTCAACCTCGTGGTGATAGCGGACGCCGCCGTGAACTTTAAAAGTCGTACTATCGACGGAGCTCATTGCGTAACTCTCTTACATCGTTTAGGATGATATACATTCTATTTTCAACCTCGTGGTGATAGCGGACGCCGCCGTGAACTTTGAAAGGTCGTATTACCGACGGAGCTCACTGCGCTACTCTCTTACCCTCTTTATGATGCTAGACATATTCTCTTCAACCTCGTGGTGATAGCGGACCCCGCCGAGAACTTTTAAAGATTGTGATAATGACGGAGCTCATTGCGCTACTCTCTTACATCGTTTATGATCATATAAATCTTCTCTTCAACCTCGTGGTGATAGCAGACCCCGCCGTGAAATTTTAAAAGTCGTACTATCGACGGAGCTCATTGCGTTACTCTCTTACATCGTTTATGATCATATAAATCTTCTCTTCAACCTCGTGGTGATAGCTGACCCCGCCGTGAACTTTTAAAAGTCGTACTGTCGACGCCATCGACGGAGCTCATTGCGTTACTCTCTTACATCGTTTATGACGATATACATCTTCTCAACCTCAATGATATATTTGTCTTTGCAACTTCGTCGGGAGATGCTTCTTTTATATTTCTTCTTAGATATCAAAAGTTCATTTCTCAAGATAGTAATAAATTGATTTGAAAACGCTACCTACCCAAAACATTTTAATAACATATTTCAAATCATCGTGCGTGCTTGCGTCTTCTACTACATTTTAATTGCACTTGCGACTTTAAGATGATGCGTCGTACGAGATCAAGATCATTCCAATAATTCTAAATCGCTATCACCTAAAAATACTTATAAAAGATGTCCCGCCGATCGTTCATTAACCTGTGATCTATGAGAAATATTTTCATTTTATTTTCCTTTACACCTTTGCTCGGAAGATGCGTCTTTCGTTTATCTTTCTAATAAAAATCACTCTGTTTATTTTAAAGCAATAACACCTCAAAACCCCTTTAAAACATGTTCCAAACGATCGCGCATGTTGGCGACTTCCATTCCAATGCATTCGTCTTTGTGACTTTGTCAGGAAGATGCGCGCGACCGGGAACAAAATTTTGATGTATTCCTTTGTTTTTAAACATCGCCGATTCGATTTTCGAAGCTTAACTGCCGATCCGATTTTCGATCTTATTTTTGATCCGATTTACAACATTATCTCGGAGGATCTATTTTCTCACCGATACCGCACAGGTAAGAGAATTTCGATTACTTTTTGCTTTTCCGTCAAAATCTTACAAATTAGCGTCTATATGTCATCGTGTTCGTTGGAATTTGTAGAGTCTATCGCAATGTGCACAAAGTCAATTGGCTTCCGGGTTTCGGAGCGTCGCGTGAATATGCATGAAATTGCAGAGTTTCGATAATTTTCGATCGATACCGGAGCGATCCGATCACGAACCAAGACCATTTACCGCGTACACATCGTGACCGGATATCGTTATCGCTATCGATACTTCCGCACGCAGTCCGAAGGAATTATTTTTCGGACCACGTGATCATGACGTGATCTGCGCGATTGACCAATCAGCGGTCTTCGAATCGCTGTGCGGAGACGATCTATCCGTTGTACACAGTCTATCGGTATCGGTGAGAAAATAGATCCTCCGAGAATACCTTTCATAATTCATATAAAATACGCGAAAGTGAAATTCTAGGTCGATTTTGGTACGAGGTGATAGAGAATTGCACACTTGTTGGTGGAATTCTGTGTGGGGGAAAAAAAAGGCTTGCACTGCGCATGCTTACTATATTTTCATTCATAAATTGGTTCTCGGCAGTGGCTGGATGACGTCATGTAATAAGCAAAAATGTACACGACCGCTACGTTCACGCTCCGCTATCCGTTGTACACAATTTGTCACTGTGCTTGACAAGTATTGGCGTGTGAAATCCTCCCCTTAACAAGTATTGGAAACAAAACGATACTCTTGGCAAGTATTCCCTGAAATGAACCCCTAAACAAGTATTGTTATGTCACTGGCCCTTCGTTCGTCGGTTTTACCTTTATACACATCATTTGGTTTAGTAGGACCCCACCTTCTACGCCTCGCGAAAATCGGACTCTAAACACGCAGTGTAACTAGTGTTGGGGCAAAAAGGACATCCTTTATAAAGCATTTTAATTTTGTTTTATTATCCCCGCAAATTCGACCTTAAACACGTAATTTTCGTAGCGAAATAGATACCCTTTTTTCATTATTTTTGTGTTTTTGACACCCTTATCATGTTACGTACATGTACGTAACGTGCCCTATCGTGAAAAGGACATCCTTTTTACGTGTTTTTTGGGTCGCGCCTGGTATCCACTCGTCAATGTAAGTGGCCCCCCCCCCGGGGACTAAATGCACCCAAGGGTTCATTACCATCCTGCCTGTGGGGAATCTACAGGTAAAAATTTTTTGTCTCAGAAACTTCAGGTCTTGTATTATCAAAAAACATAAAGCATTTGATATGAATGTCAACTTGATTTTTTTGCCTCTGTGTCCATCTGTGGTGAAAATGCCCAGTAGCCAAATACCGCTGGTTCAAATTTGAAATTGTTGTTGGTGAAACTTGGAAATATCGAGCCGCTTGTCTAAATGACTGCCCAGACTGCAACATTCCTATTGCTCTTGCACGCTATTGGTTGGAAAGCTTCATCTTGGAAGTGAGTGTCCAAATGATCCATCTCATTATGCATCTCATGATGCATTACTAAGCATTCAATTCAAATGATAACAACCTGCTAAAATTGTTGAATACTTGCCTACAGGATAGCCATGATCATTAGAGTTTGAATGGTCCATTTCTTGCAATTTTCATTTACTGACCTTACTAAATTGTTTAATGCATTTAACCATCCATGCATGACTGTTCACATGAAAATATCATGTCATAATTGAAGAGGAATATTGTCTGGTCATGTTGACATTCAACAATTTGCCTTTAATCAAATATCTCTATGGAATATCTTAACTTTTATAAATGTCCCAAGAATTTTTTTGCCGAGTGTATTTATTTACAGTTTGATGAATATTTTATATCCTGGGCAATTTAAAGAATGAAGAATAGTTTAAATACAAATGGAAAGTATAATATTTGAGGATATCAATTAATGATTTTGTATTCAAAAACAGAATTTTTCACTTTTTGTGAAAAAATGAAAATCCCGCAAGCTGAAAATTCCTGAAACTGTACATGGAAATTTTCCAAAATTTCCGGAAAGTTTACAGCACTTTGCAACCCTAGTCCTATGTAGGCTGCCTACAGTGGCGGGCGGTGTGCAAAAAAGATCATGCCCCAGGCATGATCTTTTTTGCACACCGCCCGCCACCATCGGCAATGAGAGAAAATGCGTTTATGGCAAGCCACACTGACATATCTCCTTTAAACATTTAGGGGTTGCACCTGATGCATTTTATCTGAGATGGCGCCAAGTTATTTTTATATGGGGGCTAGTTGTCATCAATTTCAGGTCGTCTTTTTGCACGGCAAGACAACCAAATATGGATGTCATTTTAACTTCTCTGGGGTATTATTTCCAGGGGTACATGTATAGTGCTCATTTCTGATCCTAATTGTTTCTTGCATTGGGAGCTGGGAGATTGTCTTTCTAATGACTACATTGTAGATCTTAATCATGGTGATTTTGATATCAATCTTAGTTGGCATAAGGTTTTGTCTCACTGTACACAAAAAAACAATATCCCTCAATTTCAGCTAAATATTTGCAGATTGGTAAAGATTCAAACAAATGCAGTTTAGCAAATAATTCCTAACCTTATTGAGATTGAAATAAAATAACATTAACTATTTTTCTGCCTTCCTTCCAGCGAGGTGTTCAAAGCAAAGCATAAGAAGAATAAAAACATTGTTGCATTGAAGAAGGTACTGATGGAGAATGAAAAAGAAGGGGTAAGTTGAAAGTAAAATCTTTTATTATTGATCTTGAGCAATCAAACTTTTTTCTTGTTGATACAGTTTGATATACCATCATACCAACATGTAGTTGTCTGTTCAATATTGACAGTAGGGCAGTTCCACGGTTACGGAGTGATATTCAGAAGCAACGTTTTTGCATTCAAACAAAGAAATCACCCATATATGAATACCGGTAGTTATTTGCAAAGAAATGGTACCTGACAGTAGTTGATGAAACCCACTTTTCAAAATAATAACATTCATTATTTTGATCCACTGAATTAATGAGATATGAATATTCATAATCATGGTTACGGAGTGACGCGAAATGGACATGCATATTTGAGAAGAAAACAATAACATATTGCTCAAACTCTGTGAATTTTGAATTGCTATCATGATTTTGATTTATTGATTGGATTTCTATGTTGTTCTGGCTTTAATATGCTGCATTGCATTAAAAAATTAGTGAATTATTTCATTAATTACGACTTTAAACTTAAACCCATTCCCGGTTACAGAGTGATGGTTACGAAGTGACATTAGAAATATCCACTCATAAAACAACATAGAATTAACTTATATTTTAAAATTTTTCTTTGATATGATGTAAAATGATGACCTTCAAATTATCCAAAAGAAAATTTCACAAAACAAGCGATAGTTTTCTGTTAAATTGAAATTAAATAAAAACAATATATGTAGTCCCATGTATAGAGTTTCTTGTATGGTTCTGATTCTCCTATAAGGAAGAAAAAAGAAAAACAAATTGTGGCTAATTAAGCTCCCCTTTTGTATATATGAAATTCCATATGAGTTTTGATAGAAAAATTTGATCCAGATTTGAAAAAGAGCCAATACAAACTTTTGGAAAATGTCCACTTTTGCTTGGAATTGCCCAGTAACAGATTTACACAAATCCGAATAAGTGAATGAGTAGTCTCATTCACTGCATTGATCATCATGTGCACTCTGTACAAATCAACTTTACACTCAATTTTTAGCTTTGTGTTAAGATTAGCCAATGAGAGGGGCACTTAACCGTAAAAAATTTAAAAAGTGAAAAAAACATGTCATTGTACATGTATTTTGGGAATATTTTCAATTTCAGATGGTCGATTAGGTGGAAAGTGGTAAAAATCAGTAATGAAAAAAAACATGAAGTTTGAAAAGGTATATAATATGAAACCAGTTTATGACTGGAGGCAGTGTCACCACTGATAATTGAAAATGACAGAATTAATATTTGAAGGAACTTATGATCATTTGACAGACCATATAGGTAGTTATATAACCCTTTGTGTTTATTAATGAAATATTATCAATGTAAGAGAGATGATAGTGGATAATAGTCTAGATGAAATACATATTCTTACTTTCATGATAAAGGGAGAACATTTGAAATTAGAATGTTTAAAAAACATATGACTACATATATCTTGAATATGATGAAATGTATTTTGGACCTAATTATTCTCATGTATTATTCTCCTTCAAATCTGTTCTTCTATGCTTTAGTTTCCAATCACAGCTCTGAGAGAGATAAGAATCCTTCAACTTCTTCGGCATGATAATGTGGTCCCGCTCTATGAGATATGCAGAACAAAAGGTGTGTGCAATTGTCAGCCTCGTTCACATATGTTGCAACAAAGTATTAAAAACAAAGTCAATGTGATATCAATTCATCCACAAAATTTCTGCTCAGGCATCTTTCACTAACAAAAAAAAAAAAAAAAAAAATTGCCTAATCAGATTCCTAGTACATGTTTGAGTTTGAATAAACTAACTCATATTATAACATGATTCATGCATGCATAGTGTGTGGCTTAGTCTATGTAATTAAGACAATTATGGGAACCTGAAGCGTGTAATTTGATAAGAATTTATAAGGTAGCCATTTGTCTCACCATGTTTGAACACTATAAAAACTGTTTCTTTGCTTTGTCTTGCCATATCTGAATGGGTCAATATCTCATTCATGATCCCATGTTTTCATCATGGGATCTAATAATGATGAAAGAACAAGATACTGGTAAAACAAAATGACTATTTTTAGACCTTTATTTGAGATTAGACTTTAAAGTGATGGAGTTAGCTTAGTAGAGCGCCATTTTACCACTTTGCCCCTGTTTTACTTTGAGAATATCATCAAATATATGCTTTATTGTGCTTTTCACCAGCTTCAAATCAGTAGTTTTGTACCTTAAATAGAATTTCCATTTATCAATTTTGCTTTTAGCTTTAGTCTGGATGTTTAACATCCTTACATTTTATTTTCATTCTGTAATATCACAGGAAGTATTTTGAATTAGTAACAAATCTGAACCTAAATATTTGCACCTCCATTTCTTGTAACAGTTATTTCAATTTCTTTGCTGGAAGTAGTAGAAAAATATTAATAGTCAAAATTTTGTCAATAAGCCATTTTATGTGTCTCAATTTGTAATACCCATGGGCCCGTATTCTGAAGTCGGGTTTAACTTAAACTCAGGTTTAAAGTTGTGGTTTAAGTATGGACAGTGAATTCTTACATAATCACTAACAGTAGAGATATCATACCTCAGCTCATTCGGCTCTCAAATCATTCATAATTGTGTAGGAAGTATAAATAGATGATTGTCTTTACCATCGATGAATCAGGAAAGAGCACAGTTAACATAAAAAACATACAACTTGATAAAGAATTTTGATACTTTTTGCTTCCCATACTTAAACCTCAACTTTAAACCTTAGTTTAAGTTAAACCTGACTTCAGAATACAGGCCATGGAGTGTATATTTGAATACCTGGTAGTGAAAATCTGAGCCTATGCACATGTATGAAAAGTGATAGTAAAAGAAAAAAATCAATTATTCCTATGGCTGTTAGAGTTTTCCTCTTCTTGGCCAGTTTCATAAAGAATTACATTTGAGATAACTTTGCCATTATGGCTCCTACCATGGTAACATCTCAGTAGCCAATTACAATCAAGGATTCCAATAATTGCAAATAAAGTCTTTATGAAACAGGCCCCTGGAAGGAATTCAATTTTAAAATATCAGCTTGGAAGCTATCCTACTAGTCAATTTCAGGATATCTTTTTAATTGTTTGTTACAGCTACTGCATACAACAGATACAAGGGCAGCATATATCTAGTGTTTGAATTCTGTGAGCATGATCTGGCTGGACTTCTTAGCAACACCAATGTCAAATTCTCCCTGGGAGAAATCAAATCTGTCATCAAGCAACTATTAAATGGACTCTACTATATACACAGTAACAAGGTACTTCATAGAGACATGAAGGCAGCTAATATTCTTATCACTAAGGCAGGAGTGCTCAAGCTGGCTGACTTTGGACTCGCACGAGCGTTTAGTTTACCGAAAGGTGATCAGCCGAATCGCTACACGAATAGAGTGGTGACGTTGTGGTACCGCCCACCTGAGTTGTTGCTCGGTGAACGCAATTATGGACCTGCTATTGACCTGTGGGGGGCGGGCTGTATCATGGCGGAGATGTGGACAAGAAGTCCCATCATGCAAGGCAACACAGAGCAGCACCAGCTGACATTGATCAGTCACCTCTGTGGTTCCATCACATCCAGTGTTTGGCCTGGACTTGAGAAGCTTGAACTCTCCCATACTCTTGAACTCCCAAAGGGTCAGAAGCGGAAGGTCAAAGATCGACTGAGAAGCTATGTCAAGGACCAACAGGCATTGGATCTGATTGATAAACTCCTGAATCTAGATCCCAAAACAAGGATAGATGCGGATCTAGCCTTGAACCATGACTTCTTTTGGGTTGATCCGATGCCTTGTAGCCTTGAGCGTATGTTATCAACTCATACTCAGTCTATGTTTGAGTATCTTACACCAAGAAGACGGATCCAACAGCATCCATCACATGCTAGTGGTACCAATCGTAACCCTCACCATGCGCACCCATCAAACAGACCTTCTCAGGCTGCAACAGACCAAAACTATGATAGAGTCTTCTAGACCTCTCACTGCTAGTGGTACCAATCGTAATCCTCACCATGCCCACCCATCAAACAGACCTTCTCAGGCTGCAACAGACCAAAACTATGATAGAGTCTTCTAGACCTCTCACTGCTAGTGGTACCAATCGTAATCCTCACCATGCCCACCCATCAAACAGACCTTCTCAGGCTGCAACAGACCAAAACTATGATAGAGTCTTCTAGACCTCTATGGAAACTGATTACTTTATTAATTTATGCACTATCAGATTTTCAATATCTCTTTTTTGTGTACGTGAATGATCTTTGCTTTAAAGACAAAACAATGAGTTACTAGTATCTCAAGATCTATATGAGGTTAGCTTCTTTCCAATATAGGAATATTCAAGCCATGCATAATGTGTCAGTGTTTAATTTCTTTTCATTTGCTACACTTAGACAGTCTATGGCTTGCCTAACTTATTCTGTTGTCACTGTTTCAATGTTTCATAAGGTCTGTTTTGAAATGAAACTGCGCCTGCAGATTTAATGATCGGCCTTAGGTAAGATTTAATTCTGCCATAGAATTTGTGGTTCGAGTTATCTGATGAGATGGCTTCAAAACCTCAAAACACATGTACTCATTATGAAGGCCAAGTCCAATCCAACAAAAAAATGGTTTGATTTAAAAGAGGAAATCATGCATAATGCTGGAAATTTTCATTAAGAATTAGATAAAAGAGAAAGTCATTACATTTCAAAGTGTGGAAATGCTATTCAACCCATAAAGCTTCAAATCTTTGTAACATCGAATCTCATTTGTATATTCACCTTGTTGTGCATGCGATGTATGCAAATAGGCAACCCTTGAATGTCCTCACGTCTTATCTTGCCATCCAATTTTAATGAAATTTTCAGCGTTGTTTGTTTGAATTTTATTTACATATTCAATTCCACACTTTGTTGGTGTAGATATGTTTGATTCATTTAATTTCAATACATTGCCTAATAAGAATCATAACCTATTTAAAGAAAATTGAAAATGTAGTCTTTAACCCTAATGAGATGGGGGAGGCTGATTCTGCCCACCCCCTTGAACATTTTACGCAATAAATCTGCTGCACATTATTTCTTGACCGTGTCACTCGCTTATTTTTACTTGTAAGTCTTGCACAACTTTTGAGACTAAATTGCAACCCTTGGGTATGCGGTTCCAACATTTTGTAAGTGCATCCAGAACCAAAATTGCTCAAAAAACATGAATTTGTGTACAAATCCAATGCAAATTGTTTTTTGTCAAAAAGTATCATTATTTTTCATTTTGCTGATTAAGATCAATTAATTTCGTCTTGTTTATGGTCAAAATAAAGTCCCTGACAATTAACATTAAAAAAAATAAAAAGTCGAAAAACAAAAAAAGTACATAAGAAATGAATAAGGTGTTGAAATTTTTTTAAGGACAAGTCCACCCAAACAAAAAATTGATTTGAATAAAAAAAGAAAAATCCAACAAGCATAACACTGAAAATTTTATCAAAATTGGATGTAAAATAAGGAAGTTATGACATTTTAAAGTTTTGCTTAATTTCACAAAACAGTTATATGCACATCCTGGTCGGTATGCAAATAAGGAGACTGATGATGTCATCCACTCACTATTTCTTTTGTATTATATTATATGAGATATGAAATATTCTAATTTTCTTCTCATTGTCAAGTAAAACAGTGATTAATTCCTCCCTGAACATGTGGAATTAGCATTGTTTAATAGTCAAATCTGCCCCAAAAATGAAATATTGTAAATTCAAACAATAAAAAAAAAAGAAATAGTGATGGACATCATCGCCTGACTCATTTGCACGTCATTGAGTTGTGCATTTGACTGTTTTGTGAAAAAAAGCGTAACTTTAAAATGCCATAACTTTCTTATTTTACATCTGATTTTTATGAAATTTTTAGTGTTATGCTAGTTTGATTTTTCTCTACTTATTCAAATCAGCAGTTTGCTGGGGTGGACTTCACCTTTAAAGTACATTTGATCAGATTCCTATGAAGAGTCTGTGAACTGAAAATTAGCATTTTAGGGGCATTATCTAGTCAATAAGAGCAAATTTTTTATTTTATGCATAAATTAGCATAATTAATTAGCAATGAGATTTTTTGCAGAATTTGATCTTATAGTTTGTACGTTTTGCCATGGGTAACGTGCATGCCAATTTTTTGTCGCGGTCGCGCGATCAATGGCTGACATCTTCAGGGGGGCTGAATAAAGCCCCCCATCTTCCTAGGTGTTGAAATAGCCCATCTAATTTAGGGTTAATGACGGATTGTCTTTACTACAGAGGTTAGAATTTAGCAGTACTCATACTTTTATAGATATTTCCCTCACATTCTATTTATTCAAGTGAAATTATTTTTATGGCAGATTACCCCTTTAATGCAAAATATAGGAATCTGTATGAAGAGGAAAAGAATATAGACTTTGACATCTTTTATCACAGGATGTAGAAGGTTGTGAAAGCACATGACTATATACTTGTAAACAGGAATTGGGTGCCTGTTTTCATTCTCCTAATGTACATGTACTGTACATGGCTTATGGCCAGAGTATTCCTCTTTATACTGTTATTACACATTTCTTTGTATTGAAGTATATGCATTAAAATCAGAATGTATGAAGTATTGGTCAGAAATTATTCACTCTCTGTCTTACTCTTTTACTGCATTTTACATTGGTTTAGTTACTTTTCATAATTTTGAATTTAAACGTCACAAAAAATATCCTCTTTCATCTAAAGCTATTAATGTTCATAAAACAATATTGAATCATATCTATACATGTATATGTAAATAAGTAAATGGGTAAAAATATTGTAATTTTATATGCCCAAAGAAGATCTTAATGCCATATTTTTATAGTATTCCTTTTTCCCCAACTTGATTACAATATAGCAGCAAGAAAATCTGAAAAGAAAATGTCATGTTCCTAAATTTGGGAGTAGTGATTTTTCTAGGATTGGAATGAGAGAGATGAACCGATTCCCGACAAGTCAGTGTAAATTGGCCTTGGGGTTGTTTTATATTAGCTGTCCGGGAAAATTATTTTACTTTTTACCAGTCAGCAAAAAATAAAGAAATTTGATTAAAAAATATACATCAAATCAGGGAAAAATGCCTCAAATGAAGAAAAAAATCAGCTCCAAAGTCCAAAGCATGGAAATCATTCAGACTGTTATAATTTGTTGCATATCAAAACATCTTCCATTGAATGACTGGTTAAGGTGGTACTAATTAGTTTTACATTGTTTTATACCAATACATGTAATTCACTGCAACAACTTAAAAAACATGCAAAACTGGGAATGGGGTTAAATAATCATCAGGGAATTTTTAACTTCATCAGGGAAAAATCAGGGAATTCTTTCTTGAAAAACTGGGAACCCTGTATTGCTACTGACATGTAATGAAATTCAATGTGAAACCAGTCCCATAGATTCAACTGTGTGCAGTATGGTTTCAATAGTCCTTTTGAATTTATTAGAACATGTATTTTGTCTTGAGTAAATGATTAACAAATGACAAGTTCAGATTTATTTTTCCTTATTTTATTGCACCATAATAATTAGAAATTACAGACATAGCAGTGATATTGTAAAATCAAATTTGATGAATTTCAAGGGGAATCCAACCCAAATAAAAACTTGTTTTTATAAGGAAAAGAAAAATCAGACTAGTTGATAGGTGAAAATTTGAACAATATTCGACAAACAACAAGAAAGATATGAATTTTGAAAAGTTGCAAATATTGGTAATCACTATACCCATGGAGACTTCAAATTGGCCACATATGGGATGTCATAGTGATGTAAGGCAAGGACTACTCTTCCATGTACTCCAATACATATTATGGCTAAAATGTCATTTTTCCCAAAAGTTTTATTTCAAATTATATATTTCATGAGGACATAAAACAATATACTACCTGGGTTATATTTAGATTACTGCCCCCAGGGGAATGGGTACTTAGGAGAAAACCACAAATCCCTGATAATAAAGTACATGGCCTATGGGAAAGTTGTCCTTGCCCCTTGTCATAATTTGCTTACCCAGTTGCCAATTTGAAATCTACATAGTATTAGTGATCTCAATTTTAAAGCAGCTATAACTTTCTCATTGCTTGTACGATTTCTTTCGAACTTTCACCATTCTGTTTAATTTATTTTTCTCCTTCCCAACATAACATTTTATGGCCAAGGCTGGATTCCCCTTTAAAAGATACACTGTAATAATCATGATTGATGAAATTTTCAGACAATAGCAAATCTAACTTCACTGCTTCACTACAAAACTGAATTCTAATCATTCACACATAGATTTCTGTTAAATTGTTATTCAATAATCAACATAATCAAATACAGTGGACATCCTGACTAAAATTCTTTCAATAATCAAAGGAATACAAATATTACAGATGTAAAACTTGAATGTATGATTAAAGTACATACCATACAAAGCTTGATGATTTAAATAAAAAAGATAAAGGCTCAATGTATAAAAATATGAAAAAATATATACAGGCATTCATCAATGTTCAATGAAACATGTAGAATATTATGCATTCTGTAAACTACATGTACAAATCTGACACAAGTTGGGAAAAAACTTTAAGAAGTGAAATTAATGAACCAGTGCAAAAATAAATGACTCGGTAAAATTCAACACAATTTGAGAATATTCTCCTGCATATACATGTATATCTACAACATTTTCTCATAGTACATGTGCATGTATCTTATAGCATTCATAGGAGATATTATAACAAGATACATACCAGCCAAACTGTCAACACAGCCTAACATTCTCTGAATGTTCTAAAACCAAATGATGTCCTAAATCACATTAAACATTACTTCTATTTGTAAGATTTCAACTTTAAATGCATGTGTATTGAATTTTATAGTCTACAGTGTTAGAAAGCAAATTCATTTAATATTGTTGAAGCTTTAAAGGTTGAAAATGTCAGATACCTATACATGTAGGTCTAAAACACACAGATCACTGAAGAGAGATCATGTGAATCAAATAGAAAACATAATTTTTTTCCTACAATTGGTATTTAAATCAGTCAGAAATACATGTAGATTTGAAAATAAATTATGAGCATATGACGTTTATGTTGAGAGTTGGAAGGATCTAGCATTGGATATAAAATATCACTTTATAATAATACCTCACAATGTCATTTAAAATATCACACCACATCGATATTACAATTTTGACATTCATATTGTTTTTTTTAGATTCATATTGTTCTTTTTAGATGCATATATGCTTACAACATTTTACGTAATAATTTTAAACAATTGTTTTCCGATCAAACAAGGAAATCAAAATAACTATTGAGAACTGGAAGTAATACAGAAGAGTTAAATTGCTTTCAATTTCCATTATTTACTTTATTTTACTTTACCTTTGACAATACTTCTTCTTGATATCAAAGTATGATATATTCAGATTATTTCCAAACATTTTTAGGTATCAGATTGAGGGGTTATAACCTAAAGATATTAAAACACATTACATGCTCTCATACAGAACAAAATAGTTTCAACACAAGAGGAATGCCTCTGGCAGTCTCGCCTGCATTACTGTACTTGATTCAATATAGCAGCAGTAATGATTTCTAAAACAACTATTGAATAATTACGGTATATATAAAAATATGATTCATATGATAATGAAAAACTATGTTTGTTGACCCTAAATGACCTTTGACCTTGTTCATGTGACCTGAAACTCGGGCAAGATGTTAAATGATACACCCTTGCGCTTAATTTTATGTTTTATGAACTACATTCATAAACTTTAAAAGTTATAACATTTCTAAAATTTAACCTTGGTTAAGGTTTTGATGTTGATTCCCCCAACATGGTCTAAGTTCATTGACCCTATCTGACCTTTGATTTTGGTCATATGACCTGAAACTCAGGCAGGATGTTCTGTAATACTTGATTAACCTTATGTCCAAGTTTCATGAACCAGGTCCATATACTTTTTAAGTTGTGATGTTTAAAAAACTTAACCTTGGTTAATATTTCAATGTTGACGACGACACAGTTGCCGCCATTGTCACCGCCATCGGAAAAGCAGTGCCTTTAGTCTTGCTCTGCTATGCAGCCAAGACAATTAAACTTAAGCAGAAAACCAGAATTTTCATCTTGCATTTCGGTAAGTCCATCAGGTATGGTCAATATTAGTGACATCCCAGAGCCCCAATCCATGCCTCATTTAAGCAAGGTAAATATCTTCCAATCATTACTACAGCAAAAAATTGTATCCCATTAAGATTTACTAATCATGATGTGTTGTAGCTTCAGACCTGACAATCTATTGACAATGAAAAATAAATGTGATGTCCATGTACATGTAACATGTACATGGACATTCTAAAACACAACATTCTAAAGACATAACATTCTAAAAATACAGAAAAGATTTGAAGATCAAACATGAATTTTTGGTAAGAGACTTTCCTCACTTTGACACATCAAATCTGAACCAAATCTGAATTTATCTTCACTGAAAAATAAAATGGTTGATACATACTTTACATGGACATCTTGTAATTTTTTTGACCCAACCCAATGGACTTACCAATTTCAAATGGGTAAATAATATTATTGAACCTATACTATACAAAAGCATTTCAGCTGGAAGCACTCAATGTTAATAACACAAGCAATCACTCGTAAACCTGCTCACATTAATCGCTGAAATTATACTGACCAAATTTTAATAGCACAAGTTAGTTTCAGTTGTATCATTTAATATATAAACATCTGTATCTATGTACAATTTACAATTTATATATATACTCATCTCTTTAGAACTGCATGAATGCTGTCACATTCATTTCCACTCCCTGGGGAGTATTTGTACCATATGCTTACTGACCTGGGGCCCGTAACACAAAGCTTAGCAATGATCATAGAACATTTCTCTACAACTGATTGCATTGACTACAATGTATAATTGATCATGAAAATCAAGCGTATGATTAATTGCTAACCTTTGTTATGGGATCCTTGTTACAGGTGCCTGGAATATAGAAGTAGAATCTGCATAAATCATATCTGTCTGGTCCACAGAAATCTGTTAAACTATGGGTGTTACAAAGGAATTTGCGGTCAGTTTCAAATCAAGTTTAGTACTAAAAATCTAGTGCAAGTCCTTTGACTGAATTGAAATTTGTGCTAGGGCACAAACCAGCACCAACCAGAGGGCTGTTTCATTAAGAGATAAAGAGCGACTTAGAATTGCACTTAATTTGCCAGTTTTGTGCGGAATGTGTCCCTGCATTGGTAAGATCATGCACACAGTCGCAACTATTTGTGAAACATCCCCCAAAACACCTAACCCATTGGCGGCGGAGCAGAGGATTATCTTTTGTGTTTGGGGGGACGCACTATTGTTGTGTCCCAACACAAAAGATAATCCTCTGCTCTGCCGCCAATGACCTAACTTGACAGTATCTGTCTTTGAGATGATATTATTTTATGCTGAATTACAATTTTGGCAATTGGTACATGTATTTTGAACAATGACAGTCAGTATTGGAGTTCATTCATAAGCTTAATTCATGCTTTCAACTCCAATACCGAGACGAAATCATCCAAAAGATCTTTGCCTTCCAACCAAACTTTTCTTTTTGGTTCAAAGTGGCAAATAAGTTAGGTTATCATCTAGACAAAGGTCTTCAGCAAGTCAAAAATGCGATTGGTTGAAAATCAAGTTGCGCATGATTTTTGGAGTTGCGATTGATTGCAACTCTTTCTGCAACGGGTCCCAGGGCCGGTAACATAAAGCTTTGCAATTGATTATGATTGATTGATTCAAGTGATTATATTGTGTATGACCAAAGGTAACAATCAATTCAATGATAAACAGCTAATTCTTTATGCTACAGAACCTTGCTCAGGAATGACCTTCATATGTTATGTTACTAGAGTGTTCCATAGTAATTGACTCTAGTAGATCCCTCAGCACCGCTACCTGCCCCACTTCCTGCACCACCTGTCTCATCACCCATATCCATCTGCCCACTTCTGGTCAAGCTATCCCTCTGGGCTCGTCTGTCTATAGGGGGCAGCCTTTTCTTGGGGCGTTTCCTGAATGGGGCAAACAGAAGGTAGCCAAACGCAGACCCAGCAGCAATGGAGATGAGGAAGTAGGCGTTGTAAGTCATGACAACCAACATTACAATGTAGCCCAGGCTCACTGAAACAATGTGGACGATGGTCCGACCAAGGTGAATCCGACACCTGTGTGTTAATAGGAATCGAAGAGGGTTAAAAATCTCAAAAATATTTATCTTGCAAAGGTGATACATACATATATATTACAATAAATATACATTAGAACTTATCACCATAGCAGTAAAATACTATGTACCATTTAGGTGTTGTTCTTGTGACCATAGACATGTTTCCTGTAGTCCAACATGAAATGGTTGTCTTTTACAACATGTAAATATATCATCTCACAGAACTAAAAATAACTAACCTGCGTTGCCTAACTTTGGATACACTGCTTGGTATCTGTAAGGGGGCAAGGAGAGGTGATCGTCCATTAATAGGGGAGGACCAGTTCATTTCCAGAGGGTTAGTGGTATAGCACCGGGTCAGGTAAGTACTGAGAGTGGCCAACACCTCCAGGAGGACTGAAGCGAAGGCAAAGAGAAGACAGGACAAGGCAAAATCTTGATGGAGACAAAAAGAGATGGAAAATATATTGTTATTATTCCTATTATTAATGTAGTGTTCTGTACTAAAAGATGGGATGAATGGAGTATAATGGTATTATTTTTCATTTGCAGAGCTCCTTTCTTCATTGTATCTCATCATTTATTAATGTATTTTTTAAATATTTGCAAGTATATCCCTACCTATCATAAAAATATATAGGCCTATAGGACTTTGACACATTCGAACTACAATCAATTATGACAAAAATGGCAAGTATTATTCCGCAATGCAGGGCTGTGATTGACCTCAAATAAAAATTTTATAAAGGCTGAAAAAGCTAGAATTCTAAAGTCTGTATACTACAGTGTGTATAAATAAAACGTTTACACTTTGAAAAAGTCCTGGGCATTGAAAAATATACAACATGGTGATACTTTTTTCACAAAAAAAATGAAAGTAAAAATTTGACAGAATGTTACACTTGAGTGAGCACTATCCATTTTTGTGAAGCTAGCAGAAATGTGTTGATGCAGGAATGCTCATTTTCACGCTGTCTTTTTATTGTTGTTTTCAATGACAAATATTACAGACCTTTTAACAACTAAATAACACTAAAGTAACCAGTCTGACAAATTATAATGAAAAATATCATCCTCTCATAAATGTCATCTTCCATTGATTTTTTGCATGAATTTGAAACAAATAGCTTTTTCCATTATGATAAAGTCTCCTAAAATATGTGGCGATGCTATACTGGTATGTGGCATGAGAATAAAGTCTGAAAATTTTGCTGGGTTCCTTTTACGTGTTCAAAATGTCAAGGGGACCCATCACACCCCTCCCCACTGCACATCTCTGGCAATGGAACCTCAATCTCATAAATAATTATCTAATAAGTAAAACAATAAAACAAAATTGCTCCAAATACCAGCAGCCATAATTTTACAACTTACCCCATTTTGTTGTGATATCATATCCTTGAAACAGAAGGTCTGTTGCAGTTGTTTTGAAGATAAACCACATCTGCATCTTTGTGCTTTATTGGTTGAACTTATCTAAACATGAAGATACGAAAATGGAAATGAAGATTTAAACTATGTGTAACATTCTAAAAATATATCTGACAGAAAATGAAATCATGATCTACATTAATGTTGATTACCTGTCAATATTTCCCTATTTTATGACAGTTGATGAAGACATTTAGTACCAACATAAAGAAAAATAATAATAATCATCACTTGAAAATGAAATCAACTTTATCAAGCGAGCAGCCATCTTAGAGCATGACACTGAATGTTTAGATATTCAGTGGCGTACCTAGGATTTTTCACAGGGGGGGACAAATTCGAAATTTGTCCACCTAAAACTTTGACAAGCAAAAAAAAATTTCATCAAGCTCGTCGGGGGTGGGGGCAAAATAGATATTCAAGCTCGTCAGAGGGGGGAATAGGTTTTCAAGCTCGTCAGGGGGGGGCAGGGATACGTCCTTTGCATGGGTTGTGACTCGTCATAACATAACTGAACGTGTATTTGTTGTTTTCAGACCCCTATTAACAATTGGATAAAACGTGTTTAAAGGGGTGTTTTTCAGTTTTGGACATGGGCCTTGCATGCACTCGTTAAGGATATAAAAAAAAACACTTATTTTTTAAAAAGGGTGGTTTTGAAAGACTTGTCATGGTCAATCGCAGGGTCAAACAAAACATATTTAGGGGTTTTTTTCAAACTTTTTTTAAGACTCAGAGCCGAACATGTTTAGGGTATGTCTTTTTCCCCAAGCTTTTTCCCCGGGGTCATATTCTGGCAAAAAACTTGTTTAGGGCCAAAAATGTGTAAATGAAGCCCACAAAAAACCTATTTAGGGGTTATTTTGCACACAGAGAAAAACTTGTTTAGGGGGTGTTTGGAAATAATTTGGTCATGCATGTGTACAGCAATATATTTGACTGCCCCCCCCCCCCCCCCGATCCAAAATGAATACATTAAAATGACATGGCCATTGAGTCATGACCCAGATGCTTGACCAAACTGAGGCAAGATTCATTCAGCCAGCAGGTCATACATGTACATGTAAATGACTGGAACTCACTCCCTGAAGTAGTTACAACTTAGACTGTGAATAGCTTCAAGATCAGACTGGACAAGGTGTGGGTAGACCAGCAGTTCTGCTCACCATATGAGTAGCAAACCCCTTTGAGAAGATAGAGATCTTGAGCCAAAACGACACTGAGCAGACACCACACCAATCATTTAGATGGATGAAAATGGCACAGAACTGGAAGCCTGACTGCTGGGATCCACAGCACTCTTCCAGAATCTAGGGTGCATAACAGGTACTTATATAGCACTTTACCAAAAATATGATCAAAGGTAACCAGGGAACTCAAGCCCGTTTTGCAGGCTGTAGCCCAGGACTCGTCCGTGTAATACTAGGCAGACATAGGCACTCTCCAAAATGGGGTAGAATGGGGTCGCAATAGCACTCCAAATAAAAGGGAAAAAAATATGAATAATATAAGGATGAAGGTCTATCGTGACACAGAATTGTGACCCCATTCTACCCAATTTTGGAGAGTACCCTCTGCCTAAGATTACAAAGACGAGTCCTGGGCTCCGGACTGCGAAGCAGGCCGGAGCTCCCTGGGTTTAGGGTAAAGAGTAGAGGTGCACGGAAAATATGGGAGACTCTCTCCAATAAGGGAGACTTGCTTTGCAAAATAACAAAAGAAACAACACCAACATCAAGGCAACAAAAGCATGATTTTTTCCACCCAAACTATTGTCCCACTGAGGTCACAGCACGCGCGACCCACTACTAGCACTGAAAGGGGTAGAATACCTGAACAAGAACCAGACTTCAGACAGGATAGTTTTAGAGTCACACAATAACATTAAAAGGCTTTATTCTACAGATAACTCATAACCAAGACCATAGCTTTAGCAGCTTTCCCAAAAGTCGCACTCCCCTCCCGTACATGTATCAAGCAGTCCTCAGTAATATATATGAAAGCTTCTAGTGCAAACAATACTGTGTATGTCTGTAAACCCTTACGGCACTAGCAGGACTAGTTAGAAATCCACTGCCAAATGCGGTTCCCTGCACCAATGTGACTGTGGGTGCCTAGCTACAAAGTACAAACTACATCATCATTTACATAAAATACATGCATCATGAAAAACTGGTACTGGTAAGACACAAGTCACAACTCACAAGTCCCATGCATTGTTTTTCATGATGTTGCCTAAAAAACGCAATCAAATAGAATAGACATTTAAGGCAAACTAGAATCAGACTCACTTCTCAGTAGATTGATAATAAAAGATGACCCATATCATCATGTATTTAGCAACTAATTTTATCTCGTAAGACTTCTCAACATACCAGAGAAACTCCTTGATTGCAGCTCTCGAGTTATTACCGGTACGTTTGCCAGTTTGATTACTTACCTACCTACCGGTAAATCACATGACTGTGTACGTGTGCGCGTGCTCCTTTCTGGATGCGCACGCACGTATAAAACAAGGGGAAATCCCCATCCTCTGAAAATGGGGCTGTCCCTCATAAAATTAGTTTCTACCATCCGGATCAACATCAATGTAACAAAAACATTATTCTGTGGGTGAACAAAGCGATCGAGCTAATGTTCAGTACCTGGGAGGTGTCCAATACGATCTTGGATAACACATAGAATGAGGGACTGGGGCCTCGCCGCCCCCCCCCCCCCCTCCTTCAGACCTTGAACCTTGAAAAATTACTCTCCCCAAAAGCGTATATACACGCTGTCCTAGAGAGGGTTGTGCCCTGTGTTGTGTAATTTTAATACAAAAATAAAATACAAGTAAATTAATAAGTGAATAAACAAACAAATAAATAAATAGGTAAAAATAAATTATCTGTGACTAAGAGAAAGGATGAAAGGAAAAGATGATTTGGTCACGTGTTAAATAAATGGCCAAACTTTTCGCTAACTCATGACTTATCAAAATAAATTTTCCCATACACCTGTAGACCATGTCCTTTCTCCTAAAGGGGTACTCCGATGCTAAAAAAATTAATTATAGAAAAAGACATTCATCGAAACCTGATTTTAAAAAATAACAAAGTTACTAAATTCTAAAGTTAAGCTATATTTTGTCAAAGCTGTTGCATAAGCACTGTGTTATAAATAGGTGGGCTGATGATGTCCTCACAAGTATTCTATCTTTTTTGTACATGACGTGTGAATGATATGTCTCCCTTGTAACAAAATAATTTACAGCAATGACAAATTAAATATGAAGTCAATCCATTTTTTTCGATAAAATTTTTGATAAATCCATGTGGGCCGCCTGCAACATCATTATAGACTATATTATTTCTGAAAAAATATGTTCCAAAAGGTGTTTGCCATTTCCTTACGATGTTATGGTGTTCAACGAGGAAATCCTTAAACTCATGGGTGTCGATCACGGGGGGATGGGGGGATATATCCCCCCCCCCCCAATATTTCAAGTGGGGGGGATGGCCTGTATTATCATCCCCCCCCCCAATAATTTAGGGTAGAAAAATTATAATAATGATGATGAAAAAAATGAAAAGTTTGATCATGATGATTATAGTATGCCATCAATCAGTTTGTTTCCCTCGCAATTTGTGTATATTGTTATTAAATAAAAACATTCTTTTTCAGGACTATTAAACAGATGGGTGGAGGTCCAAGATGAAAAAGAATGAAATTTTTATGTATCTGATATTTGTTAACACATGACATAAAAGGACCCCAACGAAAATCAACTTTTGCTGATAGGGTGTTCCATCCCACCAGTGGTGAATAAATTAATTTAAATAAATCATTAATTCAAAAGGGTGGAAAAATAAACGGGAGTAGAAGGGTGGCAAGATAAATTAACGAATGACGGTAAGCCCGATGGCACACGAGAAGCCACACAGGTTGTAATTTGTGCTAGTCTTAATTGGTCCGAATCTGCATTTTATCATCATGCATTAAGAAGAATAAAGATATTGCCAGTCAGGTTAGATTTAAGAGAGAAGTTGTATACACAGAGGCGTCGATCCTGGGTGGGGGGGGGGCAGGGGGCGATCGCCCCACCAATGAAAATATTGGGGGGCAAACATATCGTTTTGCCCCCCCCCCAATATTTCCGCATGTGCAACTAAAAAATAAAATAAGATTGTAATGCTACACTGAAATCAGCAAGCTAAATTAAGATACCAACTCGATTTTGATTAAAAATCGTGCTCAAAATGTCTGCTTTTCATGTACCAAAAACCCATACTTTTCATGATTAAATAGGTGAATATAACGTCCCGTTTTCAATTCTAGACCTCAAAAGAACTTTGATTTTGCAATAATCTTTTGTTGGATATATATTTTCCATTAAAGTGTCCTTTTTTCCAGATCAAAATATCAAAATTTTCAGCTCGCGCTCGCATCTATTGTTCTTCTAGATATCCATCTTAATCATTGGTACCAAAAATGCTTAGAATATCAAGCTTTCAGGTCAGAATATAAAGAAATTTCAGCTCGCTCTCTAGTGAGATACATGTATCGACCCTCCTCATGAGTTACTACAAACAAACCTAAACAGGTACATTTTTCCTGTTTTCATGACATAGTGAAAAAATTTAGCTCGCGCTTCGCGCTCGCATTGTTGGCGAAGGTGAGATATGTGTCTCTTTCTCATGAGTTAGTGAGCCAGCTATATATATATATATATATATATATATATATATATATATATATATAGGCCTATATGTTTGGGGATGTGTGGGTGAGTTTGTTCGTTTTTTGTGATCGAGCGCCTTTGAAACGTTGATTCATAATTTTGCCCCCCCCCATCTGAAAAATGGATCGACGCCCCTGTGTATACATCATGCTCAATAAACCGATCACTATGTACATGGTCCAGTCAATTTTTGTCATTTTTTTCTCGGTATGAGTTTAGAATAGGCTTATTTGTAACACAAATTGAATTTTCAAAAAAATTATACAAGTATAGTACACTACAACAATGAACATGATGAAGGAATTTCCAAGAACACCATGCATATCAACCACTCCCAAATGTCCTAACTTGTGATTTTAATGGGGGTAATGTTGAAATATCCCCATCCACAAGAACATTTGTGTCAGTCATCCCCCCAACCAAGAATACCGATCGACACCCATGCTTAAACTTATCTTGTTATTAATTGTAATATAACGTGTATGTTATGTACAAGATCGTGAGTAACGGCGGGGTAAGGTGCTGGATGTCACTGGAAATGACCCCCTCATCCTTGCATCCTCCATCCTCTTTCCCTCACACTCCCTGTCCTTCCCATCTGCTTCTTCTTTGACATGTCACTGCCTAAGATACATCTTACAAATCCACCTGTGTCGACACAGCACCATGAAGAAAGGACCTGATTTATGCGTCTTGCCGGCGATCTCCGTAGACCGGAGGAAGGAAATATACAAGTACTAGGTGCAATACCCCTATAATCTGTGCTCAAGTCGGGAAAAAGACAGAAGCGGGTGGTGAAAATAGAACGAAGAGGAAAAAAGAGGAAATGAAAAGGAACAAAACGAAGAAAAGAAAAAGGGAACAGAAAGAAAGGAAAAAATAAAAAGAGGCAAATTAAAGAAAACGGGGTGGATGCAAAGAGAGAGAGGGGGAGAGAGAAAGGGGAGGGAGAGGGAAAGAAGTGTAGAGAGAGAAGTGGACGATGTAGGATCTTGTGTTTCACGCTCGCATTAATTTTTCTTACACAGCTAGATCTTTTCAAATCTTGAAAGCAAAGATTTTCAGCTCGCATTCGTGTTGGCATATTTTATTTAGGATGATCCCCATTCTTTTCATGATTACAAAAGTGCCTCGTTTATTCAGGTCTCATTCTGAAGTAAATAATAATAATAATCGAATTCCACCGCAGCCCTTATATTGCGTCCAGGGGCGGATCCAAGAATTTCCAAAGGGAGGTGGCACATTTTCCCGAGGAAAACTTTGACAATAAAAAAAAAGGTATTCACATTCAAAGGGGGGGGGCACACTTTTGTTTTAACGGCATTTTTACATTACAAATTGTGCCTCTCAAAGGGGGACAAGGGCCGTCTTTGCCCCCCCCCCCCCTCCCCTGGATCGCCAGTGATTGCATCCAAGCTATATGTATATATCGAGACGTCAATCCATATTTTGCATATCTCCACCGGTGCTAAATGGGTACCATGTAGAATGTAATGGCCTTTGTATTGTATATTCTAAGCAACCAAGTCTGGAAACTCTATGGCTGAGAGATGCAGGTAAAGGGCCTATATTCGTTATACGAAGCACGTTTTCAAAGGTCACGCGAATAGCTTGGATCGAACAAATCGGGTTACCTAATAAATGTTCACATATAGGATACTATTCGGGAATGTTGTATAGCTGCATATAGAATAGTATATATATATAGTGGGAATCGAACTTGATCTATTTTTCGTGCACCGTATACCATCCAGTTTGGATGTGGCAGATGGTGTCTTGTGATGAACATGGCGTAACTACGGGGGGCATGGGGGCACGTGCCCCCCCCATCGGCTGGCCAAAAAAAAAGAGGGGAAGGAAAAAAAAGAGTGAGAAAGGAAGAGAAACGTAGCGGGAAAGAAGAAATTATTGTTCATTATAATTTTAATTATAATTATGATATGTTATATTACATAAGAAACAGTCATAACTTTATGAAACATATTTGCTCAGGGCTTATATCATTGTTCCCGCGGTGCTCGCGTTGTCTGTTTAACGAGATATATAATCATGTCGTACTAAAACCTCCCGTTTTCAAGTCAATATACACCAAATATATTTCTTTGCACTTCGAATTATTATTGTTTTATGTAGTAACATTTACTTCTTTTTCATGACTACTTAAAGTGATTGCCCCATTTTAAGGTCTTCATGTAAAACATTTCCTGTCCGTGCTTATCTTCGCATTAGTGGATTGGTGATATATGTCTGCTCGTCTTGAAATCCTAAAATCAGTCCTTAAAATGTCTCCTTTTCTAATCTGAATATCAAAAATTTTCAGCTCGCGCTCGCCTCATTCGGTTAGTGAGATACGTATGGTCTTCGTGAATTACTACAAACAAGCCTTAGGATGCCCCTCTTAAGGTCTGAATTTTCAGCTCGCGCTTTGCGCTCGCAATATTTGATTAGTGAGATGTATGATAATCATGATTACAATGACTACAAAAACTGCTTCATGTGTTTAGATGTAATTCTAACAAAATCAGCAAGCGCTTGGCACTCGCATTACATGACAATAATAATAATAGGCATTTATATAGCGCCATCTATCTAGAAATATTCTATTCCGAGGCGCGTTGTTATTATTATTATTATCCCGCGGCTTTAGCTCGAGCTGCCTCTCAGCGCTCATGCATTCAAGGAATTAATCCTGCCTGGTACCCATTCACCTCATCTGGGTCGAGTGCAGCACAATGTGGATACATTTCTTGCTGAAGGAAATTACCCCATGGCTGACTATGGTGAGATATGTATACTCTTAATGATTTCCTAAAATATAGTTCTTAAAATGTCCCTTTTTAGGTCTGAATATCAAAACTTTTCAGCTCGAGCTTCGCGCTCACTTTATTTGATCAGTGCCATACATATCCGTTTAATAGCACTGTCCTTAAAATATCTCAATAAGGTCAGTATACCTAGCAACTTAGCGCGCTTCGCGCGCTAAGTGACTTAAAATGTTTGCTGGTGCCCCCAATGCCGTGACCCACGGTACCCCACTAGTGGTAAAATAAGGTAAATTTCAAATAAAATTATTTGTTGGTTCTCAATTTATTGCAATTTCATAGCATATGTTGTCATACTTCAGTTGCCCAGCACTTCAGGATTCTAATGTCAAATGCCCCCCCACCATTTTTAAACTGAAAGACTAACTCTCATGTTTTGCTGATTTATGTGGGCTTCTCATTTTTTCTTTCTTTTAGACCGTGAAAAAATTGAATACACAAGTTCAAAATAGCTGAACTAAGCCATCGAGGATAGCCTACTAGTACAGTTCAGCCATAGGTATGTTAAAATGAAAATAATGAAGAAATATATTTTAATTAAAGAAAATATTACTTTAAAATATTTCTTTATTATTCAATTTGAAATGAGTTCACAGAGCTGGGATGGAGGAGTATAACTAAATACCCCCAATATAAAAAAATGACGACATCGATGCAAAAACAGGAATAATTGATAGCATCAATTAATAGGCAGATACATGTTTGAAATTTTAAAATAAGTAGGCTAACCACAGTATTTAAAATCACCCCCCTCCAGAAAATAAAATCTAAATAAATAAGTGAAACTTTCTTTTTTGGTACATGTGTAAAATCATATGATTCAAATCCATCTCGATTAACTAACTACATTAATAAATCATTAACAGTTGTATTAAATATAACTTCAATAATTATTTGCAGAGGTGATTTCTCTACATGAAGTTTATATTCAAAATAAGTTTATTTTCGAATATCAATGCAGGAAAAGGGTGTTTTCTTTTCTTTATTATATTAACTTCTAGTAGGAAAAATGCTTATTGTCATTCATTTAAGTCCAGATGAATAACACCCAAAATACAGAAACGAATTCACATAAAAAATGAAATATAGCATTTATTTTCCTCTATTTTAAATGAGAAAGGAAGAGTCAAATCTTTATCATCTATAAGGTATCCATTTTAACGGCGCCAAAGTATAGGACAAGCGTGCTATACCTGACGTGAATACCGTACACCATATACTTATGTGTGAAGTCAGCCTTATAGATAGGTTGTTTCGGTAAAAAACGGAATATTGTCACTAGTATTATCATTGCTCCCCCTCCCAAAGAAAAAGGTACCCTGGTATTAACTCCCTGATGCAAAAAGCGATAGATGAATAGGGACAATGGGGGGGGGGGGGGGGGTGATGGCCGGTGGACTGCCAGCCCGGGGGCCACTTCCATTGACGTGTGGATACCGTGCGCGACCATGGGGTCTCGAAAAGCACCCTAAGCAAGTATTTTCCATATTCTGAAAATGCACCCCTTAACAAGTATTGATCTGTGAAACCCTACCCTTAACAAGTATTGGAAACAAAACGATACTCCTGTCAAGTATTCCCTGAATTGAACCCCTAAACAAGTACACCGATATTTTAATCATGCCACGAACGTCGGTCGGCGATTTTACCTTTACCTACCCGCAAATCATGACTGTTGGGGCAGAAGTACATCCCTTATAAAACATTTTAGTCTTAATTTTTTATACCCTCCCAAATTTTACCCTAAACACGTAGATTTCCTTGCAAAATATATACCCTTTTTCATTATTTTAGTGTTTTTGACACCCTTGTTGCGTTACTTACGTAACGTGCCCTATCTTGAAAAAATAAACATCCTTTTTAAGGGTTTTTTTTGGGGGGGTCGCGCATGGTATCTACTCGTCAATGTAAGTGCCCCCGGGGTTGCCAGAGAGAGCGAGAGAACGGGGAAGAAATAAAACGGTCCCCCTCCTTCTCCCTCTCTCTCCTCTCTATATGCCTATCTTTCTATTTCTCTCTTCCCTTTACATCCCCCACCTCAGTCACTGCCCCCCCCCTCTACACCTGTTTCGCCCCCCCCCCCTCTCTCTCTCTCAATCCACTTCCATTTTGTTTCCAACCCTTTCTGATTGATCCTGCCACGGACAGCGATCCGTCCATGCAAGCGGCTACTCCCATGCAGCTCGATCCCTATACACGCTGATGAAAATTCGATCACTATGGCAACAACAGTGATGCAGAAAGGGGGACGTCAGATATAGACCGTATATTGAACCAATCAATGAAATCATACCTATGAATAAAACGTTTATCGACCTGTGTGTTGTCGTTATTATAACGTAGTTTCTCAATTTACATGAAATAATCGGATAGCATTATTGTTATCAGCAGATATCGACAATCGGAAGCCTATTGATAAGGTTGATAATATTGAATAAGAAACGTTTGCAAGATAAATTTTATCGAGCTAACTTTTTCGTAGTTTAGAGGCGACTTTCTTGTCAACCAACTGACTCCCGATCGATGTACAGTATAAAATCAATGGTAGCCTGGTCAGCTATTAGTTCAATTTATTTTCGTTTCATTTGATCAAGCTCTCGTATTGTTTTGACTTATCGCTTAAAAGGCATCTCATCTTGCACGACATAGGAGAAACTCAACGAAAGCTTGTGCCGGTGAAGGTTCATCTTACCTATAATGTTTTACACTAATCTTTATTTTGTAATTTGACTCCATTGTTTAATCACGCATCGACGAGTAATGACATTACACCGCGTTCTCGACGATTGTTGGACATTGTTCGTCTCGACATCAAGAGGGGCACTCTGGCTTTTCGTTACTCTCTAGGAAAACATCCTTTATAACTTTCTAAGATTAGCTTTTGGAATCGTTTTCGGGGTTATTTTGGAGGTCGTGTCCTCCCAGCGGGGCGTTGACTCTCAGTGGACACGGACACACAGTAGGAATTCTTTATCCTGACCATTTTGACTCCTTAAAAAAATATTTCTCCGGGTAAATGACCATCTACCAGCATCGTTATTTTGGTCACATGTTTCTTAAGTGATGTATTTTGATTTGTAAAAATTGTGCTTGGATTTAAAACACATATACGCCTTTAATCGTGTATACAGTTCGGTGCATTGCCAAGTTAGCTGATATTCAAACGTCCATTTAACTTGTAATAAAGTTTTGATTGTTCTTGGAATATTTGTCTACTGTATACAGGCAGGATGTGGAAACGGCGTGTCTGATGACGTCGTTTCTCAAGTAACAATAGCTTGAATCTATGATCTTACCGCCGAGTAAATTCTGAGCATTTTTTAAAACAACATCAGTATCAGCATCATATACGATAGAGGAGGCCGTCGTCCCGTTTGTCTTCCGAGTGCGTTATCGCTTATTATTTTTTCCCAAATTATTCAGTTACTGACTTCTCATTTAATAATCAACGTTCTGACGATAACCGTTTACTATCAATATTCCAGCGCATTTTTAATCATTCTGGACTCATTTTGCTCATGACCGATACACGAGTTTCTGATATTCATATTCCATAACGCTCACCATCATCATCCCAGTATACCACATCTATCTGCATCATTGTCAGTGTCGTCATAGCAACGGGATGATAATAGAAACGATTGACTCACGTGTGTGCGATTGGATCTTCTCAATGTTAGTAAAATAATTTTACTAACATTTTTTTCTGTTTTTACTACCATCATAAACAATTTTCGTCAACAATATGTTGCTAAGGACAGCTTTAGATCACAATCATACTGGTCTACTGGTTTAGAGTATAAGAAAAGGAAGTTGGTAAGTGGGTAAGTGGATATATCAATTCAATATAAATATTGATTCCAAGTAGTATTGTACCATTGTAATTTGACTGTATAATTGTAATAAAGTAGGAATGTATACATTAGACGCATTTGAGAAAATTAAGTAAGCGACACATATAGGATTACTAAACACATTTTATGAAACTTACACACTTAAAATGTTGGGCAACATAGTGACTGTCCACAGCGCTGGGTAATGTATGTTGGTAAAATAATACATATATTATTATCCAATTGAGCAAATTTATTACCCAAGGTGGGCATATTTTAACCAATAGTTGTGTGGACATGCAGTATGTTGCCCAGGGTTGTTAAAAATTTTGTATTTCTGCCCGACTGTTTTAAAAGTGTAGCCTTGAAATATTGTGATATTCAATTCAGTATGAAAATAACCCGCTACTACAAAAGGAATAATTAATCAAAAACATCCCTTTGACAACATGTTTTCACAAATGACAATATAAGAAAAGACAAAAGTGTAAGGCAAAACGAATTCATTTTCTGGGTATACTGTGTTAAAATCTATCGAAAAAGTATGCCTTCATGAAAAAAATATCGATTTTTGTTTTACTTGCTCACGACTTCTTAGCCATACACCATAGTCTGTTCACTAAAATCATTAAATTACAACACTGCCTGATCATGACGCCCCTGTGAATATCGGTTAAGTTGCATGAGATTTGAGTGAAAATTTAACAACGTATTGTACCATTTCTTAACCAAATATCGTATCATCAAAATACATTTACATTAACCAAATATTGGTTTCTCATCCCATACTTATATCAGGACCTGATCACACAAACGTGTGCGTTTTAAAATACATGAATCAAATCAATGTTTATACCGTCCTTATCATAGACACCATCAAGGGCGTAGGCTGGGGGGGGGGTCCGAAACTGCATGGCAAGCAAAACGAAATTTGTACCTCTTCTTTTGCTTTCAACGGCTGATTTTCTAAACTTTAGTTCCAACCCCCCAAGATGTACGCTTCCTACCACTTTATTAGGATGTGCACCTTCCCATGCTCAAACCAGCCTACACCCTTGATCATTTGGCGTGGTATACCATGGCCCTAGGAAGCAGGGGTGCTGGGGGGGGCTTCAGATTTTCCTGGGAGTGCTGCGTGTATTTTTTCCATAGACAGCACCCACAGGAATTCTGGTAGGTGTGACAAAGTGGAGAAATGTAACCAAAATTACCCACATTTTTAAATAGAAACTTTTTTCGGGGTCAAATTTCTCGGGACCAAGATGACGTTCATTGTTATAGTGAAAGCCTTTTTTTGCTTGTCAAAATTTAAATCAGCACCCCTGTAAAAAAAAAAATCGTTCCCAGGGCCCTGTGCGGTGCCTCGGGCGAGGCATGCAAAGAGGGCAACTTTTAAGAAGTGAACATTAAATAGAGGAAAAAAATGTATATGTAAAAAAGAGAATTAAGAAGGATAGTTTCGTGTAACTGTAACAACGAATTTAGCTGTTATTTAACCGAATATGACGTCACACCGAGCTTGCCCCTCCCCCATTATGCACCACACTATTCATGGAATGATTTAATTAAATTAATCTAATGAAAAATCTAGGGAGATCAAAATCATACTGAATCTATACAATGCATCCTTTTCTTTGTGTACGAGTATATCTAGCAACTACATGTATAGCGCTATTAATACGAAAAAAGCATCAATATTTTCACACATTCGGAATGTTGATCGCCATGTACGTCAATGTAAATTCACGCCATCCATTTTCATTCCAGGTGAATTTGACAGGCTCACCGGAATACATCCATCCATCTCATCACAAAAGATTTCTTTTTGTTCTCCCCTCATTAATTAAACCCAGCTTCCCGCCATCGCATATCACCTGATTGGGATAGCGTTTGGTTTCCATGGATACAATGTTAAGGATAGGCTGTATATACGTGATTATATATGCATCAATATTACCTTTATGAGAATGCGACCTCGAATGAAATGACTTTGTTAGGGCATTCGAAAGTGTAGCCGAGTTTGTCATTGTTATAGATTTTTTATGAAAATTCTCTACATACGCTGTACGCGCCAAAAGTATTCGTTTCAAGTAAAATGAAAATTATATACAAAAAACCCTCTTTAGTCCTTCAATACGTTTTCAGTTTATAGTTTTCAGTATAGATTTGCAATATTTGAAATTCTTTTTTATTTTCTCAAATGTCAGGCCATGTGACTGGATTCGTGGAAAAGAGTCAGAGGGATCGACAGGAAGAGGTAGCAGATTAAAAAGAAATCAAATTCAAGCATTTACAAATAACCGACAGCTGGTAAAGGATAAAAGGCTAAATTTTTATGCGGTATCGATGATACTCGAATTGAATTTACATTAATGACCCTGACCATAAAGCGGGTATCATGATATAATATGGACACATATAATAATTCCTATATAAAACACAATGGCAAATATGGTTCTCAAGACAACTCAATTTAACTATTCCCATTACAATTTGTTTCTTGAAGAAGATAATCAATAACTGGCCTATTGCCATTTTGACTTTCTCTTCGAAATATAAGACCAATGTGTTTTGTCGCATCCTAGCTATGCACGGATTCATGTTCAAAGCATTATTTTACTTTCAATTTTAGAGTTGGTCAAAAAACGTCTCCCTCGAACGTCCACTCAAACGTGCACATGTTAGGCGAACCACCCAAAATTAATAATATTGGATTGTTTGGTTTTCCAACTAGAATTATTCGATACGTACATGGGAATCGTCAATATAATTAGTAATTTAATTCACTTATGACAACACGGTGTGACGAAAAATATCAATCATCTTCGTGGAAACGTCAACCTTTTGATCGGAGGGCAGCCATTGTAGTATTGTAGTATTATGGGCAAATAATTTGATATCTCCTATACCCGTGAAAATGAAATAGGCATGGTATACAGGCGACATTTTGGACAGGCCGCGCAGACCTAAGTGATCTTGTATTTCATTGATTCATTCTGGGGACTTAAAACAAACGGAGAAAATGAACCTTTTATGAAATTCTTGATCTTCCCCGAATTGAAGTCAAACTGTAGCTGTGTGATTTATATCGAATCATAGATCATATTTTGCGCATAGCAAGGCACGTTGAATAGGTGGTTCGAGATCATCATCCTATTTTTCAAATGGTGATAAAAAGAACAAAATAAAGATGACGATAATGCAACATGATGAATATCGGGAGATTTCATTAAATCTTTTAACTTGAACAAGTCTCCCCAAACCATTTATGCAAATTAAATGTGTAATTAATAGGATACTTCAGGTGAATGCTTCAGTTCATAAATTAAAAATTACTAAATTTTCTATAAATATGAAAAGGATCAGCAAAGTTTTAGTAATTGTTTGATATAATTATAGTGACGATGAGAAATGAAACATGGATAGTGGTTGATTGTGGATATGAATACACCTTCAAACAACAATAATCCAACACAATCAACAAAGAATAAAATCGAAGTATCATTCGATTTTCAAAATGTTCATTTATTTCTTTTTCCATTTACAGGTGCTGTACAAGTTCAAAATCCTGCCAGTGGTGGTACGATAAGACTTCATGGACCAGCTATTTTGAAGTTAAAACATCCATTCAACATTAACTAGACATTACTTCTTAAGTAGCGCGTTTCATCGCTTGTAATACTAGAATTACTATGTCAGTCGGGAAGTCAGAGTCCCTGCTACGTCGAGATGCTCGGGCGTTCTGTAACAAGAGTAATCAGCGAACAATCTGGGAAGCCCGACGTGACGAACGTCGTACGAACCAACAACTCGAACGAGAATTGCGTCACATTGAACGATCGAAGTCTTATCGAGAGCGTGAATTAGATCGCGACCAGGTCAAGTTTTTGAATAATTTCGTGGAGATCTTCCAGAGGCAATGCGACATCGTCGCGCAGAGGAAGTCACACCCGGTTGACATCGAAACGATTCACCGAGACGAGCATGAAGATGAACCAAGTCAATACGATACCTACGATGAGTATCTGGATGGTGGACCGGATACCATGACCATCACTACGTCAGATCAAGCAACGACAGAAGCAGCTACATCTGGTGTCCAGGATAAATCAGAGGAGAACCCTGAGATACTATTGGTGGCAGAGATGAATCGACGAAAGCTACGGCTTCACAGGGATTCTCTTCTCCCCATAATATATTCTCCATGTCTGTCCGAAGACTCGACACCCAAGTATTCTAGTCGTCCAAATTCGCCAAGGCCCCAGGTGATAAGTCCATCCGAAGCCCACTTTAGTATGTCCGAGCAGGATTCAGAAGCTAAAAAGTCAGAAGAAAAGATCATTTCTGAGAGAACGAGTCCTGATCATGATTCTCCACGAAGTGCAGCCAATCAGAGTCCTCCTCGAGATATCAAAGTTAACGTATCTGCACCAGTATACCGCAGAAGACTTAGTCCTCTGAATCGGTTTAAGATCCCAGAATCTCACTTCCGAGCGGAGAGTCCATCTAGCAAAAACTCTACAGTCTACGTCAACGATGTCCCGGATTTGGGTGGTTCAGTCCGAGGTGATCGACTCCATCGGCGCGGAAGAAAACCTCTCCCTCCTACATACAAATCCAAACTGAGATCGTCCAAAATGGGGCACAGGAGCCAGCTGGATTCACAGAAGAAGCGCCGTGGTTCAACAGCGGAAGGAAACGGTGGGGCACCAATGGATGAGATGGCTCTTAATACCAAGTTCATGCTAGAATTCGAGGAGGCAAGTAGAAATGCTTTGGATCCTTACGCCAGTGGGGCGGACATCGAGTCAATCAGAAAGCAGTTCTTGGTAAATACGTTGGCAAAGAAGCTTAAGATCAGTGCTCTTCGCAGCGGACATTTTGCAGAGCTGGATGATATCCGCAAGAAGATTGAGCGCCGAAGAAAATGCGTGGAAGAGATTTTGGAATCCAAGAGGAAAGCGAGGATGATAGCCAAAGCGAAAGAGATGAAGGAAAACGGGGAAGATGACACGGAGTCGAATCAGGAGCAGAACGCGGAATAGACAGACTTTGAATTAGTATATTTGAAAAAAAAGTGTATCATGGCATGATAGAATGTATATCATACATTATTTGCAGGCATTAGTGGTTATGCAAATGTGTGAAGTTATATATATATATTTATATACATACATCTTAAAGTTTCACGTATTGGCTTCTCTAATAGTAACAAAATATGCTGAAGATAAATGGTAATGCTTTCAATGCCAATATAGTTTTTATTCTTTACTCGAATTTTCGACGGACCTCCGTCTTCTCCAGGAGTATATTCAATGTGTTGAATATACTCCTGAAGAAGACGGAGGTCCGTCGAAAATTCGAGTAAAGAATAAAAACTATATTGGCATTGAAAGCATTACCATTTATCTTCAGCATATTTTGTTACTATATATATATACATATATATATATATATATATATATATATATATATATATATATATATATATATATATATATATATATATATATATATATATATATATATATATATATATATATATATATATATATATATATCTTAAAGTTTCACGTATTGGCTTCTGTAATGGTAACAAAATATGCTGAATATAATGCTTTCATTGCCAATATAGTTTTTATTCTTTACTCGAATTTTCGACGGTCCTCCGTCTTCTTCAGGAGTATATACAACGTCATATATATATATATATATATATATATATATATATTGACCTCTTTCTTTCTCGTCACACCTTTAATACTAATATGATACTGCACCCATTATACATACCTGGCCGAAGCATATTCACGCTATGTATATTATATATGTGCAGAGCAATTGAGAAACCGTCGGTAGAGGACGAATATATATACTTGGTTTGATGTGTGGTTGTGTGTAGGTATGTTTGTTTCTGTGAATTCATTTGAAAATAAATTTGCAGGACTTGTTGCATTTGAAGACTACGATTATCAGCACAATCATGCCCCTGGCTTTGATACAAGAAAATGTTTTTCTGATTTGATGCAAAGACCTGAGCATTCATTAACACTTTTCTGTCAACTTTCCTTGATTTTGATTGGCTGAGAACCAATTTATGGCCAATCTTGGGATATGAATACATGTCGAAAAAAAAAAACGTTCGGTAGATTTCTTCACAAGCCCCCCCCCCCCTTCCGAGGTCATGAGATTTTGACAAAAAGGGGTAATCTCCAAATCTGCATGTTGAAGTCCGCCGCAAATATTTGCCCGATCTTTTCTCGATCATTTTTTTTAAGTTGTTAAATGCTTCTACCTATAAAATCTGAATAAACAAAGTCCGAATAGCGGTGAATACTAACATCCATGTTCCAGGCATCAAGTTAAATACCCTCGATTTCGTGCCTCCCTGGCAGAATAAAAACGAATTCACTATCAAGTGCCATCTTCTACTACTCGAAACCGCTGAACCAACTTGCAGAACAACGAAATTCTCATTTTCGCATTCCCATCAATATTCCTATCTTCAAATATTTTTATTCTGCATTGTAGCTTTCATGATATCAAATGTGATTAGTTCAAAATTGAGTCGCAAGTATAATTGCATAATAGTGTTTTGCGGTGTGCTTAATAGAAAGATGTTATTGAGCTCTCATTTTATAGACTTTTTGATGCAACTCTAATACCTCTTTTATCGATACCGGCGGAAGAAAATTAAATACAAAATAAAATATGCATATTGATTAAGTTCTTATAATCGTGTTTAAAATGATATAAAAATGCTATATTGTTACCGTGTCAGTGTAGATATTCCCGTATGACACGAATTTCGGTGTCATGTAACTGAAATTATGATATCCTGAAATCGCTGTTTGAATATTTTTGTATCTTTGTATCTTTGTATTTTTGTAAATTGCGTTTTGTTGGACGACAAACTCGTCATCTCTCCATAATGTTGGTATATCTAATGTCTGAACGATGATATTGTAAAGCATTCCTATTATACGGTATTACAAAATATGTCATTGATACTTTCATATACAAATGACTGAAACGTAGTATCAGATCAATCAAAAACCAAACATTTATTATTATAGAATAGGTCTACATGCAGCATACTTTATATCAAAATTGTTCAGCTTCGTTTTGGCCAATATTATTTATGTGCTTTGGAGATTATGACCCCCATATTTCAGAGATAAATCCTGTAAGACCATTAGGACAACTCAAAACAAAAACAATGATTGTTATCCTAAAAAAAAACCCCAATAATATTGCTGATCTTTTCACGTAATATGTTGTATTATATCACTTTCATCAATAACTGACTACTGAACTGCATTTAAGTTTTATTTTATATAATTTGTAAATTTCTTCCTTTATTGTGATCTCATTAAAAATAAACATCTATAAACAGGAGGTATATTCTAAATTGATCATAAATAACAAATTTGACTGTATTTATGATATTCACTGCAGTTAAATTCTTCGTTACATAAATTCTGTGTTAAAACAAAAGGTTATTCATTTTAAAGGTCTTTAATTTAATCAATTCATTTTTTCAGATAAACTGTGAGCATGGTGAGTGCTTTGTGTAAAATGCAATCTGATAATTTATGGTTATGAAGTTAGTCAAATTTCCTGGCGGATTCAATGAGTCTGATCCCTGACGAAAAGGAGTATTTTTTTCTTCTTTTTGGTTGGTGCGAAGCCGATTTTTCAAGCTTTAAGTTTAATCATAATTTCTTGATCGGGTAAAGAAATGGATGGTCACTACATTTCAAGCAGGATAAACTAATGAATATACAGCCATTAGAAAACAAAATTGAATGGGCACAATGGAGGAAGCATCCATCCCCTATGCCTTAGGATTTATGCAAATGTGTGGTCATTTGTTTGATATGTGTAATTCTATATCAACTCATTAGGTTCCAAGATGAGATCATATCTGATTTATAAAAAATCATCATAAACGAATTAGGTCGATTCGATTGAAAAATTGATTGAGTTAATAAAATCTTATCATATTTGATTGTTAAAGCTATTCAAAACGGGAGAAAAAACTGTCTTATCATGTTACATACGTTATGAAAATCTGAAATTTTCTGATGTCACATAAATTATCAAAGATGCCTTATAACTCTAACGGTGTTTCGATTCCTATTGCGCCATTTATTTTTTTTATTTTTATAGCTTACATTTTCTTTACTTGCCTTCTGCTCATTTTTCATGTTTTTTGCATAAGGTCTTGATAAAAGCTTGGTCCCACTGCACTTACGGATGCAGAGAGGATGTAAAAAGGAAAAGAATCTTGCCATCCATGTGTAATCATGTATCCATTGTGCACTCTTTACATACGTTTTTCATACGCTCTATATCCATCGAGTTTGACATTTGACATTGCTTTAATTTCCCGCGTTTTATTTATTTATTTGTTTTTGTTATTAGTTGTTTTTTTTTTTTGGGGGGGGGCTGTATGTTTTAACATTGTGCAGGTATTTGTAGCGTGTATTTATCACTTGTCAACTATGCAAAAGATGCACGATGAATAAATCTTCTTGAAATTAGTAAACCTTATTCGTCTTCATAATAAAGTGTGGTGTTTGAATTTTTATCTTAAAAGATGGATAGTAAACCCGACAAGTATATGCTAAAAAAATAAATAAAAAAGGATGAGACTTGGTCATGATGGATACAAGAGGGAGTTTTCGTTTGCACGACGGATGACGAGTTCAAGAAAATAGCAAATGTAATGTCCGTCAAATGACAATGAACAGCTGGGAGGTCTTTGTCGAAAACTTATAAACGGGAACAGCAGTCTCGTTCTAAGTTTCGGAACTGACGAAATATGGCAATTGTGCAGAGTCCAGGAAGAAACTGTTGTTTTGATTCACCAGATTTCGACAAAGACTTCTCGGTTTGTCATTGTCATGAAGGACATTTCACAATGTTCTTGAATCTGTCATGCGTCGTGAACTCCCTAAAGCGGCATAGGTCCAGAGTCTGTGAATTAAATATTGGACTATTTCCAGTTTAGAGACAGTTATTCTACCATTGAATTATATCTGGGCCATGTAAAAAGATAGATAGATAGGTAGGTTGGTAGGTAGGGAGATAGATAGATAGATAGATAGACAGATAGATAGATATATGGATTTCATTCAAAACATCACGTCATGCAGTAGAAAATTAAATTGAACATGAATTGAAAATAAAAATAAACATCGGACATTGATAATATACAGGCATCATCAACAGTTAAAGGCAAAGGTCACTTCCGTGGTGCATTCAGGTATTCAGGCATCCAAGGGGGGTACCTTAACTTCATACATTCATCCAAAAGAATAGCTCAATTGTAGCATTACTAGGACAGTACTTGAACTGAATGATGATCCTAAGCGCCGTTTGAAGACATTTAAATTTGTGAGATATTTCTTTTTTTTTTGAGCAAGCGCCATGAGCGCCCAGCTGAGGCGGATACCGGCGCTATACAAGCACCCATCGTCATCAAAAAGCACCACGAAAATGACAAAAATATGCTTTACATGAAATCATAATAATCCAATACTGCGAGTAATAATCAAAACTGAAGCCTAAAGCCGACGACCGAAGGACCCGTAACAATAAAACATTCCTGTACTTGTTTAGGGGTTCATTTCAGGGAATATTTGCCAAGAGCATCGTTTTGTTTCCAATACTTGTTAAGGGTGGGGGTTCACACGCCAATACTTGTTAAGGGGTGCATTTTTTAGAATATGAAAATTACGTGTTTAGGGTGCTTTTCGAGACCCCATGGTCACGCATGGTATCCACTCGTGAATGGAAGTGGCCCCCACCCCGGGATTAAAGTTGAGATGTCACACGCACTACTATTTCTGTATAAAAATCACAATATACCATATATTCCTGATATCAATTATATAGCTGACTTCTGATCTTAGCTTACCTTTTTTAAGAAACATCCTGTAAAAATGATTTTCCTGATCTTCGATCTTTGACCTAATGACCCCAAAATCTCAATCAGATCATTGATGATTCCACATGCATAAATGAACCAAAATTGAAAGTCAATTAACCTTCAAACATATCATGTTTAATCTTCATGAGATTCTTTAAGCTATATAATGACCTTTGATATAATCCAAAATCTAATCAGATCATCATCCTGTTTATGCATACTATGACCAAGTTTGGTATTTAAATACTGGAAAAATATTTATACAGTGCATAGAGAACAAAGTATAAATTATTTGCTTAAAATATCCATAATTATTATTATTATAATTTCTATTATGGGATTAAAGCTAAATGAATGTAGTTGCAGTAAAACATGATTTCGTGAGAAAATCTGTAAAACCAAGGTTAAGTATTACTATATCATTGTGGATCTAGATCTGGTACAGTTACATGAACTGAACTTTGTGAAATCATAAAATCTAAGCTGAAAAACGATCACACTGAAGATCGCCAACACAGATAGGCACAAGTGGGACAGTGTAATATTATTGCTGGAATAAACACCCGACGGAAGTGACCGAATCCGTGCTTATTTTGCTTATTTCTCAGCAATTACACAATTTCTTCCAGAATTATTTGGCACATGTTTCTTATTCATACAAACAGACACTTGGGTGGTCATTACCACAACTGGTATTTATCTTTAATGATGTTCAGTGATTCATGGTCCTTGAAAACTAATTCAGGTACTATGTTTGGAATGTGTAAAAGTATATTGTTTCATTATTATTAATTTGATAATTCAACTTGGGTTTCCCTTTTATTGATACTTTCATATGATACATAATACAGATCATATAAGAAATCTATGAGCAAAATATAACACTGCAGTCTTCTGATACAGTACTGGTTTGAGTCATTTATTTACACATTTTAAATAGGCAATACATGATTGTGATAAAGGGAAAAAATACAATGTATGCATATTCAACACAGCAATGACATTTAAAACACAAGGTAGAATATAATACTTACTGTACTATACATAAAGAGAGGTTAAGAGAGGTAAAGATTGGTGATTATTTTGTTATATGATAAGACATAAATAATAATAGTAATGATGATGATGATGGCTACTTATATAGCACACAGGGCCACATTTCAGTGATCATGACGCTTCAAGAAAATCAAGTATACACATACACATTAAGTGAAATGAAATAGAAACATATTTCACATACCGTAATCAATAATTAATCAATACCTATAATAAATACTTAATCAATACTTCCACAGAAAGTATAACAGGAAACTGTTTTTTTTTACCAATTCCAAATTTAGAAAGTATTTACTGATTCTTCTTCCAGCTAAACTTCTGACAGCACACACATTTGATAGGTTTCTTACTCACTACATTTCAAGTTCTCACTAAAAGGTCAACTCCCCCAATTCAGAGTAAAGTTATGACACACAGATTGTTTTGGTCAAAGGCTCGAGGTTGGCCAAAAGCTGGACATCTTGGACTATTATAAAAAGGGTTCATTTTTGAACTCCAGTCAGATTGGTTTCAGATTGGTTTTGATATCACAACTTACAAAAACACACCAGTTTGCAGAATTTACTATACTTCAGAATTTGAGTCGCAATTGGACTTATTCCTCTATTATTTGTTATTTGTCATCAAGTTATCATCTTCTTCAATAAATGTGTATGAACTGTAGGGGAAGGCGGGGTAAGTTGTGACAATATTTGCATTTTGCATGTTAGAACTGATATGACTAATAATATTTCAGAAATAAGCACCTTGCCTTTAAATTCAATTCTTGGGAAATATTTTTCACCTATATACAACTTTCTACCCCCACACTGAAATTCATTGTGACCTTTGAAAGAAAAAACATCAAATGGCTCATTTTGCCCCATATGTGGGCTAAGTTGTGCCACCTTTTGGGATAAGTTGAGCCACAAAAACTATGTACAAAATGTAAGTGGGAAGAAGCAGCATGTCATTTATTAATTTGAAGTCTTTTCACTTGGCAATTCTCTATAAATCCTAACATCCTCTAAAAGTAAAAGAACTGTCATGTGAATTTACACCTTTCTGCCTGCATATCAATGGCTTTTCAAGTTTTTTTTTTCATTCTTAATACCATAGGAATTACCATGGCTCAACTTGCCCCACGTTGGCTGGCTCAAAGTACCCCAGTCCGAACTTAATGCGATATTTTCACATCCACACATTTCTTATACATCCATCATTTAAAAGACTATGACAAGAATGAAGATCCAAACCTGGTCTTAAAATATTGTTATTAATTCTTTATCATATTTAAAGACGTGTGTGGGGAAACAGCACTCCACTATTTTACACCCCTTTTTACTTTTTTGCTGAAATTTGTATTTTACCGTCTAAAAAGGTACCTTTTGTTTCGAAGTCGAAAGCAATATGGTTGGGTAAAGGGTTATGTAATGGGTCATCAATACATGACACCACCACAATGTCTGACTCATTCATTATTGGCCTGGGGGTGGTGGCTCAACTTACCCGCCTTCCCCTACATATCATTATTTCTTTCGTCTTCATTATAATGCTGGTTAAAAGTGATCTGACACAATTTGTTGGGTCAGAATCTTACAACATGGACCCTTTATTTGTAGTTTACATAACTTGATCTACAACAATTTAGTCTACTTTTCAGGTAGTCTTAATACAACATGGCCTAAAAAAAATGGTCTACACTACATTTTGTCTAATACCCACTTAGTCTAATTATTTTAGTCTAAATTCAACGCAGACGGTCTAAGTTCCACTTTATTACAAAATGCGATATCAGTATTGATATCTACACACTTCAATTTGTATCTATTGTGAATTGACTGGCATGATTAAACCACATTGCATATATATTAATCAAAGTTTACCAAACATCACAGTCTCGAGAGATCCATACTCTATCAGACTTGTGTTACATGGTGGCATGCTCGGTTAATTGGAATGCCTCAAAATGACAAGGACAGCTGCCTGTGTTGAGAAGTATTTGCATAAATTCCTACCAAACTTTATTGAATGCTAACCATTGAAGCATCCACTCATGCAACAGTGATAAAAACATGAATACATACATGTATGATTGTATCTACATTTGCATAGCATGCAATACTCTGTGTGTGAGATGAGCGAATGATATGAAGTAAACACATGGCCTGAGAGTTCTGCATTCAATCACTAGCACAGGGCCTGCATCAAAAGATTATCCTACACTAAATGTTGATAAAGCCTGAATTACTTAAAGAGCAATTCAATGCTATTAGTAGCTTCAAATGAAAGTTGATGCTTCATGTAAAACAAAATAATAAAACCTGCCCAAGACACACACCGCAAGTGCAGCATACTCATGAAAGACAAAATCAAGGAGGAACTGGACAAGATGGAGCAGCAAGGAGTTGAATTGAATACAATAATGATTGGCACAGCTACATGACCACAGTTGTGAAGAGAGACAGATCAATCAGCACTGTCTTGACCCAAGGTGATTGAAGGGATGCCTTGAAAAAGGTTCAACCTTTCTTCAACTTTTCCAAGTTAGATGCAAAGGCTGGTTATTGGTCAGTTCATCTGGCAGAGGAATGCCAACACTTCACCATATTCTGCACACCATTCGGAAGATAGTGCTTCCAAAGATTGCTATACATGCTATGTACAAGCCAGGATATCTTCCAGCTGATCATGGATGGGATCGTCCAGAATGTGTCAGGCTGCATATGCATTGCAGATGACATAGCAATTGTAGGAAGAACAGAGGAGAAACACAACAGGATTCTCTACATCACATGGAGACAGCAAAGCAAGAAGGCTTAGTGTTCAGAGACTGATTTATCAAAGTCCAAGGATACAGACGTCAAGTCAAGTACCACCAGGAAAAGACATAATTCTTTCTGATACCTTGAGCCAACTTCATAACCCAAAGAAAGTGTGTATTGTTCCGCTACAGGTCATAGAGGAATCCATCTGCTCTGAAGCTAAAGATTTAAACAAGATTGACATTATACTCTTTGGACAGCACAAAAGAACAGAACATCAGAGAGAAACAGTTCTCAGATCATTACGGAATATAGTAACTCAGGGTTGGCCTAAAATCATCTAAGAGTTACAAACATCTTTTGAGCAATATTGGTCTTACAGAGATGAAATCAGAATGTCATACAGAGTACTCTTCAAGGGAAGTCAAGTTAACACACCGAAGACGCTGAGGAATGACATCCTTAGACAGCTTCACCTAGGACACCTGGGAATTGAATGCACAAGTTGACTTGCTCACAAAACGGTGTTCTGGATAAAGATTGACCAAGCATGATATATTGCAGATGTGATGTAATCAAGGTAGATGACATTTTACAAATTAAGAATGTTTTATATTTCAATAAAAATCATAAAAATTATGTTGTATTATGTAGTTAACTTCCTGTTATAATTTCAGTCATTCACTTTTAATAATGAATGTCAAAATAAACCTCGTCTAATACAAAGATAGAAATAACCTTGGGATAATTCTTTGAGGGAGAATATTTTAACGTTAAATTTTGAGCAAATTGATCCACAAAAATCATAGGCTTAAAAAAATATATACAACAAACTTTAAACTCAAAACCAAAAGAACCATCTTTATTTTGGAGCATTGCGGATTCATTAAACGAAAAGACAATAATTCCTTAAACATTACCCCATCTGAGTGGACTGCACACTTCAAACAACTGATGAATAAAACACAGAGTAATAATTTTTTAGTTGAGGAACAGAATAGAGGTAGCTATTATTATACAGATTGTTTGAATGCTACTGTTACAAGGAAAGAAGTACTTGACACACTAAAACTCATGAAACAAAAAAAATCAAGTGGACCGAATAAGATTCTAGGTGAAATGATTTTAGCATCTTGCAGCACAAATATAAACATATATGTTGACATATTTAATGCTATAGTAAAAACTTGAATATATCCTGAAGCATGGAAAGAAAACTTTATAACATCAATATTTGAGGGAGGTTGTAGCAATGACCCTGACAACTACTACAGAGGAATAGCACTAACAAGTTCTTTGGCTAAATTTTTTGCAAGAATATTGCACAATAGACTACATAATTTCTATGAAATAATCAACTACTGGCAGCTGAACAAATATATTTCCAGAAGATATCTAAAACTTCAGACCACGCATTCTCTCTCAAATCAATTATACATAAAATGTTTTAAAAGAAATCATACTTATATGTGTGTTTTATTGATTTTTGAAAAGCTTACAAAGTAGTTAATAGGAAAACATTACTTTATCAATTCAGACAATTTTATGGGATAGATGGACATCACATGTGTGGACAATTTGAAGTCTCCGTGGGTATAGGGATACCAATATTCACAACTTTTAAAAAATCATAACTTTCTTGTTTGTCCGATATTGTTCAAACTTTCACATATCAACTTGTCTAATTTTTCTTTTCCCCCTTATTTGGGATGGATTCCCCCTTTAAATATAGTCTCAGAATTCCCATATTTCAAAGTATTTTCTCAAAATTCCCCGAATTCAAAGTACTGTCTTAAATTTTTTTAAATAGAAATGCAAACCAATAAGATTTAGTTTCCATATTCAAATGTATACTTCAAATTTTGATCCAGATTCAGACTTTTAGGTTCAAAATGAATTTTACATCGTCTTCTATGTTACTTCAAAGGGATTTTAACTTCTATAGTATAAAAATATAAAATTTTACATTCTATTGTTATTTTGTTAATAATGTTGCTCCTACACATAACAACTCTATTGCCCATATACACCAATACTGATCTATTAAGTCCATCTAATAAACATATTTTGCAGCATACTTCAATATATAATAGGCCTTTAACATTAGATTCTCAATGTATTTATTTGCAATATTTTTTTTTTCACCCATACAAGACATTTTTACCCTTTTTTTCCAAAATGAGACTGACTGAAACCTAATGCCTCAACCTACAGAGGGCAGAAGAATAAGAATTAACCAGCCAAAATTAATGGTGTACCTACAAAATTCTAAAAAATAACTCACTTCTATTTTCATATCTCAATTGACGTTTAGTTTGTCCCAGTGCCGCAACCAAACTAAATAGTCATGCACGCATGAAATTAAAATGAATTACATGTATATGTGTGTGTGGTGAGCCACAATAATGTGTGTATTATTTGCAATTCAAGTATTTCTGTCACAGTCACCTCTTACAAAACTCTTCCCTGATCAAGCTTTCAAATAAAAGAGAACAAAATTAATTTGGTAGAATCATGATAGTCACATATATCAACATGCCTTTGATAACTAGAAATAACCTACATTTGGGGTATTACCCAGAACATCCCCTGGTACTGTGTACAGAATAAGTAACAGTGTACCATACATGAATACTGGTCACTAAGGCACACACTATGTAATTAACAAAGGAAGCCCTGCCGCACATCCAATAGACATAAAACGGAATGTGAAATGGCATATATAAGTGGACCAACTACTGAACCCTGTGGCACACTGTGTATACACAAAACAGAGTCTGATATGATATAATTAACCAGACTCTTTTGATTGCAGTTTTTTTATATTCATTGTAAACCATGCCAAGGTTTTCTACATCCAACACCATACTCCTATTTCATACATTATAATGAGAATACTGTGATCAATTAAAAACAAATTATCAGGGGTTTCCTTACTTGAAGGATGGCCATTATGATGTCAAACCCATCATCCGAAGAAAAACCTGAGAGTAAATGACCAAGAGAGAGGGAAATTATTCTTGGGGAACATTAGTGACCATTAATAATTCTTTCTAATTAAACAAGTGACATCCCTTAAAAATCACAAACTTAATTCAAACATTTTACTTATATTCATTTTAATAAATTATTTCTGGTCATTTTTAATAAATATGAAAAACTATGCATCTTTGGAATATATGCATACAAGTATGTTAACATAGTCTTCATGTTATTTTCATCTATGTTTCAAATTTGGAACAGTTTGATATTTCTCCCATAGACATATATTGAAATAAAGAAAGTAAATTTTAATGTACAACCATTAAGCAATTGCATGACTGAAACAGGTTAAACTAATCTTCACAGATATATCTGCTTAAGTGTCCAGTTGTTCAGACCAAGTTCTATGGGGAGAGATCATTTTGTCATGCTGCTCTATACTTTGGAATGTTTTATTTATTTTATTTATTTATTTACCACTTGTGGGATGGAACACCCTATCAGCACATGCTGTTTTTCGTAGGGGTCCATACACATGTATGCGATCCCTCCTGCCATTAAGGAGGCATCTACATGCTCTGCATTCAAAAGTCGCCTCAAAACTTATGGGAAAAAAGGTATTTTAGAAAGTAATCTGTGTGCACATAAATTACACTTGAATAACAACCTGATAATGGCTTTGAACAGATAAAGAGTTAACCCCAAGTGTATGAATGCATGAATAAATTATCATTTGATAGAAAATGCTGAACTGATGAGAAACAAGCACCGTGACAGGTATGTTACCAAATATATCTGGTTTATCTAGTTCATTGTAAATATCATTATTAATATGATTATCATACTGTTTAGTGTCTATTGTAAATATTTAGTTATCTTTGTCATATTGTCATACTATGTATATTTGTAAATTTATATCTTTGCAATGATTACTTTTACTGTTAAATTGATATGAGTTGAAATGAAAAGAATCCAAACTGAACTATATAAATGAGTGTTGCTGATCTTCAGTATGTTTCATTTACAGCTTAAACTACACAAAGCTGGTCTATGTATAGATACTAGACCTAGATCTCTGATGATTTCATAGACTCTATCATCAAATTATTAGTAGTTATCAGAGGAGATGACTTACCTTTTGAAATAGGCAATTTTCATCAGTTAACTCAATGAGCTCCTGAAAGTGATCTTTTTCAGGTAACATTGTCATCTCAACATCTAGACCTGAAGATGATAAAAGCTGCCATGATAATAGAAAACATTATCAAATTATGTACAGGTGAATGTTGATGAAATGTACTCAAGGTTATTGACAATGGTTCAAGAAGCAAATCATTTTACATACACTTGTTGACTGCAGAGACACTAACACTCATCTGTTCATTATTATTATTATTTGTATGTAACAGAATAAGTAATGAATGACAAAAAACTGATTACATATTCAAATTAATTTTCAAGAATCTGATACTCTTTTTGTCAGCGGTCATCCAAACTGTTGTATCACATATATGACAGCGCACTGCAAACCCATTTCAGAGAAAATCAAGTTTGCTTTAATTTTGACACTTTTTCCCCCAGTCTTACAATATTCTAATTGCCAGAAAAATACATGGTAGGAAAGACCAATACCATAGCTTGACATTGGTATCTTCATATTTACACAAAACCAAGAATCAGAGAAAATATTACAAAAGAGCTACATGCTCGTAATTTCAGTTTGAGCGGTTTAGATTTCCCCTGTACAAAAATGCCAGAGGTAATACAACAACCCTGACTGAATTTTCGATACACCCAATCAGAAAAACATCTATCACTCTTTCATGTGCAAAGTTTATGCAGTGACGATACAACGGTTTGGTGACAGTGCATTTGCAATTATTATGTAAATTATGTAGAGTGATACTTGCTATTTCATTTTCTGCAAAAATCTAACAAGTGGAACGCCTCTGGCAGTCTCGCCTGCACTCCACAATTCGATATAGCAGCAGTGCTGCCATTGAAAACAGCTAATGAATAATTATTTACAGAAGGAAACACTAATATGATAATAAAATAATATGTCCATTTACCCAACATGACCTTTGACCATGATTATGTGACCTAAGACAGACGCAACACAATCAATCATACTTGATTACCCTTATGTCGATGTTTCATGAGCTAGGTCCATAAACTTTTGAAGTTATGATGAAAATTCAACACATAATAATAATAATATAGGGTATTTATATTGCGCACATATCCACCTTGTTAAATGCTCAAGGCACTCCTATATTACCCGGCTAAGCTAGGCGTTCATAGCGCACACAGCTTTTTAAGGAATTACTTCCTACCCTACCGGTACCAATTTACCTCACCTGGGTTGAGTGCAGCACACTGTGGATCAGTTTCTTGCTGAAGGAAATTACGCCATGGCTGGGATTTGAACCCCCGACCCTATGTTTCAAAGTCCGAAGACTAATCTACTGGGCCACAACGCTCAACATGCTCCCAACATAGCCAGAATGACCTTTGATCTTAGCTATAATTTTTTTATACCAAAACTGACTGATATGACAGTTTGGATGAACGCAGACAATTTAAGCAAGGCCATAAGTTTTCTTCATGACATCATCATGAATATAGTGTAGCAAAGATGTGTATGACATGCTTGGTGTGTGGACCAAGTCCTTGCCTCCTATAGCTCCGAAGTGTATCAAAACTGTGCAATGGGTTTGTATGCATTAAAAATATGCATAAATTTAGAGTGCATGTTTGCTTTTTAGCTGGGCACCTGTTGCACTGTAAGGCACATCAGTTCAAAAGTAAAGATGGCATTGGTGCATATGGTTCCATTAAGGCCTGAGGGAGATATCGTCATTACAAAACCATGCTATTACATGGGCTTTCAAAATGGACCCTTGACAAATAATCATCCTCTGATCTCAGAGTACCCTAAAAATGTAATGTTTTCCCCACCCTAACTATGCCCTCAAAATATATTTAATGATAGGGATGAATTTCCTTTTTTTGGCTGGTTCATTTACATGTATGCATATATCATTCGGCCATAAAAAAACAATCCCTTGTACAAACTTTTGTTAATGAGCATGTTGTCAATCTTTTAATGACAGTGCACATTGCCCCCATCCCGACCCCCTAGACTAAAGGTCACTAAACTTGAACAGTGCTCCTCAAGAGCATTTACCATAGTTCCTCCAGGGATATAACTTTGTCCAGGGAATCCATATATTTATGAGCCATCATGTTATAGACCAGGGGAGCATTTCATGAAACAAATTAACAGTGATATTCACTGACTTTTGTTATAAGCTACCAAAATCCTTGCATCTGATTGGCTCAGAGACAATTGGTGAGAAGATGCTTCATGAAAACACCCTTGATTCCTTCATACATTAATCATACACACCTTACTGTAATCTTGTGCTTGTTGTTTGAGTACTGGTGGGTCATATTCCGTAAACAGAAGGTGAACTTTGACCCCCAGGTTGCATTCTGGGATAGCATCCACAAGGAGATGAGGGCTTACAGAAGCTGCACTAGATCTGGTGGAAGATCATGAAACCATTTCTTATCAGCAATAAGTTACTTAAAATATAGGTTTCAATTAATATACACAGCTTGCAGTATGCACATAGAGATTGGTAAACATATACCAATACAGCAAAGAGATTGGAATAGGTTCCACTGATCAATGCATGATTTCATTCTTGGATCTCGGTGGTGGCACTACTTATTCGAAGGCGCAACGCATGATCATTCTCCAAGTATAAAAAAATTGCCTTTTTTGCATGGTTTCAAGTACATTTTGAGCAATTTTGACCCCTTTTTTACATGAAAACGGGAATAAATTAACAGAGATTTACCATTAAATACAACCCTTTTTTTTGCATTCCCAGTAGATCTTCACTTTTACAAAATCACCCTCTATTTTACATTTGAAGAAAACAAACAAAAACATGTTATAATTTTTAAGAAGAACTTCATATCGATTTTTGTAATCATGGCAGCCGTCATAGCCGACCTGAACTTTCCAGCAAAGATGACAAACATTATGGGGCAAAACACTCGGCAAAATATGACTGGAAAAATATGAGAGAAATTGGTAAGAATTCTAGGATTTCACTGTTCACATTTTCATGATGACAAAAAAAATTGTACCCTTATTTTAACAAATAGTGTACATCCTCGACAAAAAATGACCCTTTTTTTCAAAGTCGCATACATTTATGTTCGCGAATTTACAATACCACCAGGCTCAAAAAGTACCTCTTTTTCACGTAAAAGGGAACAATCATGCGTACACATCGACAACAAGAAGTGCCACCACCCGGGTCTTGGATTTGTTTTGATTTTTCAGGTTTTTTCTTCATTCAAAATTTCTTTGGTTTGAATCCTGTGATATTTTTCCCATTTTCTGTACTACAGAAAACTGGGATTTTACTGTAAGAGCATGAAACAGATTGATACTTACTCTGTAAGTGACAATGGTTCGTTGATATATGTTTTTGTGATGGGTCGTACATCAAATATACCAGAAATAGGAAGAATGCCTGTGGTGAAATTACCAAGAAAAAAAGATTTTATAGCAATAAGCAGTAGGATCAGTACGAGGTACATGAAGTTTGCTAAAATTGGGATGGCAACACAAGACTTAAATTTCTCAAAGTTGTATAAATTATGATCTCTAAACCTGTGTGAACTTGAAAATGGCCATGATGGTTCTTGTTATGTAGGGTAAGGACTACTCAACTTGCTCCAATATCATTGACAATACTTTCATTTTAAAAGGATGTATATAATCTATACAGACACATAGATAAAGCTCATTATCTCCTTTTCTAAATACAACTTATTTATCTATGCAAATATCTGAATTTGGCATAGGAAACTTTTTATCTATATAACTGGCTTAACAGAAATCTAACCCTGTAAGCAAAAAAAAATAATAGTTCAAGAGCAAATGTTGGGTGAATGTGTTTGACTGTCACCTTTGATAATATTCTTCTTGTCCTGTAGAAGACTTGACCAGTCAACAGAGAGCATCATGGCCGCAAGATGACCACCAGCTGAGTGACCGGATATGAAAACCCCTCTGTAAAATAGAATACAACAAATCTGATGAAACTGAAAAGGTTTATCAGATTGATGTCATGACAATTTTTTTTTTCAGAATTATGAAATTCTACCCATTTTGGTTTGCAAGGATGCAAGGTTCATCAAACCTTGTCTGTAGATGCAGGGTGCTACATAAGCACTTGCCCAATTGCCGGGGCAAGTAAAAGTTAAAGTCGGACAAGTGCTTTGAAGTAAAGACCAAAACTACTTGCCCGAATTGGGCAAGCAATGTTCTCACAGTAGAATTACCAATATTAAGGTCATATCATATCGACCCAAAATTTGGTCATGGTGGGCAAGATAAAATCAATTTGTAAAAACCAACCCTAATTTGGGTAATGGCGGGCAAGATAAAATCACTTTGTAAAAAGAAATGCAAGAACAAGGTACATCAGTTCATGTCAAAAGAGAGAAAAAACCTAAGGTCAATGGTTTATAAAGCTGCAATATTTTCTATCAAAGAGGTAAAAGCTTTTTTTTCAAGGATTTTTCTGGGCAAGTGAAATAGATTTTCAGGCAAATATATTCCAACTATTTAAAAATTTACTTGCCCGACAGGGCAAGTAAATTTACTCATGAGAGTAATAAAAAAAATTGCTGGGCTTTTTGGTGTTTCCTGTGATTTGAAATTGAACTGATCAGAAATAGTCTAGCATTGTCCTTGAAATATATCATAAATTATTAATGACATAAAAAAGATATGTGAAGCAGTCAGCAAATCACATTTTATATCGTTTGGTTAAAAAACCATAAGCAAATGAATGATAAATCTATTTTTCTAACCTTGTATGAGGAAATCTTTTAGCCACGAACACCACCACCTTTTGAACTTGTTCTACCATGTCATGTAGAGTACCTGCAAATAAAAATAAACAGATAAATATTATATCCACAAGTTTAAAATACTTGACGCATGTAATAGTTATTTGAAACATTGAAATCTAATGGCTGTCAAGGTGAATAGGCTTATGTCGAAAGGGTGGGTGCTGTCGCGTTAGGGTGCGTCAACGCGAACGCGAAGATTCGTCCAAAGCCCCCCGGTTTGGCCGAAAGGGTGCGTTGGGAGCGCCACGTCGCGTCGCGTTCACTGCAACGCGCCCTTTTGTCCAAAGCCCCCCCGGTTTGGACGAAAGGGTGTGTTTAATAATAATGAATAAATAAATACAAATATTTATAAGAAAGCTGAATATAAGGTATTTTGTCAAACATTGCCAATTTGCACGTAAAATAGTGGATTTTCAATCATTTAAAGCATTGACAATTTGAGGAAAAGAAAGAAAAGTTCAACTAAGAATAATAATGATAATAATAATAATAATGATAATAATAATAATAATAATGATAATAAAATCAGATACCCACCCTTGCAATAAGCCACTTGGCGCCAATTTTTCACTCCAAATTCATTTCCATAAATTCACTCTTTGGGGTGAAAATTATTATTATTATCATTATTATAAGTATTATTATTATTATTGTTATTATTTTTATTATTATAAGTATTATTATTATTATTATACAAACAACACGCACATATTATTATTATTATACACACAACACGCACACATACACAACAGATACATCTCACAAAATATACTGAGGCAGGGTCTCAAGTGTAAAATATAGTAAGGTAGGGTCTGAAGAGTTAAACGTTGTGAATGCTGACCCGACATCAATTTTGGCCTTGCCCTTCCAGGACACATCTGCCGTAAGTTTTATAATTTGGGGGACACCAAATATCTCCAGGTATACGAATGTTTTCCTTTGTAATAAATACACACCTGCAAAGTATAAAATTGAAGGTAAGTTACTTTTTTTTATTTGAAAGAACCTTGAAATCAGTCATAATTTTTACATGTATCAATATTACACCATAAAACATTTCCACCGAAAAATCCTCATGCAGCATGCCGTCATTGTTTTTTTTTTACCTTAAAAAGAATGTTTGTGCCATATGATGATTTATGTTCCTATGCAAATTTCACATATCACTCGTCTTTTTTGTTTGTTCAGCTTTCTTATAAATATTTGTATTTATTTATTCATTATTATTAAACACACCCTTTCGTCCAAACCGGGGGGCTTTGGACGAAAGGGCGCGTTCCAGTGAACGCGACGCGACGTGGCGCTCCCAACGCACCCTTTCGGCCAAACCGGGGGGGGGGGGGCTTTGGACGAATCTTCGCATTCGTGTTGATGCACCCTAACGCGACAGCACCCACCCTTTCGAAATAAGCCTGAACATGATGTAATGTAAAAATTGTAATAATGACTCAAGCACTCTATTCGTAATAGCGTAAAGATTTTCACGAAAAACATCTATCAGAGGATTACCAAATTTGCAAAGTTTTTTTTTTTTCATTTCCTGACAGATTACTTTGTTATTGCCTATTAAATAGATTTGATTTGATCTGATTTATTGACTTCTGCAGGGTGCTACATAAGCACTTGCCCGATTGACTGAGGCTAGTAAAAGTAAAATTTGGGCAAGTGTTTTGAAGTAAAGACCAATACTACTTGCCTGATTTGGGCAAGCAAAAATTCTCACAGAAGAATGACCAACATTAGGGTCTATATGATATATAGGTCTTAAATTTGGTCATGGCGGACAAGATAAAATCACTTTGGAAAAAGAAATGCAAGAACAAGGTACATCAGTTCATGTCAAAAGAGAAAAAAAGGTCAATAGTTCATAAAACCACAATATATTTTTTTTGAAGAGGTAAAACATTTTTTTCAAGCAAGTGAAATAGATTTTTGGGCAAGTATATTCCAAATATTTAAAAATTTACTTGCCCAACAGGGTAATTAAGTGCTTCTAAAAAGTTATGTAGCACCCTGGATTTCCGTTTCGCAACATAATTATGATAGATATAACATAACAAGGTTAAAAATACTGCAAGACATAATAAAATATATATAACATAATCTTATACCCCTTTCATACACTCATCCTCCAATTATCGCCTGAGACTAAGGCGGATAATTCAATAAAAATTGCGTTCACAAACTCCGAAAATAATGCGCACTTTTTTTTACGAGCGCCCGACCTGAAAAAGGCGGATAATTGTCATGGCAACTGCACACGCCCCCTCCGATGGGGTTGCGTTGGAAAAGGGTGACCTTGTGACCGAACCATGGCATTTATCCGCATTACTTTGGAAATGCGTTCATAAAGTCAAAATCTGGTCCCGATGCTGCTATTATCCGCATAATAGCAGCATCGAAATAATGCGGATAACTATGGTCCTCCTCTGATTTTACATCCAAATTATGCGGCTATTATTGGCATAATTGGGTTTATGAAAGGGGTATTAGGTTTAAGGTACACAATTCAATAAATAAAATTACCTAATATGACATTTGTATTTAAGAGTAAAAAGGAGGGTCTTGCCGAAAAAAAGCAAAGCTTGCCGAAAAAAAGCATGATGGATCATGTGAGAAATATTTGGTTTTATAGCATTAGGAAGAGAGGGGGGAAGTGAGGGGGAGAAGAAAGGAGGGACAGAGAAGTGCAGTGTAAATGACGGAGAAAGAAAGCGGGCAGCAGGAGCAGGTACTTTGGCTAATTGCAATTTTAAGAAGAAAGTAATAACAAATAATACAATGTATATAACATGAGCACATATAATACACACAAAAGTCAAGTACAAATAAATCAGTTATTCAGCTTCACATGTTTGCAACGAGTATTGCAAAATTAACATTTTTTTCAGTTTGCGTTTTAAAGTATTTATATTAATAGGGGATTGTTTGAAATCTTGAGAGTTCCAATAGGCATTGCAAGATATTGCAGCATTTTACTGTATGTACTAGTAATTATTTTTGAAAAAGTGATCAAAAGTTGATAGGAAATAAGGAACAAAAAATGGCAATAAAACCCACAAAAAAGCTTTCCACTCACCGTGTAAATGGTAATACTAATAAAATATTAACTGTTTTAATATTCATAGAAAACCCTATTTTTAACTTATTTTTATTATCAATGCTAGCATTTCATCAATTCAAGGTATTAGCCTTCCATTTAATTCATAAATAAAAAAATGTTTTCATAAAGGCAATTTGCTGCACATAAATTTGTTTATGAATGGTTATTATCATTATTACAAGTCAGGCAAATTAATTTCAATCTTCAATTTAAATTTGATTATAAATAACATGTTTCACTCTTTTAAATTTAAATCTTTTAAATTTAAATCTTCAAATTGGCAATACTTACACTCGGGCACTAGAGAATATCCAACAGTGACAAACACAGCACCATTCTTGATGAGAGGTGCTCCAAGGAAAGAGTTATTATCCTTACTGCAACAAAAATAAGTCATTTAGTCAAAAGTTATGTGTCATTAAATAAGCTTTCAGAAAAAAAATATATATGACTCATGGGATAGTGCAATTTATGTTCAATTTTAACTCAAGCTGAGTAAAAAAATTTAGCATGAATACGTTTTTTTTTTCAATAGCCATTATGCTAGACTTCTGGACTCATGCTTGAATTACAATTGAACATGGGTTTATTGCCACAACCCCTGAATGTAACTAACCCTAAGCCCAATCAATCTAGCATTTTAGTGAATTGATAGTGATATAGGCTTACTTTAAACCACTAGGTGATTATGTCATCACATATTAATCTGGATGACCGGGTGAGGTTGTTGGGCCCAAAAATGTAATAACTTGACCTTTTATGAAAACATTATATGCAAAGTTGAGTTTTATCATTGATATAAGAATGGTTCTGTACATTAATTAAGAGGTTTTCAAAATCATATTAAGGGGTAGCATTTGCATTTCTTTGTTATTGTGAGCTAAAGGGATATCGAGAGATTGCATCAGACCATATTACTGACTCAAGTTTGTGGCAAACAATATTGGCACTATAGTCTCCTTTTATGGTGACTGATATCAGCATGAACAAGATATCATTTTATGGAAGTAACAAAGCTACCAAGTCTCACGCATTATGGACTCTTGTTCATCCCCTCAAATCTCTGTCTCACGCAACTATCACAGCCTATCCCCATATACATTGTACACAATTCTGTGATCTCATTCAGATTCACAGAAAATCTCACGCATAGCTAGTCTTTGACCTTGGCATCTCTGAAGTAATAATCAAATTTCAGAGCACATAAAGGTACTCTCTTATTATTTGATAAACCATTTGAAAAAAAAATCACCTCAGTTCCTCAGCCTGCCAGTAGCCTCCATGGAGAAACATGAATATAGGAGCATCTGAAATGTTATTCATGAAAAGAAAAGGTATGAAGACAGAAACAATATACCAGTATACTCTAACGATTAAATCCTACTTAGATTAAATCCTGTATACAGATTGGTTAAACTAGTATTGTGTGACAAAATATATTCAACTAAAATGTTGCATGACATCAGGCCTTAATAAATTTTCTGTCTAGCGAATATTCTGATGTCATTATTAAAGATTTTGAGATATTTAGCTATTCTCTCGAGCTGTCTCTTCCAAGCAAGATCTGTGATGGGTCAGTGAAGGCACTAATCTGCTTTCTGCTGAGTGAGGCTTTAAAACTAGGTCATTTAATGCAAGTAACTGGACTCTAGAATTTGGTTCTTACTTAAAAAATAAGGTTTAAAACAAATATATATTCTATTCAAAGCATACATGTAGTGGCAATTATTAATTCTCGATTGGACTGGCAATATAACTATTATCTTCAGGGAAAATAGCAATTGCTAGACCACCCTCAAACAAATAATTTCCAGTGTGCTTTCTCAAAGCCCGATATTATTGCTCTCAGGATGTTTCACAATTAAATTTGTGTGTATCTTCACTATCTTGTCTGCACATGTTCTATATCTAGATAAAAGTATTATGACTGCACTGTCACAAAAAAAACATCCGTAAATCATATAATACTGTTGTGTTGGGGTTGGATCTTATTGCTCTTTTACTTTCAACCAGACTTAAAATGAGACAAGCACTGCAGGATGTACAATTCTTATACATTTATTGAAGATGATAACAAATAAGACAGGAACATGAGTAAGTCTGATGGTGACTATACTCTCTAAACTCCAATCTCTAATCTATCTGTATGCTGGAACAATCTGTAAAGTAATCTGTAACAATCTACATTCTAATCTAACAATCTCTGAAGTAATCTGATTTGGGTTCAGAAGTGAACTCCTTATATATTGGTCTGGTCTAGACTCTTTACAATCAAACAGGTGTTGGTCAACCTTGGACGCTTGACCAAAACAATCTGTATGTCATAACTTTACTCTGAATTGGGGGAGTTTACCTTTTATGGAGAACATGAAATGTAGTGAATAAGAAACCCATAAAATGTGTGTGCGTCAGAAGTTTAGCTGGAAGAAGAATGAGTAATACTTTCTAATGAAAGTTGGAGCTGGTATACTTCCTGTAGAAGTATTGATTAAGTATTGATTATGTATTGATATAATATTTAATATGTGAGATATGTCTTATCATCACATAATAATACTACTTGGCGAAAAATAATAATTCCAGACTTAAAAAAAAACAAGTGGAATGCCTCTGGCCGTCTCACCTGCATCACGCATTTCAATATAGCAGCAGTGCTGACTTTGAAAACTACTCTAACTCGCACAAGATGTTCAATGATACATGGTTACTCTTATGTCCACTTTTTATGAACTAGACCAATAAACTTACAGAGATATGATGGTTATTCAACAAAAAAAAACAACATGGCCAAAGTTCATTGACCTTACATGACCTTTGACCTTGATCATGTGACGTGAAACTCGCACAAGATGTTCAGTGATACTTGATTACTCTTATGTCCAAGTTTCATGAATCAGATTCATAAACTTTCAAAGTTATGATGGTAATTCAACAGATACACCCAATTCGGCCAAAGTTCATTGACCTTTGACCTTGGTCATGTGACCTGAAATGTGCACAGGATATTCAGTGATACTTGATTACTCTAATGTCCAAGTCTAACGAACTAGACCAATAAACTTTCAAAGTTATGATGGTAATTCAACAGATACCCCCTATTCGGCCAAAGTTCATTGACCCTAAATGACCTTTGACCTTAATCATGAGACCTGAAACTTGCACAAAATCTTCAGTGATGCTTGATTACTATTATGTCCAAGTTTCATGAATCAGATCCATAAACTTTCAAAGTTATGATGGGAATTCAACAGATACCCCCAATTCGGCCAAAGTTCATTGACCCTAAATGACCTTTGACCTTGGTCATGTGACATAAAACTCATGCAGGATGTTCAGTGATACTTGATTAACCTTATGTCCAAGTTTCATGAACTAGGTCCATATATTTTCTAAGTTATGATGACATTTCAAAAACTTAACCTCAGGTTAAGATTTTGATGTTGATTCCTCCAACATGGTCTAAGTTCATTGACCCTAAATGACCTTTGACCTTGGTCATGTGACATGAAACTCTAATAGGATGTTCAGTAATACTTGATTGACCTTATGGCCAAGTTTCATGAACTAGGTCCATATACTTTCTAAGTTATGATGTCATTTCAAAAACTTAACCTCAGGTTAAGATTTGAAGTTGACGCCGCCGCCGCCGTCGGAAAAGCGGCGCCTATAGTCTCACTCTGCTATGCAGGTGAGACAAAAACATACCAATAAATTCTTAGAATAAAAAGTGCAAGAATATTTACCTACACTAGCAGATTTTGGTAAAAATACATCAATTTTTTCCCTTTCTTGTGATCCATATTCTAAGTTGAGTTGTGATTGAAAAGCACCTTCTGATAAGAATTTAACTGACTCTGCAAATAACAATAAAAAAGATGACATTAAAATAAAAGGCTTTATAATCTTTCTCCTAAAAACAAGTGAATGGCATGGGTGCCCATGTCAAATGCCTTCCTCGCCTCAAAATCACTCTCTTATTAACGGTGGTTTTCTTTTGAACTGTAATTTCCTTGCCCTTCAGATCTGGAGCAGACCAAACCTGATAAGACACAATGATATTTTGGGGGCTATATTACTTTTGAAAAAATACCTTACCTCCCAAACTATTGTCTCTTAGCCGGCTGGATCAGCGCCTGCTCCTGATAAACTAAATTGCTCAAAATTTTAATACAGGATAAGTGTATAGAACATTTTAAGAAGGAGGGAAGACATAGATTTTTTTCTCCCGGGGGGATGCCGCTTCAGAATTCAGGTTTTTTTTTCAGGTTTTTTTTTTTTATGTGAGTGTGTGTCTTCAGTGCTAGGCATCTTTTCCTTATTTTTTGGGTGAAATTGATATTTTTTAATATGAAAGCTCAATGGAGTATAAGGTTAATGCCCACTCTTCATCAGATATGATGTTACAACACTTAGAGAAAAACAAGATAGACAGTCTACCAAAGTACACGTAGAACTAGAAGATGAGTTGCAATAAAAGATACCTTCATCACATCTCTTGATGAAATCTTCAACTACCTCATCTGGGCTGAGCTTTTGCTTACTCCACTTGCTGCATGAAAAGGCTGTGTCTAAGTCCTGATAAATGAAAAAAAAAAAGAATACAAAAATACTAAATTTTTATCATGCCATGCCATCATTAAAGGACAAGTCCACCCCCAACAAAAACTTGATTTGAATAAAAAGAGAAAATTTCAACAAGCTTAACACTGAAAATTTCATCAAAATCGGATGTAAAATAAGAAAGTCAAGGCATTTTAGAGATTCGCTTCATTTTACAAAACAGTTACGGTATATGCACATCTCGGTCGGTAGAGGAACTGATGACATCACTCACTATTTCTTTTGTATTTTATTATATGAAATATGAAATATTTTTATTTTCTCGTCATTGTCATGTGAAATGAAGTTTCATTCCTCCCTGAACACGTGGAATTCCATTATTTCAACATTTTGTGCTTCAGGCAAGGAGATCCTAATCTTCAAATTCGTAAAAATTGAAATATTGCATAATTCAAACAATAAAAAACAAAAGAAATAGTGAGTGAGTGAGTGACATCATCGACTCTCTCATTTGGATGTAACTGGCTCGTTCATATAACTATGTTGTTAAAAATAAGCAAAACTTTGAAATGTCATGACTTTCTTATTTTACATCAGATTTTGATGAAATTTTCAGCACTGTGCTTGTCTGATTTTCTCTATTGATTCAAATCAACATTTTTCTGAGGTGGACTTGACCTTTAATTTTGCTCGACCAAGCAAATAGTAGAGTTTTTATTTTTCATTGGCAAAATTCACTATTGTCTGGTCCAATATGACTTGAAACGATTCATTTACATTAGCCAACAGGCATGATATAATTTTGCCACAGCACAAGACCATGAGGAATCAATATCAAAATCAAGTGTTCTAGAGGCTTAGTACTGAACATCCACTCTATAGAATTCCTATACGCAAGATTTCAGCATCAAACAAGAGTGCCCCTAAGGCGAGAACATAATACACCTGCCTGTAGCGCGGAAAATTGAGTTATTGGTCAGGCAAAAAAAGTGTAAGGTGGCAACTTCACCTTTGACCTTCTGACCTCAAAATCAATTGCTAGTATCATATATGATGGTAGGCCCCAAGTCTGCGCACCTAACAATTTGAGTTAAGATTTCAGGCGCGGATCCAGGAGGGGGCCAAGCCGGCCCTGCCCCCCCCCCCTATTTTTGACAACCTGCAGAAAAATGTGTTCTCTTTATCTTGATAGAAACTACGAAAAGCAGGAAGAAAAGTAAGAAAGAGCTACATGTATTATACCCATGATGTGTAATTTACAGCCTCGTAACGGCCGGCCAGACCCTGAAAGGAAACAAGAAAAAGATGAGGGGAAGAATTGGAAAATGGATTTTATATAAAAAAATTTCGCTCGCGCATCGCGCTCGCATTGCCTGTGTAATGAATCCCATTCAAGAGGATTAAATGGCACTTTATATATCCAGTTCTGAAATCAATTTGCACACAATATTTTAGCTCACACATCAAGCTTTCATTATTTTGTTTGATTTACACAAATTGTTATATCAAAATTTTCAGCTCGCGCTGCGCGCTCGCATTGTTTTATTTGTGAGATACCTATCCTCTTTGGAAATTCTTTCCAAAATTTGTCAAAATGCTCCTTTATCATGTCAGTATATCAAAATTAAGCTCGTGCTTCGTGCTTGCATTTAGTTGTTTGAGACACACAAGCTTGTTCTTTAATTTTAAATAAAAACGCACTTAGACCGTCCAGTTTTCAGGTCGGAATATCACTCTCATTATTTAATTGGTGATACTTGTATCCTCTTCATTAATCACTAAAAACAGTCCTAATGGAGTCCCTTAATTTTCACGCTGGATTCGCCCCTGGATTTAACATGAATTTCTTCTTATTTCACAAAATCTTTCGGTTAATAGTGTTCCTTATATTATTAAGAGTAAGTGTACAAAATTTCTCATTAAAAAATGAAAGGAAATATAAGATTTTCTTGAAAAACCTTGGGCAGTCATTTTCAGATTGAAAAAAAAGGTACCCCATGTCTGCGCACTCATTCACTTTGCACACGATTCAGGGATTTTGATGAGAAAGGCTGCATTTTGAGGGCCATCAAATGAAATACACTGAATTTATTATTTTTTCCACCATTTTGAGTCAGATTTTTTTAAGAATACCTGTCTATGTATTGCATGTGTAAAGTTTGTGCTCGTTGCGTATCTTCTTTTACTAGAATTGCACAGATACGCGGGTGCGCAGACTTGGGAGACCGCGCAGACATGGGGGAACTGACCATACACCAAATTATATGAGCCTAGGTTAAGTTCAACTTAAGTTTACAAGGACTTCAGAAAGGTGAGATGAAAACATTTCACTGTGATCTTGAACTTTTGGCCTCAAAATCAATAGGTTTCCTGGGACACATGCTAGTTACATACACACCAAATTATATGAGCCAAGGTTAAGTTAAACTGAAGTTATCACGTTTACAAGGACTGCAGAAGGGCAAGATGAAAATATGTCGGTGTCCTTGACCTTTTGACCTCATGTAGATACCATCTTCTGTTCTATATATTTTTACTCGGGTTTTTAATAAATCAAAGATATGGAGTAAGGAGCGCTTACAAATGCTTTTGAAAGACACATTATTAAAACCAAACTAACACATCCATGAAAGTAACCCAGGGAGCGGTTTTTGCGGGCCGGCACCCAGGAGCTTACCGTGTATTTACCCGTACTAACGGGACAAGGGTAGATTATGGTCAAAATATCTAGCAAGATAAATTATGAAAACAGAAATTATGCACTTACCACGATTATGGATGATGGTCTAACGAGTGGTAGTATCCTGACGTGGATGCACAGACGGGAACCTCAAAAAATTGAAAAGTTCTCTCCTTCTCCCCAGTCTCGATCGGCTGTTTTTGTTATGAATCATAACAAAATGGCCGATAGAGACTGGGGAGGAGAGAACTTTTCAATTTTTGAGGTTCCAGTCTGTGCCCAGATGTCGGAAAAACTGCCACTCATTAGACCATCATCCATATAATCGTGGTAAGTGCTTGATTTCTGTTTTAACCATTTATTCGGAGAATTATTTTGACCATACTTCACGCTTGTCAGGTGAGTATGCCAAATTGCACGTACAATCCTGGGCTCCCGACCGCTACGCGGCCGGGAGCCCCCTGGGTTACTTTCCTAGTTGAATCTATATCTCACACACAGTGCAACATGTTGCATGTATTCACACATAATACCGGTATTTTATGTATCATCATGTCCAAGAACAGTGGTTGCATTTGCTGCCCCATCCCTTCCCATAGTCTCGTATAAGCCCACTCATGGTTTCAAATCGTCTCGTGTGTGAAGGATTCATATGCACCTGGTGCACGCGAATCTTTCACACCCTTTTTACTAAAATAACTATGACTTTACATCGTAGCTAAGCATTATATTTATTCTATGACACTTACCGAACCATATGGATCGTTTGTTGAATTCTGTTTGGTGTTGTTTTTAATAAAATAAGAGCATTTTTCGTGATCTTCACGTAGATGCCTCTTGATCAGCGTTGATATCAACTTTTGCCTAAAGAGGGCGCGCGATATTATTTCAAAGTCGGTAGGCACTTAAGAACCAAGTTTGAAAGGATACTCGTAAAATTATGTCACTCTCGCCGATGAATATTCATTAGATCGTGGTCGTGCGTGTTCAATACACACTGAGTGCATGCATGCAGAGAGTTTTTATTGAACACGCACGACCACGAGTGACGTAATTTTACGAGTGTCCTTTCAAACTTGGTTCTTAAGTGCCTACCGTACCTTTGTTTACGGTGTTGCAAGCTAGCTGCATTCTAGGCGATCAGCATTATTTTCTTGCTCGTTCAATCCATTTTCATCATCATCTTGTCAAAAGATGGCGTACTTTACCAATAAGTATATACATGAGATGCAACCTGTTGATTTTTGGTACAATTTCCTATTATGCGCTGACGACTTGAATTGAGAATGTTCGATACGAAAAATTGCTTTTCGATTGTTGTTTGCGTACTTTCCACCGCAGTATTAAGGACGGATCGAACGGAGTATCCTGGTTGAGACTTGGAGGTAAGCGATAAAAACACTTTTATAAATAATTTCCAATTCATTTAAAAAAAAGTTAAATCATAAAAAAAAATTTCCATTAGTGGAGAAATACTCAAATGTTTGGCGCTTTTCATTCCCTCACATTCGTGTGATGAATGAAAACGTCAAAGTCCACTATGAAACCACATGCGTTGTGCGAGGTTAGTATTACTAACATGTAGTTACTAACCTCGCATGTTGTGTGAGTGGTATAAGCCTAACGTTAGTAACACTAATACAGTGGGTTAGGCTAAACTAGCCCAGCCAGGGAGCTCCGCCCGCTTAGCGGGCCGGAGCTCCCTGCTCTGAGCCAGGCTGCGCTAAACTAAAGTAACGAACCATCGCCTGAGGTTGTCTATTGCTTACCTCGCTGTAGCTGTTCTTGGACCATCTGGTGCCGTCATTTGCTACTTGTTCGGGCATTTTAGATACCTTAAAAGCTTTTGAACATCCGTTGCGGCACCCAACAAATTCGACAAGTTGATAGTTTGAAACATCGAACTAAAGTTATGCATGGTCGATCACGTTACATGAGACGTATGGGTTTATTGCCATTTCGTCCACTGCCATTTTGTCCACTACCCACATGGTCTAATATCATTTCGTCTACCATCAGTTGGTCCACTATCCACATGGTCCAATTACCATTTCGTCCAATCACCATTTCGTCTAATAGCCATTTCGTCTAATAGCCATTTCGTCTATTATCATTTGGTCTAATAGCCATTTGGTCTAATGGTATTTTTTTGCCAATTGGTCCAATAGCTACTTTGTCCACTATCATTACGTCTATTCCCATTTGGTCTAATAGCCAAATGGTCTAAAGGCAAATGGTCTAATAACCACTTGGTCTACTTTCATTTCGTCCATGTTCCATTTGGTCTAACTGCATTTGGTCTACTATCACTTGGTCTAAACTCATTTCGGCTAACAATCATTTGGTCTAATTGCCATTTGGTCTAATAGCCAATATGTCCAATTGCCATTTTGGCTAATCACCATTTCGTCTAATATTCATTTCGTCTAACACGCATACTGGTCTACTATGCTGCACTAGCGCCCTCTACGACCCGAGTCGACTCTATTCGCGATTGTGGGCCTAATTAATTACCAATTCTCTTCAACTTCTTGATTTATTTTATCACTGTTGACTAGTGTTGTTCGTCATTGATTACTTTGCATTATGGAAGTGTTTTCCACCCAAAGGGGGAAGCAATGTGTGTCTTATCGAGGTTATACATACACGATACGGGCGAGGAAAAACGGAATGGTATACTGGCGATGGCGAAAGGGGCCCGGGGGGGCACTCTGTATATAATGCATAGTGGGTATGTGCCGCGGAGGGGACCCCCATTTTTACACTCAAATTTCCGTTCCAAGGCATAGCATTGTTGCCTTGTTGAGAAAAAGAACAAAGAAAGCCCCTCCAAGGCATAGCATTTTCTTCTTATCGAGAAAAAAGAAGAGAGAATTCCGCTCCAAAGCTTCGCATATTTTTCTGTTACGCCGCTCCGATCGCGTTGAATGAGCTGCAATTTTGGTGAAAAGCGGCCGCAGAGCTCCCCGGCGGAGGCCGCGCTAGCTGCATCATGCACGCATGACCGTTCCGTAGGGATGCATACGCGCTCACACGCTGGCGATCCGTTCCAAGGACCCCCGTTTTCACAAACATTTGTCGTTCCGAAGCCCGTTCCGAGGACCCTCCTTTTTACAATAAGCCCGCTCCAAGGCCCCTGTTTTTTGTCTCGCCTGCGGCACACCCCCACCACTTTTTTGGTCGAGTGCCCCCCCCCCGGGGAAAGGGGGCGCCAAAAAGGGGAAGGAAAGAGAGGAAAAGAAAAGGGAGAGAAAAAAAAGAGGGAAAGAAGAAGAGAAAGAGAAACAAATGGGGAAGAAAGAGAGAAGGAAAAAAAAGGAAGAGGGAAGAGGGAGAAAGAAAAGGAAAAAAGGAAAGGGAAACATCTCATGCTTCGCGCTCGCATTAATAATTTATTGAGATATGTATCCTGTACATAATAACAAAAGAAAAATGATTAAAATCTCCCATTTTTGAGATCTGAAAATAGGGAAACAGCTTCAGCTCTTGCTGCGCGCTCACATTTTTATTTATGATACATCCATCTCTTCTTGAATTCCTTCAAACAATCCTTAATCTGTTACTTCTTTATGTCAATTAACCAACATTTTCGGCAATAATTGCAGTAATTGTTCATTTTAAGATAATTATGTATCCTGTATTACAGGGAGTGTTCAAAGTGTCCTGAAATATCAAATTTTTTTAACTCGCCGTGCACATGTTTGTATATTCATTTCTAAACTGGATATATAGTGACGTGGATTGTCAATGTCTAATTCCTTCCTACAGCTTTTTCTCGTCTCATTCCCCGTTTTCTTTTCCCTCCTTCCCTTTTTCTCTTTTTTTCTCCCCCACCCTTTTCTCTTTTTTGGGGCCGTCAATAAGGAGGGGCGGACGCTTTGCCCTCCTCGAAATGCCTATGTATCCACTTTATGAATGCTTACAAACAGTCCTTAAAACGTCATTTTTCATGTCACAATATCACAAATTTCGACCCGCGCTCGCATTGTTTATTTAGATGTGTATTATGTACAAATTTACAAAAAGTGATTAAAGTGCCCCGTTTTGAGGTCTGAATATAGGAAAATTTCAGCTCGCACTGTGATGTTGCATTTACAAAAGTAAAATATGTATCTTTAAGAATTCCTAAACGCAGTCCTTAAAACGCCCGTTTCATGTCAGTATATGGAATATTCTCAGCTCGCGCTGCGCGCTTGCAATCCTCGCATTAGTTATTAATGTAGAGAAATGTTCAGGATTTCAAACAGTGTCAAGACTTACGATTTTATGTGTAAAATAATAGTGGGCCTACATGAAATAAAATGTTTATAAAAAAAAGATCAGCTCGCGCAAGCAAAAAAAAAAAAAAACACGGAAAAAACCCTCTTCGATCCGCAGACAGGGGAATATATAAATGAATGAACATTTTTCGAGCAACAGCCCCCCTGCCCCCATTAGCAAAAGCTAGATCCGCAAAAGGGATGTGTTATAATTATACCCGGCAGGCCTATATACTCGCGACCAAAAATCTACTCTAGTGATTTCAATACCCCCCCCCCCTCCTGTAAACTCCTGGATCCGCGCCTACGTAGTAGTAATTATTTTAATTATGTATATTATTTCTATTATGATTATCCTTATTATTATCATTTTTGTTAATATTAGTAATATGATCATCATAATTATTATTATTAGTAGTAGTATTGTGAATTTTATTATTATTATTATTATTTATTAGTATCATTATGATGATTATCATTCTTATTATTATATCCATTAATTGCTACAGCATGAGTATATCACAAACATTATACTCATCGTTATTGTCAATACTACTAGGCCTACATTTATTTTAGGCGCAGGCGGGCTTCTAGCGACGGGAAACGAACAAAAAGGGAGAGGATAGTACAGGGAAAGAAGAAAGGACAGATCGGGAAGAGCTCTTTTTTGGGGGGTGGGGGTATATTGATCAATAATATTTCTTTAAAAGGCTATATTGTCTTTCATCTGTTTATCGTATTTTAATATCGGAATACAATATTCTCCTTTCTTTTTTTAAATAAAAATTGAGCGACAAATTAAATTAAAAGGACCCTTTTCCATTTTCCCCATCTTAGTTCCCCCTTTTATATGTGTGTGTGTGCGTATGTGTGTGCGTTTTAGGGGGGGTGGGGGTGCCTGAATCGCTGTACCCACTGAATCGACCCTTGCGATAGTAGTTATCATCATAGTTTTTAGTTTTTTTTTTAAACTAATATCATCAATAATTTCAAGGTATTAAAGTCATTTCGCTCCCCTCCCCGGATAACGCAAATTATTTGTATTAGACGAAATGGCTATTGGACCGAATGGCTATTAGACTAAATGGCTATTGGACGATTTGGGAATTGGACGAAATGGTTAGTAGACGATTTGGTTGGTAGACGAACTGATTATTGGACCTAATGGTTGATGGACGAAATGACTATTAGACGAAATGGCAATTGGACGAGTTGATAAGTAGACGATGTGGATATTGGACCAACTGAAATTAGCCGACATGGCTATTGGACCAAATGAACGGTGGACGAACTGGTTAATGGACGATTTGGCATTAGACCAAATAGATTTAGACGAAATGGTTGGTAGACGAAATGGTTGTAGACGAATTGGCTATAGACTAACTGGCTATTAGACTAAAAGGCTATTAGACGAAATGGTGATTGGACGAAATGGGTGGTAGACGAAATGTTGATGGACGAAATGGCATTAGACGAAATGAATGTAGACCATGTGGTGAGTGGACGGGATGGCAGTAGACGAATTGGCAATTTACCTACGTGCACATACACGAGAACGCCAGCACGTACTATCTTATATATTATTCTGCGAGCTGCGAGGGCTCTTAGAAAAAAGGGAAACCCCCGACTTAGGGTGGGCGTGGACGACCACGGGGGTCACTCTCGCAGTGGCGGCACCAAGGGGGGGCATGGGGGGGCATTTGCCCCCCCACTCAGAAGCTTTGCCCCCCCAGTTGCCCCCCGGAAATTTTGAGGACTTAAAAGAAAATTATACAGTAATTTGTAAATAAGTAGATGCTGTCGTACTACATATTCAAGCTCAGCTGTGAAGTGCTCTAAAATACCATTTTCTGCTCTTCAAAACTTGAAAATTTTCTCACTTAGTCGCTGTTGGCTTCCTCGCACACTATTAGTTTGTAATAAGTTTATATCGCTTGTTATATCTTGCATTAAGGCAGACATTTCAATGTGTGATACACAAGCTAATGTAAGTGTTAAACTACAGTACATGGCGTGTATTCTGTCGTCAGCAATGTTTATTCTTTGGGGGGGGGGCGTGGAGGACAAATACTCAAAGTCTGCCCCCTTCCTTGAAATAAATATGCATCTACTCATGTAAAATTTGGATTAAACTCATCGATTTGCTTCATTAACAAATAAGAATGCTTGAACTCTTCGTTCATAATTTGTCACCGTCATGGTTTTTAGTGAAAAAGTAAATAGGCCATGTAAAGATGTGCAATCTGCGATGGGTGTTCTGTCCCCTCCCTCTTAAATTTTCGACCTTTCCACGAGGGGAATGTCTGTATCTATTAGGCTATATTCTCATAACAAGACACCCAACTATAGTATATTTGAAAATAAACTTTACCCTGTGTATTAAAAACTTTCCTGTCTTCGGAAGAAAATTATTAGGCCTATGTATGAAAAAAATAAGATATGAAAAAGAGAACAGAAATTAAATATTGAAGTCTTTTACAATGCGATCAGCATTCTTCAATGGTACATACAGTTTGTGATGAAGGCTAGTCAAGAGTGAAATGTGGCTAGCATGAAAATAGCAATACTTAATCCTACAGTGGATGTGTTTTTAGGTGAATTAAGTAGAAGATTTAGCAACGAAAATCTGCAGATCTTTCGTTCACTTGCAGCTCTGGATCCTAAGTCTCATAAGTTTCTGGACTTCGAAACTGTCAAGCCTCTTGCAGTGCACTATAAACTCAATCTTGAGGACATCAAAACTGAAATGAGACTTGTCAAGAGAATGATTGAAAGGTCTGACACCAAACTAGAAACTTTGATTGATGTCGCGGAACACCTGAAGCCACTTACTATGGCCTTTGAAGAACTGTACAAGTTAGTGAAAATAGCTGCAATCATCCCAGTAAGTACAGCTTCTTGTGAAAGAACCTTCAGTAAACTCAAGCTCATCAAAAATCATCTCAGAGCCAACATGACTAACAGCAGGCTCAAAAGCCTCGCGGTAATAAGTGTCCACCGAGAAAGAGCTCTTGCTATCGACCTGGAAGAGGTGGTTGACAGGTTCATCATGAGATACCCAACGACCAGGATAACGCTCAAGTAGGAATGTAAGTATAAGCCTACAGATGTCAGTAACTTTACATGTGCTTGGAAAATATGTAGACAAGTTATGTTTTGCAATTAGTTGGTTAGCATTTTTCCCTTTTTTTTTACATTATTACCTTGCATACATTGACAATGCTGTTTGTTTTGCTGCATGCATTTTTTCTGATGTGATACAAAAATGTAAAAGTAGAATAGGTATACGCCTTAAGATAACATATGTGTAAATGTTCAGTTCATGATCTAGTTTTGATCAATAACTTTGCTCCATTAAGCATTACCTGATTTTACAAAAATTTCTGTTTATATCAAGTATAACAAAAAAATGTTTATTGGGGCCACTAAAACTCGCGCTTCGCGCTCGATTTTTCCACACATGCAAAAATTTTTTTTGACTGCCCTTGCCCCCCCAATATTTTCTTTTGCCCCCCATTTGCCCCCCCACTTTGAAAATCCTGGTGCCGCCACTGCACTCTCGTCATGGACTGCTACCCATCCGTGTCCGACAACCTCAGAAATGAACCCTAAATGGCGTAACCCAAGAGAAAAACCACCCTAAGTGGGGTGAACAGGGAAGTCCCCTAATTTGATACCCTAAGTGGCGTAAACATCGAAATCGATTAATTTGATACCATACTGATGACTGATGTTAAATTGATAAATACAACAGGTATATATTCCATTTTTTTAAGTTATTGAAAATGAAAGTGCGGTCAACACCAGGGGTCAACATGATTACCCTCAATGACACCTCTAGCCTAGCCACTTGGAATAGCCATCTTTTAGCTTAGATTAATGAATGCAAGTGAAAACTGTTGCTTGCCCTGACTGACTGATGCATCACTATTAGATCTACCATTCGTTTTGCCAATTAATTTTATCAAAACTTGGAAAAATGGAATCCATACCAGTTAATGTAGCCTACGTGTTGAAAAATACATAGAGATAGTTCTACTTTACTTAAACCTGTATCGTCTTTTATTTTTTCATTGATAATAAAAAAACAAATCAAAAGAAAAAAAATAGCATTACCAACATAATACATTTCTCCTATATACATATAGATCTACAGGTAAATCAAGTAAACTTATACGGGGGTATAGCTGCGCTGACCGGCATGTGCGAGGATTATTTTGTATCCCCATGCATGCCCTTCATAGATATGACTTATATTAGGTCTGCTCCCGGGCCGGTCTCCTCAAATTTGCACGCATAAATGGTGTAATCTTCATAACAAAATTAGCAACCCTAAATGGCGTGAAGAGAGAGAGAAAATGCTATCCTAATAGGCGATTTATCAGCAAATGGTGCTGAAATGCAACCCTTTTTGCCAAAGACGTCGTCGACGCCTGAAACGGGACCATTTTCGACGCTTTTTCTGGACGCGGGTACGTAGCAGGCCGTGTGGAAAGTGACTCCCCCGGGACGTGAACGTGGTCATTTTCTTTTTTTAGATTGTATTATTTTTTATTTGATTTTTATACTTATTTTTCCTTTTCTTAAGCTTTTTTTCTTTTTCTTTACTTGGATTTTTTTTATAAATATATCCATTATTTAATATGGGAACAGCATAGCCATGCTATTGGGGCAAGAGCAGACATCCCCAGGCCAAAGTATCCGTTCGGACATTACCACTATGGTAAAAACCACTGGCGGATCCAGGCCGGCCTGTGCCCCTCCCCTTTTGAGAGGTACAATCAAAATATGTAATGCAGGAGCGGATCCAGCCTTCGCCAATATATATAGGGAGGGGGTGGGGCAGAATTTTTTTCAGCCATATTTTCCCCGATTGGCCACTCGAACATTTTTTGTGTGTGTTTCTTTGAAGGGGTAGTCGTAATAGTTACTTATTAGCTTATTCGTATAAATCGACATAAATATATAATATCATAATCCTTATTTATATAATTCGAGCGCGAAGCGCGCGAATTAAAAATAAATATGTATTTTTTCCTAAAATTTTGACATTTAATGCAATCCTTTTAGGATTATGACATCATTGACATCTGGATTCATTCATTGCAGTCATGCCGTATTTTGGTACAAATCAAAATTTACATCACAGCAAAGAATACCTCTTGGTTATCCAAGCGTTAACACGTGGTATTAAATCATTTTGGAGAATGCACTTTTTCAGACCATTTAGAATAATTATGTGTTCGTGACATATTTTTTCCTTGGATTGAGGGATTTGTGAGGTGTAAAGTTCTTTTTTTTCTCGCACAGTATGACATAAGACATTTTATTTTTCATTACTTTATGAAAAATAATTTGCTCTCCATGAATTCCTAAAAACAGTTCTTAAAATGTTCCTATACTGTTCTGAATATAAACAATTTTCAGCTCGCGCTTCGCACTCGCAATGATTTTTTTAGATACGGATCACGTTCATGATTACAATTAATACAATCGTGTACTTAGGAGTAATTAAAAAAGAATCAACAAGCGCTTGACGCTCGCTTTAGCTGACTGTGGTGAGATATGTGCTCTATACGAATTCCTTAAAAAATAGTCCCTTATTTAATGTCCCTATTTGGGATCAGAACACACACAAAAATTCAGCTCGCGCTTCGCGCTCGCATTGTTTGTTGAGACAGGTACGCATCATGATTTAAACAAATCTTATAGTTATAATGCCCCTTTTTATGTTAAATATCAAAATTCAGCTCGCGCTCGCGTCATTTGATTAGTGAGATACATATCCGTTTACTGGCACGGTCCTAAAATGTATCTACTAGTATTAGGTCAGTATATCTGGCTATCAAGCGCGCTTCGCGCGCCCACTAAGTGACTCAAAATATTTGCTGGTGCCCCTCATGCCGTGACCCACGGAACTCCACCGCTGCCAGTTCTTTAAGGCCGTGGACTTTTTAAAAGTTAAGAATTCTCAAACTTCACCCTTATCAAATCCGTAAATTGGGAAGTAAATTTAAATGCCCCATTGTTCTATAGGGAATATTTGTAACAATCTTTGTTGACAAGCGGCCCTAATAATTCAGTTTAGTTTAGTCATTTGCATGCTCTTTGGAAATTAACAAAAATAGACACGACATGGCGGATATGGCGAAATTTCTAAGACACAAGCGAGCGAACATGCTGACTTTTAACGTAAAAAATTGTTTTCGTCGTAGATTTTGACGTGATATTGAAAAAATGATAACACATTTCCCCCTTTTCCTTTTTCGTCATAATTTTTTTTTGGGGTCCATGGCACCAATTCCCACCCCATCTGTGCGCCAGTGACTATGCCACTGATTTATTCGGCATGTGCCAGGGCCCTGGGAATTAGTTTTTCAGTGGGGGTGCTGACATGGGCTGAAATCTCTCTTCAAAGGTGGTGGGGGGCACAGTAATTTCGTGTATTTTGTCTTAAAATGGAGAACATTTTGAGCAATGTTTGTGGTCCTGAACAAGATGCGGGTGTAACAAATGATTACTGCGAGCGCGATCAGATAGTTTTGATATACGTTCTAGCCTGATCGAAAAGGTCATAAGAACTGTTTGCAGTTACCCATGAAGACGATACATATTTGAACAATCAAATAAAGCGAGCGCGAAGCTCGAGCTGAAAATTTTGATATTCCATCCTAAAAAAATGGACATTCTATTATTTTTGTAATCATGAACAGGATAGGTAAATAACTACATATATATACAACTGATGAGATCGGAAACAAAACTGAGATTTCAGACCTAAAATCGGAACCTTGTATTCATGTTTTGTAAATCAGGAACTTGACGATTGGTAATTGGGCACAATCTTACTTTAACAATGTGAGCGCGAAAAAAATGATATTCTGATCTAAAACTTGATGATTTAAGCATGTTTTAAATATAAAAAAAAAGGCTGCGTATCTGAATAAACATGCGTGCGTGAGTTTAGATTTATACCTAGATTCTGGGCATTCTAAATACATTTTTTAATATTAAAATCAATAATGCGAGCGCAAAGCCGGAGTAATTGGATATTCCGATCTGAAAAGGGTGGATTTAAGCACTATTCTGAAGTGGGGGGGGGGGGGGTCCTACAAAACGTAGTTTATTTCAATTACATTTCTATCATTTATCATATCAGATTCCAGGGGTGCCGCCCATGGAAAAAAAAACACATGAAGCACCCCACGGATTTTTTTTTTTTTTTTTTTTTTTGGGGGGGGGGCTTCAGCACCCCCAGCAATCTCCTTCCAGGGCCATGGCATGTGCCTTCCGTGGATGAAGCGATATATTACCTTGTAAGCTATCTAATCCATTTTAGATATAGTTAATAGAAAGAAACTGAGACGGCTTTCAGTTCTTCTGTCTTGTAGAGATTCTCATACAAGATCATTTATCACGTTATGACGCGGCGCCTGTACATGACTGTGTTCATTTTAAAGGAATGCTGTGCAAGACAGTGGCTACAGCCCTTCTCCGTCTACAGCTTGTACAAGATTAGGCCTATCCCAGTATCTCTCCTGAGTCTGAGACTCTGAGTATTACAATAGTGTTGAGCGGGTCCAAGTAACACTGACCCAAATTAAGTCATTTAACTTCAACTAGGTTTCACCTTTCTAAATTAAATCACTAAAAAAAAATACACTGAACCGACTCTCGTCCCCTCATATACCATTAGAAGGAAAACGTTGATACATTTGGTCTCCTAACGAATGGCTTGCATGGTGTATACTGATTTGAGTGGCGGATTACGATTGACAAACTTTTCACATTCACATTCCAACCCCTTTTATCTTCTCCTCTTACTCTTTTCTTTCAAAATTTGGTAATGTGTTTTCTCCGTTCCATTTCCCATAGTCAGTGATCCGGCTTCTTAAACAAACATTCCCAAGTTAAGACTACTCATAGAAAGGTACATGAATCGATCGGGTGGTACAATTGCGGAGCTTCTTTACAAACTTCCCTATAGTTATGCAAATCACATTTTGGGGTTCTCCCTTCCCCATCACGGAGTGTAGATCGTATAGAGACGCATGGATATTCAACCGATAACCCTTCGTACAAATTTTGAAAGCTTCTTTAGATTTCGTTCTGTTGCTCTGTCGTAATATCACGTTATCAACTCATTGCCATAACCATGCCAACGGTACGTACTTTCACAAGCGTTTCAAGATCGGATTTGCCCAATGACTTTATGGTTAATTTCATAAATCAGCTTGGGAAAAGCTTAAACCGTGATCCAGAGGTAAGTTAAGTTCTTTTACTCATTTCTATGTTATTTCATTCACGTTTCCTTATACGTATTTAGCCCAGTATTTAGATTAGAATAAGAATTAGATTTATTTATTTCCGTTCAAAAAGTGATAAAATCGAAGTAACAGTGCAAATACGTGTTCTGTTCAAAATAATACGTATGTAGTTCAATGACATTTCATAACAAATATTGAAGTTAAATTAACAGATCGGAGGGACTTAATCGCCAGGAAAAGCAGAGCTTGTAAAAAAGGCAAGTCCCTAAACTTACTTCCAATACTAATTAACATAACCTATATACAAGAGACGGACGGAAAACGAACTTAAAATACGTAATCTACAAAATACCAAATTAGAGCGAATAAGCGACAACAAAAAATGGAAAGCAATTTAGATAATAAATGTAATGATAACGATAATGATGATAAATTTTAAGTAAAAATTATAAGAGGGGAAAAGGGAGGCAAAGGAAAGAGAAAGGGAGAAAAGGGTGGCGCAAATAAAACTGAAAATGGATAGAGGAACATGGCAGGTACACAGGTCATTAGGCACTGCAGTGAGATTATTTAGAATATATAATATTTGCCAAATTTATTGATAGTTAAATATTAGACTTCAATACTTTAAGTTACAGTTATATGTTAGCTTGACTTGTTGGTATGGAGTATTGACAAACTAGCATCTTGTTAAGTTTGCGCTTGAAAATATCAATGCTATTGTGATTCTTCAAAGTCATTGGGCAGTGAATTATAATGCACTGGTTCAAAAAGACGAGTTTTTTTGCTAATATAGAGTACTGGGTAGGTGATAACAATTACGTTGTCTCGTGGGGTAATTATGTATGGAAGAGATTTTACAAAAAAATGTTTAAAAATTGTGGGGAGATCATCTTGACTTAGTTTATACATAAATTAGGCGAGTTGGAAAAGATAGAAATCATTCACTTTAAGAATATTATTTTGAAAACAAGGATCTGTGAGTGATCTGAAATGAGTTTGAAAAATTATTATAAGGGCCTTCTTCTGCAACAATGGTATCCTTTGTAATTGTGTTTGGATTGCACAACCCCATAAACTAATTTGTTTATGATCAACGTTGTCTATAAAGTTATATAGGGTTTATGTTTTTTCAAAGTCAATTATAAACAAGGCAATATGGTTTGAACTTGGAGAATGCTTTCACGTCATTTTATTCTGTCTGGACTGTCAGGTGTCCCGGTCAGAGAGCAAAAATTAAACAAATAGATAAATATATAAGTAGATAAATAGATAAGTAAATAGATAAATGAATGAATAAATAATAATAATGACAATATAGGGTATTTTTATTGCGCACATATAGGTGCTCAAGGCGATCCTATATTAACCTGGCTAAGCTACATGTAGGCGTTCATAGCGCACACAGCGTTTTAAGGAATAAAAAAATATAAAAAAATAAATAATAAAAAACATTTATCATCGTTTCAATTTTATTAACATTCTGTTTGTATACTGACAACACTATTTAAACTGTTATTTCATACATTGATGTCAGAATTGTTTCGGGGTTTTTATACATTCATCTATGTACATTAGTTGATGGTGTTTGGAAACACCATAGAATGATAGGCCTTCCTATGGTAATACGGCGAAATCAAACTCATTTAAAAAGTAATTTTAGTTCTTTTCTTCGCTTGCTTTACATATTATAGATCTAGGCCTACACTGTATCAGACGATCCGGCAGACAATAAACTCCTTGAATTTGTTGTCATAACTCCACTATCATGACTATTGCAATGCTTGGTTGATTTGGTACTTTGAAAAATTAATGTCAATTTCGCATCGATCGACCCCCCCCCCCCCTCTCTATTAATCGTAAGAACAAAATCAAATCCCGTGGTAGTAACATTGCTTGCCATTAAGAAGTGGTTGTAATTTTCAATTTATTGATTTCCCACCATATTATAATCATACATTGTTGCCGAAATCTCGTGAATGTCAATTGTGTAATATCAGAGGCCCATTTCTTTCAAAAATATTGTTACCATTTTACGGTGACGGTAGGCCTACATTCTTAAGAATGTTTGGCAACATACTGTCCGCACAACAATTGGTTAAAACTTTATCAAATTCTTGGAAGTTTTATACCAATAATGTGTGCTTTGGGTGAAAACTACACAGTATTGGTTGAAAACTACCCAGAGTTGGATAAATTTTTCACCAATATGTTGCCCAACATTTTAAGAGTGTATAATGTATGGAAAAGTTTATTGAAATTTATTAGATGATAGATAGAATGTCGCAAGAATCCCCCTCCTTAACATATTTAGGGTGGGGGAGGGTACCATACACATTTTTGATGACTTTCAAATATTATAATTTAATTTTGTTTGTGGTGATTCTATTCCCCATACTGACCTGGGGCCCCGGGGGGGCACTAACATTGACGAGTGGATACCATGCGCGACCTGAAAAACACGTAAAAAGGATGTCTTTTTCAAGATAGGGCACGTTACGTATACGTAACGTGATAAGGGTGTCAAAAACACAAAAATAATGAAAAAAAGGGAATCTATTTTGCTAGGAAAGCTACGTGTTTAGGGTCAAATTTGCGGGGATGATAAAACAAAATTAAAATGTTTTATAAAGGATGTCCTTTTTGCCCCAACACTACGTGTTTAGAGTCCGATTAGCGCGAGGTTTGGAAGCTGGGGCCGTACTAAACCAAAATAATGGTGTCTAAATTAAGGTAAAACCGACGACCGACGAATCGAACAAACAATAAAACATCGCTGTCCTTGTTTAGGGGTTCATTTCAGGGAATACTTGCCAAGAGTGTTGTTTTGTTTCCAATACTTGTTAGAGGTAGGGTTTCAGACGCCAATACTTGTTAAGGGGTGCATTTTCAGAATTGGGAAATACGTGTTTAGGGTGCTTTTCGAGACCACATGGTCGCGCATGGTATCCACTCGTCAATGGAAGTCCTCCCCCCCCCCCCGGCCTGGGGCCCATTTCATAAAGGACTTACAACTGTTGTAACTTTGCCATTATTGTAACTACCATGGGAATCCGTCCCTCGGATAGGACGTTAAATGGAGGCACTGTGAAGAGGAGAGTCACCACCTTTGCACGTTAAGAACCCACAGCAGTATTCGTGTACGAGTAGGGGGAAACCCCAGTGTAGTGGTCCACCTGCACTCCCCAAATCAGTTATATCTGGAGGGAGATTACTGGTCATATTGATTAAGTTCGCTTTTCGCCTCCCAGGCACAGGTGACGCCAAACAAATAATACTAATAATAAAACCTTGATTCTGATTGGCTGCTGAGCCCTGTTACCATGGTAGTTGCCATAATGGCAAAGTTACAACAGTTGTAAGTCCTTAGAAACGGGCCACTGGTTTGCTGTGTGGTTACGCAACTGCATTTAAAAATATTTCATTATCAACGAATATGTTTAGTATCATATTTTTTTCTTTATAGAGCGTTACGTTGCACATGTTCTGCGACCAGCTGCTATGTCGGGGTACTACCAATGACCCAATGTGCTATGTTGAGATCTTCAATACTTGCGGACATGGTGAACCAGATGAGATACGTCAGAAGGTGATTGGGATCAGTGACTTCCTTAAGACTTCACTTAAGATCACTGATGGCGAGATGTAAGTTAGATTGTTGGAAAAGGGAAGGGGACCAGGGTCATTTAAGGGGGGTGGGCTAAGGTGAGGTTACTCCAGAGCCCCGTCTTACAAAGAGTTACGATTGATCCAATCAATTGTAACTCTATGGAAATCCATCAGTGTCATAATTTTTTTCTACATTATTTGCAAAATGTCCTTTGTAAACAAAGGAGACCACACCAAATAATCAAGAAATCAATTAATTTATGGATATTCATTCATATCTCGAAAATAAAATGAACAAACGTGCATTTATATGTTGACTTTGCTGGCTTTCCATAGTTGCGATTGATCGGATCAATTTCAGCTTTTTGTAAGACGGACTCCAGGTGTTTACTTGTACACATTGTGATGTAATGATATCCTTTCTATCTATTTTACTTTCTATTACTTGTAAGAATTGTTTCTCACCTTCGCATCCTCTTATCGCCGTCTTTTCTTCTCTGAGCATTCATTAGAAAATTAAATTGTCCGTGGGATGGCGTAGGTGTCAGGGGGGGGGGGGGTGTCACACGAAGCTTTTTTGGTGTTCATCCCCTCCATCTTTCTGGGAGAAACAGAATGAGAAAGTAAAATATATAATTCAATTCATTTCAATGCAAAAATTTATTGATATAAAATCATGACATTGACCTAACATAACATAGTAACAACCAGTATTTTTTAGGCAAAAATCATGGGATTCAAATTTTAACCCCCCCCAAAAAAAAAAAAAAATCTTGGATAAGGTGTTAAATGCGAGGGAAAAAGATCTATGTATACAATTACGCAGCATTATACAATATAAATACATACTGAATACATAATGCTATATACATATATTTCTATACATACATAATATATGAATCCATGAATATACACACAGATACTTCTATACAGATGTATAACAATATATTTAAATATCCTTGGATATACCCCTACATGATATATATACACATACCATTATTGAATACTGACTCAAACTCCGGCAGCACATCCATTAACTTGTTAAATAATTTATTTCGGGGTTCTCCGAGGGCCTTACAGTGTGCAGTGAAGTGGTATTCATCCTATACAGAAGTCGTGCAAACAGGGCATATCATATCCTATCTGCTCTTTACATATTATATTGTTGTCTTCTGTGTAATCATTCAGTCTATTGTAAAGAATTGTAGCAAAAAGCTTGTCCAGACAACTCGTTAGAAAGATACTTATACTTAAAGTTATTAGGGTTGTCGACTGACTCTGATTTAAATATTATCTTAATCAAGTTCAACCTCCAACTCTCTGGATAAATCCCGTTTTTATAGTTGCATTAAAAATGTTTGTTATTACGTCAACCTCAAAATTACAGAAGATAATAAGCATTTTATTCAGGATATTATCGGGCCCACAGGATTTGTTCTTTTCGGTGATTTTATTCCATTCAATATACTTCTTGTTTTATTACATTAAAATTTAATACACTATATTTCTAACCCTAAACGTAGGATCTGACTCGATGTTTTTACCTTGTTCAGTATATTGGTTTTCATAATTCGTGTTCATTAATTGTTTTATGTAGTCACACCATTCACCAGGAGATACATTTGAACTGGTTTTCTTTTCTTGTTTGTATTTTAAAATATCCACTAGGTTCCAGAAACTGGCTGTATCTTTGCTCTCTAAGTTATTTATTTTATCGTATTCCTTTTGTAGTTTCTATATACTTTTATTCGTGTCTCTTTTAAATGCTTTCCTTTAATGTAGGATTTTTAGTCTTAATTCTGTGTCCCAGTTTCAGTTACCTACAGTAATTCTTAATTAATCTTATTTTATTTTTGCGTTCAGGATCAAACCATTATTTGTTTTTATTTCTATTGTGCATCTTTTTTCTCTTACTTCTTGAAATACCCCCAGCTGCCTTTTGAAGCATATTTGTAACCGATTCACACTGATCAATTTCGTCTTTTTGATAATTACACATGTTCATTTCGGGTTTATCCCTAATAAGGATGTCTTTTTCGTTAAATTCTGATCTGCTCAGATTATTCTCAAAACGTTCTTCTTATATTTTAGACCATTTCATTACTGGTAACTCATATATTTCAATATCCCATTTCATTGAGAAAAAAATGTCTGTATTGTGGCTATAACTTGACAGTGATCAGAAAATAAAGGTTGAAAATCAGTTTCCTCAAAAGTAAAAAAGGATTGCAAGAGAGACTCGCTATCAACGATGGACGATCCTTGTGTATTAAAGAAGGTATACCTCCCCCAGTGTTCTCCCATTGAGTGTTCGAAGTTGTGCGCTCACGCACAAATCTATAATTTGTCTCTCACAACTATTTGTCGCCCGTTTAATTAATATAAGCCTGAGGGTATTTCGTCTTGGGAGTATTTTATCAGGAATATAAGTATTTTGCAAAGTATAATCTATGGATTCGGCATGTAATCAAAGTCATTCCTATTTATGTGAGCGTTTCCCCCATTATCATTTTATCTCCTTGTTTGGTCCATTTTGTTATGTTTTTTCCAAATTATCAAATATTTCTTTGCCTATCTCAGTTCTCGCTATAAAAATATAGTTTGCGGGAGCGATGTATATAAAACATAAAAATATATTGCCCTCTAGTCCACAGTATTTACCCCTCTCGTAATAATCGAATGCTTTATGTATATCCCCAACCCCCCTCACGCGCTGCGATTGACAGAGGTATACAATTCCCAAAATATCTATAGTTATCGAGTGATAATGGTTCGGTTTTTTTTGTGTTTCACACAGATATATAATATCAGCCGTAAGCCTATTAGAAAATCAATCTCATCAAGTTTAGAGAAACGTCCGTCTATCCGTTGAAACAGACCGTTGACATTCCGTGAGCCAATAGTTATTTGTTTGGATATTTTTGTAGCAACATTGATTATGAAAAAAATGTGATACATGTATATTTCATTTATCTTATCTTGTTTCTTATTTAAAACATAATATGAGCTAAAGTACATAAACGGATAATAAGCGAGTATTCCATAAAACATCAATGAAGATATGCATACTCCCTCAAACTAAACGAGACATGCAGTCAGGTTTCCTTTTTAACATCGGGTACAATCAAACATTACTCTAATGAGAATAGTGATATAAAACATGTTTACATGAGTAGAAACGCCATCTGATATCTTCAATAATATAGTTCAATAGATTCCCGAAACATTCCAGCAAAAACTTCCCCTTTTCTTATGTTATTACAGGAAACCATAATTCTTTCATTTTTTTCATGCAAGTGTAAATGATGTGTCTCCATTATGATGAAATAAGTTATGGCAATAAATAACTAATTCACATTGTTTTAGTTCTTGGTAAACAATTTTTGAATAAACCTAATTTCATATAACAAAATACAAAAGAACAAGTGGGGATATGACATCTTCAGCCCACCAATGAATATTTATGAAGACATGCCAAGAACTGTTTCACCGGAATAATGCAAATCTTTAAAATTCAATAACTTTGTTATTTGTTATCCGATTTTGATGAAATTTCAGCATTTTGTTTTGTGAATTCTACCCAATTTATTTAGATATAAATATTTTCAGAAAAGTAAAGAGGAATGTAACTGAAAGTTGATGTGGTTTATGGTGTCAGAAAGATAACATTTCTCAAGATGTTAATGTAGCATCCATCGGACTCTTAATGTACACTCTGCAAACATAACCTTTGCATAAAATCATATATAATACCTCACTTGTTTGTATGGTATGATCCTCATTGTATTGTGTGTCTTTATGTACATTTTGTAAGGCATTTTGACCTTTTATGACCTTAAATGACCTTTTACTGACCTTTGCGTAATTAAATGCCCCGTAATCCATATATTTGCATTTGATTTTACATGAGCTTTAAATTGATACCAAACATGACATGTTCATTCCGTAAAATATTAAAATCATATTTTAAGAGGTATGTAAAAAATTGGGCGTGGCCTCTGACGTCAATAAAAAAAAATGCCCAAGGGTGCTCAGGTGGCACCCGTGTGATTCTTGGAGTAGACACCGTATACTATACAACGTCCAGAAAAAATGCAGTCATACCCAACTTGACGGTTATGTTGGGGTTCTATTTGACTAGCAGTCTAACTTGACGGTTATGTTTATGTAGGGTTCGACTTAACTAATTCCAAGTTTCTTTCTCATTCCCATTTTCATTTGACGTAAATTTCGATTTCAGTTTTTCACTTTCTAGTGGCATTTCTTGTTCTGTATCGTTCGAATTAACAGTAATACTCACAGCTGCATGGATCAATGGTTTGGCTACTCCTAATTCAGAAAGCGAAACTTCTTTCATATGCTATTGTTCAGTCTTCATCATTCAAATTCTCGTCTCATGTTTTCTGTGATGGAATGTTCTTGTTCGAATAGTCTTGCTACCAGTTTTACATTCTTCATCTCATAGCCTATATAGTTGTTGCATTGTCAACTCTTCCATTTCTTTCGCAGGATTTGTTTTCTCTTGACTGTGGTCATTAATCTATTTCTCTTTTTCTTTTAATTGACTTTCCATCATCTGTACTGACGGTGTTGATTCTAGCTTAGCGTTTAACTGCACTATTTTTTCCATTGCATTGCAATAATTGTCTTCATTACACTTGGCCTGCTGGGTGATTACATGGGACAGTGATATTGCGAGGTTTACGATAGACGATATTACCCTCAGGAGGTCGTCTGTAGTATCATGCATGTTGTGTCATTAATTTTTTTTAAACCATATCTCGACTAGACATGCTAGACAGGAATTTCTCCTTACTCCAGACATCGTAATGTTTACCCTGAATAAGGATTTCGTAAACGATTATTCTTAGCCCATCTTTCTTGGATCCAATCCATTTTCTGGCGATGAATTCAATCTTCATTGGGTCACAACTGTTTATTTTCACTGACCAATCTGATCGCAATGAAAATCTTTGACCGATCGCTTTCATCCAAGCGTCGTTTCTATTGTTGTAAAGCTCGTGCAATTGGCGTTCTTCTTTGATGGAGCAAGGTCAATTTGCTCGAAAAGGGACATTTCTCTCCGATGGTTTCTATTGATTGGAACTAGATGGTCCATTCTCTGTCTTATTTCGTCGATCGACAGGTCTGGAAGCGGGAACTCTTGGTCTCGCATATAATCCGACTGAATAACTTCGAAATTATGATGTCTATTCCCCATACATTCCTCGGATAAAGTTTGGCAGCACATACAGTGACCAATATCATACAGTACCGATTCAGATCATTAAAAAACGAAAGAGTATTTCTCTTTCAAAGATATATATGATTTCAGAAATTTTGCGGAATACATTCCGTATATTCACCCCGGATATTCGCCTTCTACGGTCTCGTAAAAAGTTGTTGATTATACATGGAGAGTTTCAGATGTAAACTATGCCCAATATTAATTCGATTCACGTAACATATTGGCAGCGAAAAACAAAATTATAATCAATTCAATTTATTTTCCACATAATATTGAATAAAAAACATACAATATCAGTACAATCGAATACATACAATAGATAATAGCAATACAATTATAAATAGTTACGATATATTACATAAAAAAGACATAGAAGATCAAAATGTGGAGGGGATTGACAAAGGCCATATTGATCTATCAAGGTCAATCCCCAATGAAAAAAACATAGAATACATAAATTACATATGAAAAAAAAGATACTTGACCTTAAAACCCCAGAATAAGCAAAAGAAAGCAAAAGACGAACAAAGGGGAGGGAGAGGCAAATATAAAACTACATTAAGGAATAAGAAGGGAAAGTTAATATTTTCGTTTGATATTGTATTTATAGATATAACACATGTTGAAAGAAGACAATGAAATCTGGCAGATAAATCGAAGGTCAACATTCTTATACGACCTAAGTTTGAACTGAAAATGAAATAAAAATGACCGAGTGTGGAGGTCTGGTTGGTCTATACATCTGAGATTTTGAGAAGTAACAGCGGTCCTTATTGATTTGAAATATGAGAAGTGTTAAAATACTTTATTTAGACAGAGGCTTGATTTTGATTAAGCTCTTGTGTACAGAAAGACATTTTAAGAAAACACAAATAGGAGAGCACATTATAGGAAAACAGATACGGAAGATGGGGGAGGAGTTACTTTCTGATCCGTGTATGTGTGTTGCATATATACGAAGCGAAGACCTGTTACGTGACAATTACACGTGTATTTAGCAATTATTGAAGGTTCATTATAAAGACATACTTTGATATCGGTAGCGTACACACAATAATATGAACATAATATAAATCGAAGAAGTAAAGAGATAGTGCAGAAAAACATACCTGTGTTAAGTGGCTGTGGCGTCATGTTCATGTGCTTGTTGCAGTGTGTGTGTGTATGTGATTTGAGAGGAGGGATGTGGGGTCAAGGGCTATGCATGCATGGGTAGGCGTGATGGGTTATCTGTAGTTTTCTAATTCAAAATGATTCTCTATGGATGATATGGATTGGCGGCATTTGTTGCGAATTTTAATCGCTTCAATGCCCATTATGAAAACGTCATTTATGGAGCAGTCAGTCGACAAGCCCCCCAAAGTAGCTTCTTTTATCCAACTGATATTCATTACTAGAGGGTTTTTTGAATTGTTAATGTTAATGAGCTTGGCGCGGACCAAAAGACCTTTTTATTCGCCCATTGCATGCTGCTCTAAATATTCTTTCAGGTCATGTGTTTGGAAAAGATTAAAAAAAAAAAGATTTTGTAATATAGGGGAAACTTTTGATCTAAAACATGAAATCAAATTATTATTTCTGTTTGAGCCTAAATAGGTTATGATAAGGCTGAAGATCTAAGCTTTTTAAGAAGAAAAGTTATTTTAGATTGGTCAGCAGCCAGCTTTTCATAGGCCAAGTACATTAAGCAGCTCATAAACAAGATACAAATTGTATCTTGTTTATGAGCTGCTTAATGTACTTGGCCTATGAAAAGCTGGCTGCTGACCAATCTAAAATACCTCTTCTTATTAAAAAGCTTAGATCTTCAGCCTTATCATGAGAGAAATTATAGAAAAGTGAGACATTATGTACAACAGCTTTGGTGGCTTGCCATTGTTCAAAACCCACCTACACCCGACAAAGGAAATTGTAATTGGTATACTGTCGAAAATCTGTTTATTTGACGGTCAATCGGATCGGGGTCGCCCTTGCCACTAACCCGACTCTTTGGTCTAGTGGTTAAGGTACCTGTGTTCCAAGCTGGGGGCCCGGTTTCGATTACCGACAAATACTTAACCCCCCCCCCCATTCCACACAGCGCAAGACCTCTGAAAGACTGCTGTAAGACCATGAAACTTGCTTGATCTTTCAGAGGTCTTTCACGATTCCTGTCTTTTGATGGTCTTTCAGTGGTCTTTCGATGAACTTTCACAGTTCGTATTAGTCTTTCCATGACCTTTCGACAATCTCTCAAGATTTTTTACGGAGATCACTGTAAGATTCATGAGAGATCATTGAAAGATCATTAAAAGACCAGGCAAAGTCCATGGAAAGAATTCTGAAAGATTTCTTTTTGCATAAATTGAGATCTCTGAAAGACGATTGACAGATCAATATAAGACTAGTGTAAGCACATCAATTCAAGTAGTAAAAATCTTTTTTTTTAGTTCTTTGAGGGGTCTTTCTGAGCCATTCCCCAGAGATGACAAATTTCAGTGAACTTGGAGACTGTTGTAAGATATTGCCAATTTTTGGTCTTTCAAATGTCTCCGCTGTGTGGAATGGGGGCCTTAGCAAAATTGTCTCCTTTAAGATGTTTTCCACTGAAAAAAATCTTGTGATGTCTTCCCCTTAACACGATGTTGTCGAATATAATATTACATGTCTTTATAGTATTGTAGAAATCAATTATATCACATTTGTTTGTTTGGGTTTTTGTCAAAAAATATATGTGAGTAAACATTTTTTTTATAATGCAATACTGTGGCGTAATGAGCCAAACGTTTTGATTGGGCCAGATATGGCATATAGGGTAATGTTTATAAAAAGTTGTGAGCGAGCTAAAATTTCGAAATCTGTATAACCAAAATCCAATTTTGTGATAGATTTTGACATAATATTCACCCTTCTCTCTTTCATTTTCTTTTTTTATATTCTTGGTCGTGATTCTTTTTTTTTGTGGGGGGGGGATGGGGGTGGGCAAGCACTCCAACCCCCACGCCATTGATGCAATAAAACTTTAATATACAGTATATTTATGATCCCACACATTAAAGGTCAAGTCCACCCCCAAAAATATTGTTTTTAATCAATATACAAAAATCAGACAAGAGTAAAATTGAAAATTTTATCAAAATCGGATGTAAAATAAAAAAATTATCACATTTTAAAGTTTCGCTTATTGTTCACAAAATAATGATATGCACAACCCATTGACATGCAAATGAGAGATTCGATGCTGTCCATCATTCACTATTCATTTTGTATTTTATTGTTTGAATTATGCAGTATTTCAATTTTGATAGATTTGACAATAAGGACAAACTTGACTGAACTATGAAATTTTGAAACAATGGTTAATCCACATGTTCAGAAAGAAATAAACCTTTTTTCACAGGACAATGGGGAAATTTTGAATTTTTGATATTTCATGCAATAAAAACAGAAGAAATAATGAGTGGATGACGCCATCGGTTCCGTCAGTTGCATACAGACCAGGATGTGCATATAATTGTTGTGAAATTACGAGAAACTCGGGGCGAAATTTTAAAATGTCATAACTTTCTTAATTTACATCCGATTTTGATCAAATTTTCAGTGTTATGCTTGGTGTTTTTTTCTCTCTTTTTTTATTCAGAATACCTTTTCGTGTGGGTGGACTTGTCCTTTAAGACTTCAGGGGTTGAATTCCAAACGAAGGTGATTTGTAAATATATTGGAACTGAAAAGAAATTTAGAGCAGTGTGGATTAGGAAAAGTACACTCTAAAAATTCAGAAGGTGCACGGAAGGGGTTGGAAAGGACCGAGAGTAAAAGCGTTTCCAACCTTATAAAAAAAACTGTTCTTACTTTATAGTTTTCAGGGTAGCATAGCCGTGCCCATATTCAGTGTCGCTTTAATTCGCTGGGATTCCATTATCAAGAAAATTTATCAGTTAACATAAATAATAGGAATAAATACATTAAACATTCACATACATGTATAAACAATTTTAAAGTGCGCCACAAGTCTCATATATAAAGACCCTTTTTCTTACTTTTCTTTTCAGGGTTCGGATCTTATTTCACGTCATGCCTCCTCATCACGTCGGAATTGGAACTGGGAAGATCTTAACTGACTTTATGAAAAAGTGACAACACCAAAGATTCTCGAAGATTTAACTTACTACAACTGAATGCTGCACGAATGATGACAACGGCTAAACACTCTAAATATAATCGAAAATTTAGGTTTACTTGGAGCTGTCAACCTTTCCATGAGGCAAAGTGACTGAATGTTCGCGAAATAGAACCAATTGACACTTGTGTTTCAATAAGAATAAAAGTTGATACCTTCATTAAATGCAATTTAGAACTCCTAATAAAGTGAATAATTTATCTATACGACTCTTACTTACATCGAACATTTAGATTTCACGGACTAAGCTGACCATTCTAAGGTGTTTAATTGTTTATGAATGATATGCACCAAAGATTTTTCTGAAATTTTGTTGTGGTGGAAATATGGCGTAACGTATAAACACATTAATTATTAAAGCTATACTAGCTAATATTTTGGTCATCTACTGTTGTAATGAATATTCATGAGTGGAGTACAAATCCTGGGATAAGGGACCCACATGATTCACATCTGGATCACAGAAAGTTCATCTGGGATGGAGCCATCGAAGGTCTACATGTTCTATTCTTATGCGAAATAAACATGATACGAATGCATGTGGTCTCAGGCGCGTAGAGGGGGCGGTGGGGGCATTCGCACCAAAAAACAGCCCAAACAAGAAAAAAAGAGGGGAAAGGAGAAAAGAAAAATATGAAGAGAGAAAAGGGAGGAAAGGTAAAGCTTTATTGAATTTCCTTCCTATTTTTTCACAAAATAATAAAAACGTAAACGAGACGTTCTTCTTCTCTCCCTGTACCTTCCACGTTCTTTGCGCGCTAAACCGATGGCATGCTTCGCGTGAACCGCCCCACATGGGCCGGGGCGAAACAAAAGTGCGCCAACTGAAAAGTCATTTTGGGCAATTTCAGTTTTTTAATTTTTGTCATGCCCAGCTGAAAGACAACACTTTGAAGAATATTTCAGCAAAATATTTCATTCGGGAATTTGCATAAAGGTTGTTTATTTCCTACCTAAAATCGTAAAATGTGACATTTTGCGAAATGCCGCGTATATGACAACTTAGTTGAAAAACAAGCCATTTCACAGGAGGTTTTTCAGGTAGGATTCCGAAATGGCACCCACATAATCCTGATATATTCTTCTTTCATGTGAAAGGGTTCAAAGTAGATAAAAGACACATTTAAGGAGGTTTATAGGATAATTATTCCTCGAAATAGGCGGATAATCCATGTTTTTTTGCATTTACATTAGAAACGTTTAGATTTCCGTTTAAATTCTATCATCATCATTTAACCAGATGTCTAAGCTTTAAGACGATACCAAAATTTAGCTGCCCGTTTTTGCCCGTTTTCATGTTAGAGCCGATTTTACTTGACACAACACCCCCAAAACCTGAAAACGGTTATTTTTATACTGCGCAGTCATCGCAGCGCACCGTGTAGGGTCTATATTGCCGTTCATTTTTGCACGGCGAGGACGATTGCCCTTCCATTCCATGAAAATGACATGAATTCCGGGCATAATGCAAACAAAATAAAGGTTGATAACGCATATAAGGGCTACCCGCCCCTCTCTCAGAGATAAAAGTTACTTGTAGAATAATTTCAGCCAAAAACCCTTCTCAAAGTAAAACATTCGTGGTGTATATACTCTGCGTTTTACCCAAGTCTGCACCGCTTGATATAAAGCACGGTTAATATTTTTCAGATTGTTGTTTAATCTAATTATCATTTTATGCCATAAAATTATTTTCAGGATCTCATACACACTTTTTATGCATATGAGAAGCATAAACCAACCTTCACTCTGGTCAATCTTAAAGTAGCACATAACACAAAGTTTATATACTGCACATTTTTTAGCGTAATTTGCCTTTTCACAGATATGTTTTAAGTAGCCAATCAAAATTTGGTATCAAAGTGACGTCATATCGGCTTTAAATTATGCTCAGTCGATTCTACGCCTATAATTACCCTTATACAAATTTTCCCAATTTTTCCACATGTGGAAAAATTGGGAAAATCTGAGATGAATACGCTTCAAAGGCGTGTTCATTTAAGATTATCCCAAATTATGAAAATAATTAATGGTTTAGATAGTAGAAGTCGATTGCAATCGTTTTCTGGACAGACCCGGTTAATACTTTTTGAAAAAAAGATAATTTGTGCCAAAATTTTCATGGTTTTGTCAGAAATTTGCATGTTTATTGATAACTTTCTGTTTTATCATAAACATCAACAACTAATGCAAATATCAGCATTCGACACAAAAAAGGACGTATTATTAACGAGAATATTAATATGCTTTATGACGATATTAATGTCTTAATTTATTTAGATATGAGGTAAATATTTCCAAATGTATTACTCGATATTGCGATCAATGACACCAAAAAGCAACCTCCGTCACTAGTCACACTAGTGATACCGACTACAATGCGCTCGCTGCATGGCATGCCTTTCAAGAGAACACAATATAGACTCATCGGTCTGGCACGCCTTTGTCGGTGTGATAATGAATGTATTGTGCGTTACTTAGATGGTTTTAATGGCACAAGGCGTTACATGTTAAAGCAATTTGAATGTTAATGAAACCTCTTGGAAAAGTTAGAGGAGGCATTGCTCTGCATGTTACATGCAACTAAGTTTGGATATACCTTAAAGCAAAGTCCCGCAAGAGCCTGTATATATACCCCACCCTTATCATTAGCTTGACTATATCGTGCCTCTTGGAGCCCCCAATGTGGCAAAATGGTGCTACCGCCTACGGCCAAAAAAACCCAACACTTTTATTTTCTTTAAATCACTTAGAGACGAAAGAGTAGACTTTTCTCTATCAGCTCAATATAAAGAAGTGTTGGCACAGCAAAGCCTACCCCCTCAGGAGGCTGCTGAAGTCACACCACCCCTTCTTGTATTTTGCGCATTTTTTTTTAATTCGTCATTATATAGCTGATCAATTTTATTTTCTTCACTCAACAGCCATTGCTAGCGCGAAGTGGGGGCGAAATTTTAAGTTTTATACAAGAACCTGATAGATTGTCTAATTATCCCTTCACTTTACTTCATTCATTCATTTTTCTTACTCATCTTATCTTTCTTTTTCTTCTTCCTGGACACATCATTTCCATTTCTTCTCTTTTCCTTTCTCTTTTCTTTTCCTTATCTTTTCGTTCTTTTCCGCCGCCAATAAGGAGGGGGGGGGGGGGGCGAAGCTCCCTGGATCCGCCTATGAAAACTACAGCATGAACTTATTCCTATTTATTTCTTTTCATATTTTAATTTTCAAATAAAATTTCCAGCGACAGGATTGATTTTATTAGACAGAATGAAGTTTAATTTATCTATCAAAATAATTGTGTGTCTTGTTACGAGAATAAAGCTTTGTTCCTTTTCTTTGGTGAAATATGATGTGGATTAAAAAAAATCTGGTCACCAGGAAACACGGGCTTGTAGCACCCCATGCCTATACAAAATATTAATTTGAGTTGCTTGTTTACGAGGGAGCGGAGTTCTAGATGAAGACACTGATTTGTATTATGGTAAAAAATAGTATTATAAAGCAGATCAAATTAACCTTTAACACAGGGGTGGTGGAATGTATTTTCGTTTGGGGAGGGGCAAAGCCATAAAAGGACACTTGTATGTCAAAATTGGTATTTTGGTGCAAACGGATATTTTCACCATGAGATTATCATCAGCGTGAAGTAGTTGTGTGTTTTGCAGTAATCAAGTTGAGCAAAGCCTTTTTGAAATATACATGATGAAATATATATTTAGGCTTTGTTTTCCGCGAGTGAGAGGTTTGTAAAAAATCAAATCTGCAGTTGTGAAACTTGCCTTTTTGGTCAATTATAGCGTTAATTATTGAAGAGCAGCATCCTCGCGAAATGTTGCAAGCGCGAATCGCAAGCTCAAACTTTTGGACATTTCATCTAATAGGACATGGAAGTTAAACATTCCAAGCAGTTTTTGTTGTCATGAAAAAGTTGTGTATGTAATAATAGATCAGAAAAGGGACCTGATATTGGCTGCATTTATTGATTGATTAATAGGAAACTCACCAATCGATTAATGAGAGCGAGAACTGAAAATTTGTGATATTCCAATTAACCTGAAAACTGGAAATTTTAAGCACTTTTTGTAACCAAGAACAAGAAGAGTATCTTAATATTATTTTTAAAAATGGATGCAAGCGTAAAACGCGAGGCAAAAGTTTGTGATATTCCAACATGAAACATGGACATTCTAAGCACTTGCTGTCGCATACATTCGTAATCCCGAAGCTTCGTTATTCCGAAGGGTCGGATATTCCGGAGGTTCGTTATTCCGAAGGTTCGTAAGTCCGAAAACGAAATGAGGTTCGTAATTCCGAAGGTTCGTTAGTCCGAAAACAAAGTGAGGTTCGTAATTCCGAAGGTTCGTTAATCCGAAAACGAAATGAGGTTCGTAATTCCGAAGGTTCGTCAGTCCGTAAACGTAATGATTAACGAACCTTATTTCGTTTTCGGACTAACGAACCTTTGGAACAACGAAATATATTTCGTTTTCGGATTAACGAACCTTCGGAATAACGAACCTTCATAATAACGCTACAAATGTTCGGATTAACGAACCCTTTTACGTTTTCGGATTAACGAACATCGAGGCATAGGCAATTTACATGTTTCGGAATTACGAACCTTCTGAATAAAGAATCTTCGGAATTACGAAGTGTAACCCTTGCTGTAACCAAGACAAAATGAGAACCTTATTAAACAATAATTAATGCGAGCGCGAAACGTGAGCCCAAATTTGTGATATTCCAACCTGAAAACTGGATATTCTAAGCATTTTTGTAAGAATGAGTATTTTACTAAACAATAATTGATGCCAGCGGGAAGCGCGAGCAAAATTTAATTTTCTAACCCAAAATGTGTTGTTTTTCTTCAAAAAGGGCATTTCATTGTGAAAAAGGGCATTTTCCCCTACGAGGGCAAGTCCCCCGGTTCCTCCGCCCCTGCTTAAACATTATAAGTCATTTTAAGCCAGATATTAGTCAAGCCATTAGCCAAATAAATAGACTTATGTTAGTGACTAATATTCCGTTCAATTTAATTTATTTATTTATATATTCAAATACTAGAAGAGTTGGGACCTATAAAGTCAGTTAACAGTGACTGGATAAGAAAATTTTCTAAATTTGAAGAGAGAGAAAAATATGTTTTGAAGCACTTTACAGCTTGAGTAAAAAGAATATGACACCATTAACTATACATCTCCCCAAGTTTTTCATTTTTTCCAAAAATACATAGATACATAAATTATACATTCAATGATGCGAGCATAAAATAAGAGGTCAAAGAATAGCAAGAGAGATAGAGTGAGGGGTGAGAAACAGAGTGGGAGTTCGAGAGAATTGAATAGAAATAGAGAAACATGAAGAGAGCACTAACAATTTATAAAATACAAGACATCATGGTTTGAGAACGGAGACTCGTATTTTGTTTGTATGATAATAATCACAAACAATAGGGAAAAAAATTATGTGTGGTGTGGTATATTATGTAACCCTGGTAATACAACATATATGACATTATTATCAGCCTTGTGTTTCATATTTTGAAAGAAGGAAATTTTCAACTTGCCCTCTTAAAGGAATTTTTCGTTGGGCACTAACAAAATATAAAAAAGAAAGAGAATTCCAAATGTCAGGGCCAGTATGTCGAATAGATCTACGAGAAATAGCTGTTCTTGGTTTTTTAAGGACCTTTTCACACGTGAATCTTGAATCATCATTGTAATGATGATTGCTATTCTAATCGTGACTGTTCGTGATTCTAATCATTTTTAGTTTGGATTCACACGTGCTGAATATTCGTCATTAGCCCCATTTTTCACTGAAATCATCGTTCAAATTACGATTTTTTTTTACCGTGTGAAAGGGTGGTAAATGTATACATGTGTTTGTAGAGTTCGGGTTGGGTAATTATGAATAAATGTATTGAAACGGAACATTTTAAAAAGGTTGTCTGGAAGTTCGCGGATTTGGAATCTGTACATAAAAAGAGCAATTTGAAGGTAATGAATGTCATGTATGGTTAGGGTTCTCAAATATGGAACAATGGGTTTGAATGAGCTCGAGAGTCTGACCGCCTTTCAAACGGTTCCAAATCGCAAATTGAAAGATGATTCCAGTGAAAAATAATTCTAATTACGAATTTTTAGCACGTGTGAAACCAAACTAGAATCACGAACGCTATTACAATCACGAATTCAAGTCATACTCCGGAGGTGAATTCCAGGGCCTTTTCACACGTGAATCTTAAATCATCATTGCAATGATGATGTTATCGTGACTTTGAATAGCTTTCGTGGTTCTAATCATTTTCTAGTTTGGTTTCACTCGTGCTAAATATTCGTCATTTGCAGTATTTTTTACTGGAATCATAATTCAAATTACGATTTTTTTTTTTAACTTAATAGTACGCCCTAGTATACGGTACGAAACGCTTGGCCTCGGAAACGTCTTCTGGGGGCGGAGCTTACGTGAACTTTGAGCAATGGTATCACGGAACGGTGTATTTGCGATGGACAGTGCTTTGATTGACAAGTCATCAAGGGGCCTTTTTACACGTGAATCTTGAATCATAATGATGATTGCTATTGCAATGTGATTACCGTTCGTGATTCTAGTCATGTTCTAGTTTGGTTTCACACGTGCTGAATATTCGTCATTAGCCTTATTTTTCACTGGAATCGTCATTCAAATTACGATTTATTTTTACCATGTGAAAGGGTGGAAGGACACGTACTGCCATCGCTCGGGTATTCGAATTCAAATCAGTTTTCGAGTGAACGTGCAGACGATCTTGCTATCCGATGAATCAAGATTTTCGTGTAAAAAGGCCCTGAGTTTGTACAAATGCGACCAACTTTTTTCTGAAATCAATTACAAGAATGATTCAAAATGATAGTACAAAAATGCCAAAATAATAATGGAAAAAAGGCAAAGCATATAAAATATCAATCAGTGGTTCGAAAAAGAGTACCCCAAGTTCCATGACATAAATAGGCAAGAATTATGAAAGAAAAAGGGTAATCATGTCGGCAAAATGGGCCCTTTACACTAGTACAGTTTTGAAATCAAGAACATGTAGGCCTAGTATCTAGTACCCTAACTGATAAATGGTGAAAATGAAAAATAACCAAAATAACACAAATCATGTATTATTATGATTATTAGCCTGGTTAAAAATAATGACGAATTTTATGTATTTTTCATATTCAAGTCTATCTCTGCTATTTTTACTCTATCATAACATGATAACTGTCATATATAGATCTCTTCCATATTTTTTTACCGAACCATCATTTTCAAAACAAAAGCAACAGCAGATTATTTTTCGCTGAACCCCAGACCTTCGATTCTCGTTGTATTGACTGTGTGCAATGTTTTACCAATGTATTCGGAATCATTGAAAATTCCGTTCGCTTGAATCATGCACGGCGGTTGCGAACTGTAAGGTCGACGATGAGATGGGGAGACATGGAGAACTAAACTCACAGATTTTTTGTTGAATCAGAAACTATACATCAAGAATCATGGATTCTTTGGTAGAGGATGACCCAACATTACCGGTCAACTTCGGTGAAAGGTAAGATTTGTATTCATTGTAATAAAATCTCCCTTTTTTTGTTGCAGCACTTGGCAGTAGTCGAGCACAACGGGGGCATACGGTACGGTCCACCGTCCGGGCCCCGGCCCGCTAAGCTATGCGATGCATAACACAGGGAGCTCCGGCCCGGAGCGAGCCCAGGCAGGACTAGTCCGTGTATGGTGAGACTACTACATATCGACCACCTCTTTTGAAACCGACCACCTTGCGCGCGTTAAAATTATTGCGTATTACAAACGGTAGGCGCAGTGTCCATAGAAACGGTAAGAATCAATTTTACGAGAAAAAAAAGAAGCAGCAAAAAGAAAATATTTAGTGAATTAATCAAAATAGTATGGTCAGTTCCCCCATGTCTGCGCGGTCTCCCAAGTCTGCGCACCCGCGTATCTGCGCGATTCTAGTAAAAGAAGATACGCAACGAACACGAACTTTACACATGCAATACATAGACAGGTATTCATTAAAAAATCTGACTCAAAATGGTGGAAATATAATGAATTCAGGGCATTCCATGTGACAGCCTCAAAATGCAGCCTTTCTCATCAAAATCCCCGAATCGTGTGCAAAGTGAATGAGTGCGCAGACATGGGGTACCATTTTTTTTCAATTTGAAAATGACTGCCCGAGGTTTTTTCCAAGAAAATCATATATTTCTTTCACATTTTTATGAGATATTTGGCACACTAACTCATTATGATGTAAGGAACATTATCAACTGAAAGATTTTGTGAAATAAGAAGAAATTCATGTTAAATCTTAACTCGAATTGTTAGGTGCGCAGACTTGGGGCCCACCATCATATATTGACCAGACCCAAGCCCCGCTGAAAAACCAAGAAATCCGATAGGAAACGGCTTTAGAACAAGTATCCGTCGTCATTCGTCGAATCATGTGCCCGAGCTCGCAATGGAAGTAGTGACACGATCATTTAGCATGTTGACATCACAGAACTGATTTGGAAGAGTCAAAATACCTCGCCACGGCGACAAGAATAGGCCGTAAACTTAGACCTAGTGTATCGCGGGTGGTCGGTTTCAAAAGATGGGTGCAAATGAGCAAATGTAAAATCGTCGCATTCGTCGTTAGTCATGTTCGTCGATATATATGCTGATTGAATCAGAGTCGCCGTGAGAAACATGGGAATCTGATCTGCTTAATTTTCTGCACAAATGAGATGAAAACTGGGTAAAATTGATGAATATTTTCGCAGATACAATGCTTAGAAGATTAGGTTGATTAGGGGTAGTTCCAACCATACCTTATAGTTATACCATGGTTACATTTGTTCTACGGCGGCCGTACAGCGAGTCGAAAACAGCCGTTTTATCAATTTTGATTCAAACCACCTATATGTAGTTGGACAAAAAAATGTTTAAACGGCTGTTTTCGACTCGCCGTAGAACAAATGTGACCATGGCATAAGGAGGCAGTGGGGCAAGTTGGTAAAATTGACTTCATAATGATCTAAAGAGTAAAGAGTAGGCCTAGAGTCTAGTGGAGTACTAGTGGGAATCATAATGCTTATCTTTCCAGTGTCGGTCTAGCCTGATATTGGGCATGCTTACTTTATTTTCTTTAAAAAATGGCTCTCGGCAGTGGCTGGATGACATGTAATATTAATAAGCAAAAGTGTACACGACCGCTAGCGGTTGTACACAATTTGTCACTGTGAGTTAATGTTGTGTGTCCGGACAGGTTGTATCGTGTCCGGACAACCAATTTTAGAAAGTCATTTGGAAAAATTTACAAGCAAAGTTTGATCAGTTTTTCAGAGCTGCCAAGTAGTACGATTTTCCTGTATTTCTACGGTAATCAATTTAAAATACGGCAGTACGCTTTTTCATGATAAAATACAGGAAAAAACAAATTAGAGAAGAAAAGGTAGTGTTCGCCCCACTAATCATCCGGGAGCTTTCGGGCGGAGATGAAAAAATGGCAGCCGTGTGTTGCTGCCTTCTACGTTCAATGAGTTGTGCTTTCATAAAGGCTTTCCGATTAGAATTTTCAACAACAACAACTAGAATTTTCGATATCCTGGCGGGTGACAAGTTCCGAGCGCACGCACGTAGATTACAAGCACAAAGCAGCAGCTCAAATCGCGATATATAGCGACTGGTAAATACATTGTATGTCTGTAAGAATGATGATGTCATCCAAGATGGCAACTTACGTTGACCAAGGAAAGGATCAAAGATGTCGAAGATGATGATGTTTCAATCATCATTTAAAAGGAATTAGTGGCAACTGCGGTCTAAGTTACAATATTTCTGAATTTCATACATTTTCCGTAAATATGAATGCAATTTCTCTTTCATAATGTGACATTTTATGTACAAAAAAGTGATCGGAAAATCAGGTTTCCGCCGAATGTTAGATCTAACGTTACTGCTAATTTACATGTAGTACGTTGTCTGTACATACAGGCCTCCAAGCTCTTCAGTCTATGTATCGGTGAGTGAGCCAACGCAGTTCAGCGGAACAACCAAAATACAGAGACTATAGCCTTTGGTCTTGTGTGGGGCGCAAATGTAAGAAGTGATAAAACTTTGCCATTATGCATGCATATTTATCTCACACGGTAAAAATACAGATTTTTTTGTCAAAATACTGATTTGGGGGGATAAGAATACTGAAAATGCAAAATACAACTTGGCAGCTCTGGTTTTAGAACAAAATGTCAGGAAATATTATAGAGAACAAAATAGAAGATGATTACAGCTATTCAATTCATATTTTCAGTGTAATCCACAGACATAAAAGAAGGTTTCAAAAATATAAAGTGTCCAGACACCCGTTACGACCCCCCCCCCCCCCCCATCCTACTGTCAGCTAGTTGAAAAAAGTGGTCTGGGTTAAGCCTGTTGACTTCATGAGTGATCTTATACACTTGAACACAAGGCAGACATATGGCACTCTCCAAAATGGGGACACAGAATCCTGACATCCAGGCATGACATCGAGGCACAAACTGTAGCTATCACTGCACAGCCGGTTTGAGTTTAAGACATTCTCGTATCTGTCACTGTGTTAACTTGGCGAGATTACAAGTTTACAACACTAGTAAAAAACTTTTTTTTTTAATAAAATAGACATGCACAGGAAAATATAGGTAAGAGTTCCATATGCACCCACACTAATGTATTACTGAAAATAGAAATATGGAGAAGGTTCAGAATAATATATCTAGCCCTGATATAGAACAGATATATGATGGGGAGGTGGAAATACATACCAAAATATGGCTTTATTCCATCAAATTTCGGGCAGGATCTAGTGCGTGTAATTGTCCTTAGACATCGGTTTATTTAGTCAGTAAAGGGTCTGTGAGTCAAGACTAGTCAAACTATCAGCTGATAGTCGTTAAAATACCCCTTCCGGTGTCAGCGCTTCTTGCTAGCATAGCGGGAAAGGTCTTGACTGCAAGTAAAGCGAGGTGAGTTTGAGTCCCAACTAAGGTAAGCAACAGTAAAAAAACTGAAATGAACGAACCTGAAGTCTCAACAATCTTTTGTTATTTTTGGTGGGGGGTGCATATGGAACTCTTTCCAAATAATATTGTGATACACAAATTTTTTTACATTTAAAACTTACATCATGTACTTGAGGTCCATAATAATCCATATTACAGAGACTATCTTGTCACTCGTACATCCCTGAAAAAGTTGGCATCTCTCATTTCATTGCCATTCGATGAAACATCAAATTTCTTTCTTTGCGAGCATGATTTTGAGTTCGAAAAGTTCTTTTGATGGTGGAAATACGAAAGGGGTAGGTAAGCAAAATTGTGTTTTTTAAAGTGATATTTCGTTTGCATAATTCATGCATATTATCAATTTTTGTTCGGCCTTTATCTTTTATTTCTCAGGCAACATTTCTTGATGCCGATGTATGAATTAAGGAAGGTTTTTTCTTCAGGCGATGGTCATTTTCTGACTTCACAATTGTGTCGCATATCTCCCTCAAAGCTGAAACGCAAGGCAATGTCGGACTAATCTCTGAGTCATAATTTATCTTGAGTTTGAGCGAGGATGAACTGGCATTAATAATGACCCTTTGGAAATTGTTGTTTTAATAACTATTTGTACCCCTAATGAACAACAAATCTTGCATTCAACTAAGTGCAGTGAGCTAATGAATGGGTTGAGCGGATCGAGCTCTGTGTGTCTCGATCTAGCTAGTGCAGTGGTGACCGGTAGAACATGTACATGTACATCTGCACATGGTGTGTATGTGTGTGCATGTATACAATGACAAGTCATGTGCAATCATCAGGTGTGAAGCCATAGGAGACAAAGGGAGTATGTTAGCCCCCTCTTCAAATATATCTTTTTTGATAGCAAATGGGTTACATATGATTAGGGATGGAAAGGTAGCTCTTTTCAAAAATAGTATTGTCACCAGGGGCGGATCTAGGATTTTCCAAAGGGGAGGGCACATTTTCCCCGAGGAAAAATTTGACCAGCAAAAAAAAAATGTTTTCAACCCAAAATGAAGTACATTTAGTCTACGAAAAACTCTGACAAGCAGTCACAGCATATATTTTTAATAGGAATTATTTTGCTTTTCAAATAGTACCTGGACGAAATGAAATGCATTTTTAGGTGAATTCATTTTTTTTTCCATTTTTGCTCAAGTGTCAAATTTTCTTTTCAAAAGGAAAATGTTCATTTGATGTATTATTTGCCAATATTTATTATTATTAGAATTTTGGGGTAATATAGAGCTTAAACTGCAACTGGACCCAGTCACCCTTGAAAAGGGAAAAGTTCTGTCTCGTTCGTTCTGTCAAAATTGAAAACAAAATGGCCGATCGATACTGAGAACGAACGTGATATAGAGGTCTAACTTTTCCTTTTTTTGAGGGTCCAGTTTGTGCCTCGATGTCAGAATTCTGTTTCCCGATAGATCTTCATCCATATAATCGAGGTAAGTGCATAATTTACTTTTTCCCATTTTATTTGGAGTGCTTTTGTGACCCCATTCTACCCCATTTTGGAGAGTATAGATCTCTATCATGTCTATGCCTCAAATTACACGGACGAGTCCTGAGCTCGGGGCTGGAGCTCCCTGGGTTAGGCGATGCACAATTGGGTGCGTGTGTTGTTTGCGTCTGTGTTGCCTTGTTTGTTCTCATTATTGACGTGCTTAATCTCCACGGAGCTAGCCAGGCATGCCAGGAGGCTCCTAGAGTAGATAGTAGATCTACTCCCATGGTGCTAGATTGTGCTGTTGGGCATGTGCACAAATTGTCATTCTTGAATTTGCCCCAGGTGTTCTTTCATATTTTGAGTGGTTCGTTTAGTTACACGTTTAGCGGTATCTTCACATTTTCTGGCAGCCAAGTTGATGGTCTATCAATGTGACATGTTTCCACGGCTCCACTGGGAAGCTCAACACAGTCTCAGGGCAGTTGAGTTAAAGCCTATTTTTGGCCACTAGCCTACATGTATAATATAAATGAGTGTACTGCGAGGGACCATTTCTTCTGTGTATTTTTTGGCACATAAACACAATCTATTTTGCTAATTTTTCTGAAGTTATAGGGCATTTCTGTAACTTTTGATTAATTTTTATTATGTTTTAGGACTTGAAGATCATTTTTAAGTGTATTTTAATGACAGATTAAGAGCTTTCTAAATTTTGTGGTCCTGTGCTTACTCTCCATGGAGTCAGGGATTGTGTCCCATTCCTGCACTTATACCGTGAAAAAAACTTAAACTTTCGTCCCCGAGATTTCTACTTTCCTTCTAAAAGATCTACATGTAGCCCTAAACACAATAGCAAATTGTATGGAACAGATAGCGGTACGTTCAACGCTAGGGGGCGTGTACATTTCGCTTATTACATGACGTCATCCAGCCATTGCCGAGAGCCAATTTATGAATGAAAATATTGTAAGCATGCACAGTACAAGCCTTCCATTGCCCACACAGGATTTCACCAAAACAAGTGTGCAATTTTCAATCACCTTGTACCAATACCAACCTAGAATTTCACTTTCCTATATTTTATATGATTTATGAAAGTTATTCTTGGAGGATCTATTTTCTCACCGATACCGCACAGGTACATGTAAGCGAATTAGATTAATTCTTGCTTTTCGGTCAAAATTGTACGAATTAGTGTCGATATGGCATCGTAATCGTTGGAGTTTGTAGAGTCTATTGCAACGTGTACAAAGTTAATTGATTTTCTGGGTTTCGGAGAGTCGTGTGAATATGCATGAAATTGCAGTCTTGATAATTTTCAATCGATACTGGAGCGATCACGAACCAAGATCATTTCCCGCATATCCAATGTGACCGGATATCGTTATCACTATTGATACTTTCGCACGCAGTCCGAAGGAATTATTTTGGTGACCACCTAATCATGACGTGATCTGCCCGATTGGCCAATCAATTTCCAGTTTATCCAGTTATGTTTGTGAATCTTTAAAGTTGTTTCTCCTTTTACCTCATAAAGTAAGCTTCATACATCAATTCTACGATAAAAAAGAAATTGATCGCCAGTTATTAAAATATATGATTTTATGAAAAGACGCAATTCCATAAGAAAAGGTCAGGTGACGATAAAAACTAAATATTTTGCCGATACTATCAATATCAAACAATGTCGTAGACTTGGAAGAAAAAATAACCTTCGTAAATTGGAAAGCTCTGATTTTTCAACAATCTTCCTACATAGTACATGTATCTCAGAAGAATGGTCCTTGGATGTTACTAGGTATCGCTCATCTCGTCATGAAACAGGCCCCAGTCTTCATTGTACATTGTGTAGACTTTGGTAGATTGACAAACGAACAATGACTCGCACTGCTGGTTTCGGTCAAGGCATGTAGAATTTGTCTATTTTTTGTTAATTTGTCGCCAAATTGAATGATTTCCAAAAAAGTGTTATCATCTACATGTATAATGATAATCCAAAAGTATGCTTCATATGTTATACAACTTTTTTTTCCTATTTTTTTAAAACATTAAAAAAAAATAGGAAAAAAAAGTTGTATAACATATGAAGCATACTTTTGGATTATCATTATACATGTAGATGATAACACTTTTTTGGAAATCTTTGAGAGTTTGATGAGTCACCTTGGTGGGACTGTGTGGGAAGATGATATCATGTTTAGCAGAATTAAGTCCTAAGAAGCTACACGTGGAACTTGTGCATCCATGCCTGACATCCTTCAAGGCTGATGGTATACATGTATATGTTTATGGGGATACTATCTGACATGTCCAGCTTCTGTTTTGTTTCCTGAACAGAAGTGATGGTGATATGATTCTTTCTTGTTTGCTTTGGATGTTTTACATGTAGGAGAATTAAACAGGATTTTTTGTTATTGTTATTCCTTTGAAATATCACCAAAGAATATTCATGTGGTTGTGAAAGTTGTGATTTTATAATACAATGGAAAGTAAGAGCTTTGTTTCTGTAACTTTTTAGTGGTTTGCTGATATTGAATTTTGAGAGCAAAAGAGAAGATGCTTTCATTCATGTAACTTCATAGTACTGTTCTTGCTTGTTGTACATGTACATTTGTATTACTGCTGTGATGGAGCAGGAACAGATAAATTTAGACAAAACATATGGTCACTACCGTCATTCTATGATTGATGATAGCTACAGAATGTCACAGAGAGAACATACATGTAGGTAAGTACAATGTTATATTTATTAGTCTCAAATGCATATTTTTTCTGCTTGGTATATACATGTACAGTACAGTTCAGTGTCGGCGCTCGACTTGAAGAAATACATTTTTATGCACATGTATATGCACAGTACTTGTATACAAAATCTTCTGGATCCAGAGGATTTTATTAGAAAGAGACGGGAGGGAGAAGGGGGGGGGGAATCACATGTACATTATCTGAGAAACAACATCAACAATAAGAGGTCAAAGGTCATTTTTGTCTCACCTGCGAAGCAAAGTGAGACTATAGGCGCCGCTTTTCCGACGGCGGCGGCGGCGTCAACATCAAATCTTAACCTGAGGTTAAGTTTTTGAAATGACGTCATAACTTAGAAAGTATATGGACCTAGTTAATAAAACTTGGCCATAAGGTTAATCAAGTATTACTGAACATCCTATTAGAGTTTCATGTCACATGACCAAGGTCAAAGGTCATTTAGGGTCAATGAACTTAGACCATGTTGGAGGAATCAACATCGAAATCTTAACCTGAGGTTAAGTTTTTGAAATGTCATCATAACTTAGAAAATATATGGACCTAGTTCATGGGACTTGGACATTAGGTTAATCAAGTATCACTGAACATCCTACATGAGTTTCACGTCACATGACCAAGGTCAAAGGTCGTTTAGGGTCAATGAACTTTGGCCGAATTGGGGATATCTGTTGAATTCCCATCATATCTTTGAAAGTTTATGGATCTGATTCATTAAACTTGGACACAATAGTAATCAAGCATCACTGAAGATTTTGTGCAAGTTTCAGGTCTCATGATAAAGGTCAAAGGTCATTTAGGGTCAATGAACTTTTGCCGAATCGGGGGTATCTGTTGAATTACCATCATAACTTTGAAAGTTTATTGGTCTAGTTCATTAAACTCGGACATTAGAGTAATCAAGTATCACTGAACATTCTGTGCGCGTTTCAGTTCACATGACCAAGGTCAAAGGTCAATGAACTTTGGCCGAATTGGGTGTATCTGTTGAATTACCATCATAACTTTGAAAGTTTATGGATCTGATTCATGAAACTTGTACATAAGAGTAATCAAGTATCACTGAACATCCTGTTTGAGTTTCAGGTCACATGATCAAGGTCAAAGGTCATGTAAGGTCAATGAACTTTGGCCATGTTGGTGTTTTTTGTTGAATAACCATCATATCTCTGTAAGTTTATTGGTCTAGTTCATAAAAAGTGGACATAAGAGTAACCATGTATCACTGAACATCTTGTGCGAGTTAGAGTAGTATTCAAAGTCAGCACTACTGCTATATTGAACCGCGTGATGCAGGTGAGATGGCCAGAGGCATTCCACTTGTTTTTCTAATTCTAACAAGTATAATCAAGGTTTTTTTTACGTCACATAAAATATCACAGCAACTCCACCTGTAGGACTGCATGAGACATTTATTTATTTTTCAAACAAGACAAAAATTGACCCTGAGGCAATAATTTAAATCTTCAAAGTTTATTTAAAGCATAAATAACTTTGTATGGATTCATTGATGTTTATCTGTTTGTCATTGCAATTGCTGCAAAACCAAGAAAAGAGTAATAAATTTGAGGGTTGAAAATATGGTACAGTGAGTTTTTTTTATCTCACTCTCCATACCATACTTGAATCTGAATTTATGAACATTTGCTGAGCTTTACACTAAAAGTGCGGATCCAAAATACATTTACATGTGTTTTGGAGTGATGACCTTTAACCGCTCTTTTTTGCTTGTCAAGTTTTTCAGGAAAAATATGTGCCCCATGGAGAAACCCGTATTACATCTTAGCACCCTGTAATAGGTCCAGCTCTGGATCTATGTCTATAAGAGTCACAATGCCAATTAATAACAACTTGCACTGAATATATTCTAAACTTGTACGGTATGAATGAAAATCTTAATGTTCTACTCTCATCTAAACAAAACACTGCCACCAACTGTTGCATGTAGTTTCAAGCTGAAGGCAATTACATGCGAGAGAGAGAGAGATAGAGAGAGAGAGAGATTGAAAGAGAAAGAGAGGGGGAGGCAAATACAGGAGAAATGAGCCTCTTCCTGTCAACAGGAAAGAGCCGACATTGGCTAGAAGTTTCAACCCTGGTCCGATACGTGTACCCGCTCATGTAATTCTCACCCAAACCCAGTGGCAGACAGTGAATGAAATGAACATTTTCCTCTGTAGCTATCCAGGGCTATGCATACTGGCTGCTGTAACAGTGTCTTTGGGTGAATCAACTCTATCGCTTCCTGTTGGGAATTTGAGAGAAAGAGCGCTCATTTCCTGGACTCCTAGAGCCAGCGAATCCTCACAAACTTACAGTGCGTATTACCCGGTATGCACTACAGATCTTTTGGATGTTGTGTTGATAGTTTGTACTAACTATGTCTGTGCGTTAGTGTATGTATACTGTATAGTGGATCAGCGCTTTTGATAACTTGCACTGGAGTTATTTTTGGACACTTAGCATTTAACCATAATGACAGGGTCCCCTTTGGATTAACTGGAATCTGTTTTTAGCATCCAAGAGTGATATTACATCTGGAATAACATTGACTTACTACACCTGTACCTGAGTTAATGACTACATGTAAATTAAATATTGAGGTGGATTCACTGTTCAGAATGAAACCTTCAAACCAGTTTGAAATATAAAGGTATGGTTTAGTCCCAGTTTTTTATGCCATAGATTTTAGTATCATAACTTGGTGAGAGTTTGTTTCAGACCTACAAGTAGGCTCTTTCACCCTTATACAAACTTGATTGTTTTCAAATTGGTACAAGATGCCTTACCATTAAATTGCTGGTTTTTATTATTGTATTGTAATTGTTAAAGGTATCAATGAACTACTAGCTTGGTGAGGATTACTGTATACAATAGAGATTTACACAAGGATTAGCACCTTTTGTTGTTTGGTGACAAACAAGCATTTATTCTTATTTGGCTACTGTAGACTTGATTGCATTGCTTTCAAGTTTTTAAGTTGATTTAAGAAGTGAAAAAAAACCCATTCATCTACAGTTAAACTATGGATGGTTTTGAGTGTTCCAGGCATTGAATCAAGTAATAATAAAAGTGGAATTAGTGGCCATGGGTGCACTTCAGCTTTATTCAAAGGTCAAGTCCACCCAAAGAAAACATGTTGATTTGAATCAACCAGCATATTAGAGAGTCTATGATGTCCCTCACTTTAATACAGTTTCTTTTGTTTTTTTGTTGTTTGAATTGTACAATATTTAATATTTTTACAGATTTGACAATAATGATCAATTTGACTCAACAACAAAATGTTAAAACAGTGGTAATTCCACATGTTCAGAGAGAAACAAAACTTTGTTTCACATGACAATGAGGAGAAAATTGAAATACTCCATAATAAAATACTGTAAAAGAAATAGTGAGTTTGTGATCTCACTAGTCCGCTCATACTGACTAGGATGTGAATTTAAGCAAAACTTTGAAATATCTTTCTTATTTGTAATCTGATTTTGATGAAATTTTCATTTTTTTCTCCTTGTTTGATTTTTCATTTTTTTCATTCAAATCAACTTTTTATTTGGGTGAACTTGACCTTTAATGCAAAAAGCCCTAAAATCTTTAGTTCAAAATCAATATCAATTAGAAGTTGGCCCTTAATAGTTTGTTGGTTGTCCATCCATGATTCGCCAGCTTTAGGAATTCTAAGTTTTTAACTGCAGATTAGGAATCTCAGTCATATACGGTACAGTGTATATGACAGAGTTTCCTACATAGGGAGTTCTACTTTAGGAGGGGTGGGAATAATGAGTATTTTAAGGTGCTACTTTTGGGGATATTTCTTTCATTTGGAGGACTAATTTCTAGGGGTAAAAATCAATTGTGTACCATTCTTCAGACTTCAGCCACAGATGGAATATTGATTCTCTAAATAATCTTGAATAATGAGGTTTGGAACAGATCTTGGGGTGACTTAGGAGGAATGGTTCCCCCAAATAATGCATTTTGGGGAAATTTTAGGGGTAATTTGGGTTGTTAGGAGCGCCAAATTGCCAATCGCCCTCATACATTGTACAAGTATATTTCCTACACTGCACTGGAGGTGTTCCTGAGAGAGTTTGGCCCATGGGAATGGGGATTTCCCTCAAAAAGCTACTCTGTAGTGGACTTCCCAGGTTGTGAAGTTGTGCTATATTCAAGAATAGAACCTACTTATTAAATACTTTCTTTCATTTCAGTATTTCAATTTGAATTCAATATAAGATATATTTGTTTTTACAGTGGAAGCAAAAATGAGAGCAACTGTTTTGATGCCAACGAAGCCATGACATTGATTATGAACACCATGTATTGATCACAAATTTATATTACATGTAAAAAATCTGATGGGGTGTTGCAAGCAAGACCAATTTTTGGTCCCCAAGACCCCAAATCAATTGAAAGTTGTGTATTTCATTGCATATTTTCAATGGCTTGATAGTCTGCTTCTTGCATCAACAAGTATGATAATTGATACATGTACATCACTTTTTCATCTGGAAATGAACTTTGCAGTACATGTAGATCACTAATATTTTCTTGTCACACCCTCCAAGTCAGATAATTGATCTTGATATTGATTTTTTTTTCTATTATTGAAACTTGAAGCAAGGTTTGTCACTCAAGATGGATTCATGAAAGAAGGCCTATTACCATGCATGAAAGCTCTACTACATAGTTGGTAAACAGTATCATGGCTTTCTTGATTTCACCAGACACATGAAGGATGAAGAGATAAATAAAAGCATTGGAGAGTACTCAAATAAAGTGAAAATATTTACAGGTAGCACAGGGATAATCCTATCTCAAGGTTCATGTTGATAAACAGCATTAATATCAAAACATGTGAATGATAGAATAGAACATTCTCAGACTATTTTCCAGAAAATCTGACTGAATGACCCTTGCTTGAAATTTTTTTTATTAAAAAATGCATAGGACCTACATATCGAATATGATTATGACTGGGGATGTTTTGAAAATTAAAAAAAAATATTTTAGCCACAAAAGCGTTCTGTGAAGTGTGGGTATGATTCCCTGTCAAAATTGAGAATTTTTTTTTTTTTTTAGTTTACTAGAAAGAAATGCACATCCCCTTTAGCAAGTGGACTTTGAAATGATTCCAGTCATTGAGAAACATGAAAGAATTATATTTTTATAATATTGATTAAAAATTATTTTTTTATTTTTGTACTGCTCTTTTCGCAGAATGGCCCAAAGCGTTTACAGTAAGGAAAGGAAAATTTTGTTTATAATGCTTTCAAGATTATATCAATTATCCAATGCCTTACATGTGCTATTTGACAATGAAAAGCTAAATGTTGTGCTGGCAGTCTGTATTGGTTCATGACCTTAATCATCAATTTGATGAGTTCAATATAAATAATACAGAAAATATTATGGATTGTAAACTACCTTTCCCACTCCCTCTGAGATGGAATATTTTATGATTCAAAGTTTCAAACCAAATAAAAGAACTCAAATATGTAATTTAAATGATAATTAATTGTGAATTTTAAGATTGCTCAATCTTCAAAAAGTTTGAAAATTATGTCATGTAAGGTAGTTTCTGCTTTCAATTTCTTGTGTCTGGGTATGGGTTTGTATACATTTTTGTACATGTTATATGTTTGTTTGTATTTGTTAAATTCTCTAATACTGGATTACTATTCATGCCAATTTGATAGTAAAGATTGTGAGGATTAAATGTCACCAGCATTGCAGGAAATACACTGCTGACCTCTGGCCAGTGAATTTTGACCAAATAGGAAATTCATTCAGACCGATGGAGTAAAGAGATAGTACATGTAGGTCAATGCTCAGTGTTACTGTTGATGGAAAGAGAGTGTGCAATGTAGGCATCTTCACTATCATTTTGAGAATGATTCTTTCACACAGGAGTAAGATGTACGAATGTTAGATTTCTAAAGAGGATAGAATTGACACAGGTCTATTACTGGTACAGAAGAACAAAAAGGACTCAGTATTTTGTATTGTTTTGGCTGGTTTCCTGGCTCCTCTCTATTTCCCCCCCCCCCTGGAGGGGGGGGGGGGGGTCAATGGGTCCAGTCTCAAGTTTTCAGTGTTGATATATTTGAGTTTTCTCTTATTCAAAATCAAAACAACTTTTTAGTTGAGGTGGCCTGCATGTAAGTGTTAATCATATGCTAGAAAACTCACCGGTAAAAATATATGGGACTACACTTTAAAAGAATGGATGTTTTATTTTCTGATCTTCACTCTATGCTTATCTAATTACATCAATACATGTACACATATGCCGAGACATATTTTCCTGAAAAATTTTATGGCAGATATCATTTTTTTGTTCAATTCTGTGAACATTTTATTTTGTGCGGTTACAAGTTTATCTTTCAAGAAAAGGTATGCCAAATGCCATGTTTAAAGGTCAAGTCCACCCGAGAAAAATGATAATTTGAATAAATAGAGAAAAATCAAACTAACATAACGCTGAAAATTTCATCAAAATCGGATGTAAAATAAGAAAGTTATGGCATTTTAAAGTTTCGCTTATTTTTCACAAAACAGTGATATGCACAACTCAGTCACAAGCAAATGAGTCAGTCGATGATGTCCATCACTCACTATTTCTTTTGTTTTTTATTGTTTGAATTATATTTCATTTTTTACAAATTTGTCAATACGGACCAACTTCACTGAACCATATACATGTAATATTACAATGCTAATTCCATGTGTTCAGGGAGGAATTAATCGTTGTTTCACTTGGCAATGAGGAGAAAATTAGAAAATTTCATATTTCACATAATAAAATACAAAAGAAAAAGTGAGTGGATGACATCATCAGTCTCCTCATTTGCATACTGACCAGGATGTGCATATAATTGTTTTATGAAATTAAGCGAAACTTTAATATGCCATAACTTTCTTATTTTACATCCGATTTTAATGAAATTTTCAGTGTTATGCTTTTTGGATTTTTCTCTTTTTATTAAAATTAATTTATGGTTGGGGTGGACTTGTCCTTTAAGTAAGTGAAAGTGTTGGCTAAACATTGTAGATAGGTATGTTTCCAATTTTCTCATCAGGTATAAAAGACAGGTCATTCATACAGCATCAGATATGTCCTAAGACAGTGGTGAATGATTTATAGAGCAAAGACTTGATTGGTTTATACAAAGTGAATTGATACACTACAGGGTCATGTTCAGTTGACCTAACTGACAGGTAAATGTTACCTACCAGTGACGTGGAAGGTCTTGACTTCATACTGCTATCCAGTCTCTCCTATCTGTAGTATACAGTACATCAATGTGGAGGTTTGGATGTTGAAACTACAAATACTGCAAAGTTGTTGGTGCTAATGAGATTTCTGGCTTTCTGATTTCAGCGACAGCTGTGCTTTTGATCTATTGGTTGTCTGGATCTCTCAGTGTGTTCTGATACCAGAATATTTGGTAATGGTAGTGTTAACGGTCAAGTCCACCTTAGCAAAATGTTGATTTGAATCAAGAGAGAAAAATAAAAGTAGCATAACGCTGAAAATTTCATCAAAATCGAATGTCAAATATTAGAAAGTTTTGATATTTTAAATTTCACATATTTTTCACAAATCAGGGATTTGCAAATGAGACAGACGATGATGTCTCTCACTATTTTCTTTTTTTTTATAAAGTTATGATGACCATTGGACATGGCATAATGTTGTTGTTACTAACCTCTGTAGACATGTTTTAGCAGTTGGTTTTGTAAATTCCTTTTCAGTCTTTATCCATATACACTTCATATGTTATCACTTCCAATGAGCAATGATTGAGTTGATTAATGCTGTGAGTGTGTAGGAAGAACCATCTATAGAGTAGAAGGAAGTAGAGATTTACACTGGTTGCATGAGTTCCGTCATCTTCATGCAATCTGATCTTCCTGTGGCATGAAATCTTTCCATGAAATAATTTCCCTTTAGAACTTTTGTTGAGGTTTACTTGTAGGACCTGTTTGTTGAGTGTTTTTTATGTTTGAAGACCAAAATACTTGGCATTTTAATTTCAACTGCTATCACCATTACCACCACCATTCTTTATCATAAAAAAAAATCAATAAAAATAGCAGCAACAACAAAAAATATGACTCTATTCTAAGAATGTTTGAGTAATTCATTTTTATTTCATGATAAGATTTCTATGAAATGGAATTTATACAGTATGTAGGGATCTATATATTGTTACGAGAGACAACAGTGTTGGCCATTAAAAAGAAATTTTCGTTATACATACATTTAGTCCTTCATCAGTATTACTCCATGCACAGTTGAACATGAAAGTTTTATCAAACAGAAATGATATTATTACCAGCCGATTTATGAAGAACAAGGAAGAGATTTTCACAGACTATACATGTAGTGATTGTAACACAAACCTTGTGAGGGAAATAAGAAGCGAAGAAGAGTGAGGTAGAGAGAGAGAGAGAACAATGTTTTCCTTTCATCAGGAAAAAAAAATCAGTGGTTTTGATGGCTTTCACATGAATGTAGTTTCCTTTATAAATGTATATATACTGTTGGACTTTGAACAGTCTCAATTTCATGGTCACTTGTTTACTGGTCGCAAAGAATTTCTGGCATTAATCGCATGTATTTTGGAAAACTGTATGCAGGGTGTACGCCGGGGGGGGGGGGCACTTCCATTGACGAGTGGATACCATGCGTGACCATGGGGTCTGGAAAAGCACCCTAAACACGTATTTCCATATTCTGAAAAGGCACCCCTTAAAGGTCAAGTCCACCTCAGTAAAATATTTATTTGAATCAATAAAGAAAATCAGACTAGAACAATGCTGAAGATTTCATCAAAAATCGGATGTAAAATAAGAAAGTTATGACATTTCAAAGTTTTGCTTATTTTTAACAAAATAGTTATATGAACGAGCCAGTTACATCCAAATGAGAGAGTTGATGATGTCACTATTTCTTTTGTTTTTTATTGTTTGAATTATACAATATTTCAATTTTTACGAATTTGACGATTGGGACCTCCTTGCCTGAAGCACAAAATGTTAAGATAATGGAATTCCACGTGTTCAGGGAGGAATGAAACTTCATTTCACATGGCGATGACGAGAAAATCAAAATATTTCATATTTCAAACAATAAAAAACAAAAGAAATAGTGAGTGAATGACATCATCGACTCTCTCATTTGGATGTACGTGTAGCTGGCTCGTTCACATAACTGTTTTTGTGAAATGAAGCGAAACTTTGAAATGTCATAACTTTCTTATTTTACATCCGATTTTGATGAAATTTTCAGTGTTATGCTTGTTGAATTTTTCTCTTTTTATTCAAATGAAGTTTTTGTTGGGGTGGACTTGTCCTTTAACAAGTATTTGCGTGTGAAACCCTACCCTTAACAAGTATTGGAAACAAAACGATACTCTTGGCAAGTATTCCCTGAAATGAACCCCTAAACAAGTACAGCAATATTTTATTGTTATGTCACGGGTCCGTTGGTCGTCGGTTTTACCTGTACACATCATTTGGTTAAGTACGGCCCCACCTTCCACATCTCGCGTAAATCGGACTCTAAACGCGTAGTGTTGGGGTAAAAAGGACATCCTTTATAATACATTTTAATTTTGTTTTATCATCCCAGCAAATTTGACCCTAAACACATAACTTTCCTAGCGAAATAGATACCCTTTTTTCATTATTTTTGTGTTTTTGACACCCTTATCACGTTACGTACATGTACGTAACATGCCCTATCTTGAAAAAGACATCCTTTTTACATGTTTTTTGGTCGCGCATGGTATTCACTCGTCAATGTAAGTGCCCCCCCCCGGGATGTACGCACTTGAATTTTGTGACATTTTTTCTTTTGTTGCCTTTTTAAAGCTCTTAAAAGTTTGATCATGTGATTTACCTGCTCACCTTGGGGTATCATGTAACATTCAAAATTGAAATAGAAAAATAAAGCTTGACCATGAATCTTTTTTTATTCTTTTGTTGATTCTTTATGAGAATTTTGAATTGGTTAGTACATATAAATGTATTTCAGGACCTGAATTAATTAAAGCAAGGATATCACTCCTTGATCAAAGGCATGGAGGGCTATGGCTTTGGATGTCCTGTACATTGCATATAATAAAAAAACAGGGCAGTTTTGTAAAGTTTATCAAAAATACTGTTTCAAATTATGATGTCTATATTTTCATGTCCATAGATGCTCTGAAGTGTTATCTTTCAAATGCCATTCAATAAAATAAGTTTTGTTCATGCTTGAGTGAACATGGAAAGTTTTTGTTGGGGGTTCAAAAAAGACTTGTGCCAACTTTCAGCAAAATTAAAATACATGTATGTATGATCATCATCAGACTTGTTATTCAGCAGATTCTTCAATAAACTTTTCATGATTTTGCCATTATTTTTTAATGCTATCAAAAATTCATTTACAAAGCTATTTATTTTTATTTCAACCGTTTTTGTCAACCTAATTGCTTATCCTGTTCTGTTTTAATAGTCTTTTGGTCTGTTGCAAAAATGTTAAAGTTTTTGTTCAGCTTGCTCTCATTTCTTTATTTCTGCATTAATTATGTTTTCACTTGGATAAAAATGATCCTTGGGTAATATTTGTATTACATGTATTCATGGGAGAGCTTGTAATCTAATCAAATCCTTTCATTGTGTGCAACAAATGTTATTTTGAAAGCATTTAAAAATAATGCCAAGATAATGAAAAGGTTATCAGAGGAGTATGCCAAATGATAAGAGATGACCATGTCTTGTCATATTTCTCATTTTCTCTAATTTTAACGCAAATCTTTTTTTGAACTGCCAACAAAAATGAACAAAACTTTTTTTAAGTAGCATTTTAAAGATAAGACTTCAGAGCATCTACTCTATGAACCTCAAAATATAGACATAATTTGAAACAAAATTTTGACAAATTAACAAAACTGTCCCGTTTTTTTATATGTACTGTATTGATTGGTTTCAATGCTTCTCATTGACCTGGGATAGTTTTGTGCCCTTTTGATTTTTTTTTCAGTTTGAGCTGTGAAATAAAAAGATGTCCTTTTGAATAGTGATCCTTTCCTATAAAAATGTATTTTGATATTAAGTACCAATTTCGGTAAATGTTTTTTAAGGTCCTACATGTTTTTCAGCCTATTTCCAAATAGTGGATCTCGACCGTTTCCTTGCTACATATGTAGGTATAAACAGACATCAATTTTTCTTCCGTACTATGACTACAGTATACTATGGTCTGGGAGAGTGTAGAATGAAACAGCTGTGTGTGATATGCACCACTGGTCATTCAGCTGCTGATACTGTTTACCTCTCATCACAGCTGTAATGTACACAGAAGTCATCCTCTTGTGTGTGAGGAGGGAGGAGGAGAGATAGTGGGTGAGCTCTAGAGATGTGTATGGTATTGCAGGATAATATTGATTTCACAGAATGACTTGATCCTCAATCTGAAGTTTCATTGGTAAGAGTTTATTGATTTTCTGTACATGTTTAGCATTCAGAAACAAAAGCGCTTGCCTGTGTTCATACCAAGACCTGTACATTATTTGTATGCACATGCTTTTTGTGTTACTAGCTTCCTTTGTTCTCATGCTAATGATGTGTGTGAGTGTGGTCATACACCTGAGAAGCAGAGACTTCCCTGCCTCAATTCAGTGGTGGTGAAGGTTATGATGTAGAGTAACTGTGCATGGTGGAGGACAGTGGAAAGTTCATAATGAGAAAGTATATTAATTTTAATACAATGAAAGAGGTATAGGCCTACATCCTTTATGATTTTTAAGGGAAAATACTACTAAATATTTTATTCTGTCATTTAAATGTAACCCAACATTGAGGTGCAATGGAGCCTATATCAAGAGGCAAAATTGAAGTGACAATTGGCCAATATTCAATGAGATTTTGTCTTGTGGTAGGATGCAGAGAAATGTTGTCATGACAGGATTTTATTTTTTGTACAATGTACATGTAAATGATCTAATAATGACTTTTTATATGATGGATTATAAAAAAATGTACATCCATCTAGATTTGAAACATTTTTTTTAAGCTTCCTATTTTTGGACTGTAAAAAGACTAAGAGACAGTATTCCAATAGATGATGGATGCACTGTTTTGTCAGACAATGGATACATTTTATTTCAAATTTTATTTTTAAAAAAATTCAAGGGAAAATATAATATATGTATAATATTTTCCCCTGCGTGACTATTGTTCACAGGTCTCTTCTAGCTATTTACAATTTGTGTTGAAGTCCAGGGGGGAGGCACTTCAGTTGAAGAGTGGATACCAGGTGCGACCAAACAGATGTGTAGAAAGGATCTCTTTTTCAAGATTGGGCATGTTACATTTGTAATGTAATGCGGGTGTCAAAACACTAAAATACCGAAAAATGGTATATATTTCGCTAGGAAAGGTATGTCCATGTTTATGGTTAAATTTGTGAGGGTATAAAAAAATTATGCTTTATAAAGTATGTACTTTTGCTCCAACACTATGGCCCGTATTCTGAAGTCGGGTGTAACTTAAACTCAGGTTTAAAGTTGTGGTCTAAGTATGGACAGCCAATTGTCACATAATCACTAACAGTAAAGATATACTTCAGCTCATTCGGTTCTCAAATCATTTACTAATTGTGTAGGAAGTATAAATAAATGATTGTCTTCATCATCGATGAATCAGGAAATAACACAGTAAACATAAGAAACATACAATTTGATGAAATTTTGATACTTTTGGCCTTCCATACTTAAACCACAACTTTAAACCTGAGTTTAAGTTAAACCCGACTTCAGAATACAGACCTATGTGTTTAGAGTCTAATTTGAGCGAGGTGTAGGAAGTGGAGAGGTACCAAACCCAATGTTAAAAAAGTAAAGCCGATGTCCATGATCACATCCATGGCGTGACATAATTAAAATATTGCTGTACTTGTTTAGGGGTCAAATCAGGGAATACTTTCAAGGGTACTGCTTTGTTTCCAATACTTAAAGGTAAAGTCCACCTCAGAAAAATGTTGATTTGAATCAATAGAGAAATATCAGACAAGCACAATGCTGAAAATTTCATCAAAATCGGATGTAAAATAAGAAAGTTATGACATTTTGAAGTTTCGCTTACTAGTATTTTTAACAAAATAGTTGTGCATGTTGTGTATAACTGTTTTGTGAAATGAAGCGAAACTTTAAAATGCCATAACTCATTTTACATCCAATATTGATGAAATTTTCAGTGTTATGCTTGTTGAATTTTTCTCTTTTTATTCAAATCAAGTTTTTGTTGGGGTGGACTTGTCCTTTAATTAGGGTAGGGTTTCACATGCCAATAATGAGGGGTGCATTTTTAGAATGGAAAATACTTGTTTAGGGTGCTTTTTGAAACCCCATGGTTGTGCCTGGTATCCACTTGTCAATGGATGTGTCCGCCCCCCCCCCCCCCCCCCCCCCCCCGTTGAAGTTGAAATCAATATTGATTTGAGTGCAAGTTGTCATTTACCTTCAGGTGTACCTTTTTCCCTGAAACATGTCATTTTCAGGGCTAAGAAACTTTTAACTTTTGTGTACAAAAATGTATTATTATAATTCTTGTAATTTTTAATAATTGGTTTAATATTTTGTATTTTGTTTATTTTGTCTTAACAGCATCAACTTTTCCCAGCTTCCCAATGTGACTGCTGGGGCTGATATCACCGCAGCAAACTTCAGTGATCACTTCCCTGATACTTCTGCACCAGGTAAAGCATATTATACTAGTTTTAATGATTTATTATTGACAGGTGCATTCATATTTACTGGGGGCCGTTTCATAAAGCTGTTTGTAAGATAAGAGCGACTTTAAGAACGACTGGTGAACCTTTCTTACGCGAGTAACCATCGCCAATGTATATACCATTTACCACAAGAAAGGATCACCAGTCGCTCTTAAAGTCGCTCTTAACTTACGAACAGCTTTATGAAAAACCCACCTGGTCAGCATTGCATCACATTTGAAAGTATCTGCAAGTACACAAATACATGTATTTGACTCTAATAACCATTAATACTATGTGTCTGGGGTGGAGACCAGACTCTACGTCTTCAGTAAGCAGTCATAGTACACTAGTGATTCTAGACTCCTATTTCAGACTCTATATTCTGGACTAGTTGAAAATCAAGGATATGTGTCTATAGACTACATTTGAAATCTGTCTCAAGACTATGTATTATTTGGATAGCATCTGACCTGTGTTTAACAGCACACATATTTCAGTTGCACAATCCAGGTCTATTTAAGGGTATTGTAGATGCTAGCTTGTGATTCTCATTACAATTTAAAATATCAGAATGCCCAAATTATGGTGTTTTGATTGGTTCAAAACAGAATTGTCATTGAGATTTGCAGATACATGTATCATACATCATGTACCATTTTTTTTTCTGATAAATGTCATTTGGCATACTATGATCTACATGTACTGTAGCAGATCAGTTATCACACTCAACCTAGGAGAAGATGGCAGACAAAACTATAAAAAAATAATCTGTAAAAAGTCCACTGTTTTTGTAAATGAAAATAATTTCTATGGTAACTAGTCTAACTGCTAATAATTTTCTCTCATATTTTGATAGCAATCCAGAAGGTAGGTGGAAGTGGCAGGATGTCTCCTGTAAGAGCACACACCATGAAGGAGTATGAGCAGGTAATACAAGCATTGCTCTCGTATGACAGTAGAATTTATACTACTCTATTGTCACAAAGAATTCTGTAGAAGAATGGAGTATACATTATGACACTAGTGCTAGTCCCAGGCCAGTAAAAATCACTGTCGGGCTAGTAACTTGTTGCATGAAAAGAACAAATAAATTCTTGCCTACGAGCACATGTTTAAAAGGGTGAATTATCAAGTTTTCAAGTCATTTCACTTTTATTTTCACTGATCTCACAACTACAGGCTGGGGATTGTTGAGTTAAGACAAATTTTTAAAAATACTTTTTTTTCCTTATAAAAATACTTTTTTTGGTTGTAGAAGGTTGGCAGGTCTAAAACATGTTTGGGAATAACTTTCTGTCACATGTTATATTGAGATACAACTGTGAAATATTACCAATAGACAAATGCATATTGTGTATTTTCAGATTTCAGCTCTGACATACATCATGTTCACCAAAACAGAAATGCCATCTTAAAATTTGTTTTGTTTTGTTTTACTGTAAAAACAGGCAATACATTACCCAAATGAGTTTTAACTTGGCTTGCACAATTTAAACTCATTTATTTTTGTTATCTTTTATTTTCCTTCACATATTCCATTCCTCTTCTCAGCAAATCTCTGATCTGAAGAAGGAGAACTTTAGTCTAAAGCTGCGAATCTACTTCATGGAGGAAAGAATGCAGCAGAAGTTTGAAGACAATGATGACATCACAACAGTGAGTACTTAAAGGGAAACTAAAATGCAGGGAAAGATGAAATAAAATTTTGTGTGCTTCCAAACTGTTGGCACAATATTCAGAAAGAACAATTTACACACTGCACAGACTCCCTCTTTTAGTTTTACAAAACACCAAATTGTTTGGGCCGAATCTTTGTATAACAGTCCTATGTATTTCTTTGTATAGTGCATGTGATTCTCAGCAAAATGGACTTTATTTTTGGCTATTTTGTTGATACCGAAATCATCTAGCACACACTAACTTGAGACATTATATAACAAAAATCATTATTCATTTAAAACTCTAGGCAGATTGTTATTGCTGTTTTTGTTTATCATTGATTTGCACTTCTGTATTGCTGATTTGAATGTTAAAAATGGATTAAAGAAATGAAATAAACCAGTAAATTCAATTCAAAATTATTTTTACAAATCACTTTGAGGCAGTTATTTCCATAAATCAACCTTGCAGCTACATTAGTTTTCAAGTCATAGGTACTCTTTTAACTTGTTGTTTTCTTCTCCTTTTATACTACAATCATATAATACATTTTTAAAACTGAATAAAATAGTAATGTTTTGTTATAAATCAGATAAAAGATTTTTTAAAAACCAAACAAGATCTACTGTCGAAATTATTACATTCACATTTTGCAGGAGAAGGATTGCCATGATATTGCTTGAAAAAAAAAATCATTTTTAGACACTTTTCCATAGACTGCCAGCATATCATATCAAGTGGTTTAATGTACAATAGGTTGACTACCATTACTTACAATTGATGCCAATATGGCAGTTTCTACAACTTATATCAAACACAGATTACAGTAGGTTGTATGATACCATGTATTGAATAGTGTGAAAGTTGTTTAGAAGAGAGACTGGTGATAAGATCAATTGATTTTTGCATTGCCTTTACATATTTCCCTAGCAGAAAAATTCTACTTTACTTAGAAGATATTTACACAATATTGAATCTCAATATATCGAACAAACATTTGCATTACATCTTGTTCATTTAATCATTCCACATGACCATATACTTGTGCATGCTTAAAGTAGATTAAGAATTTTTTTTCCATATTTCCATTTGTCTGATGTGCTCCTTAGTGTTTCCATGGTAATTATTTACTTTAGAAATCAGAAGATCCAGAAAACTGACCCTATGATATCATATAGAGCAGATAAGATATCCTGTCTCAAATCTCTCCCTCAGATATCAAGATTGGTTCATATGATAGTATGCTTTCTTGAAGTTTTGGCTTTAATAGGTTGTAGGTTTGTAAGAGTTATTCAAACATACATTCTGTTTGTTGTTTGGGACAGTATGAACACAGTAATATTGCATTTTAGGTATTTATTATGAATGAGCAGTAGAAATAGCTCCACCTCAAGTACTGAACTCTATGTTTCTTGCCAGGTTCACTACCCATAATGCCACATTCTCTACAGTGTAGTCTTGTAATATAAGCCCAAATTAAATAACACACTAATTCACTTCTTAATATAATCAAAATAATGAAACAGGTACGTTAGTTTTCATTAAAAAAAACATTTCAGTTTCATAAATTAAATGATTGGCTAATTTATCCTCTATAATCTCGAAAGGTAAAATTTTCAGACTGTATACTAGTATGACACAGTTGGCCAGGTCCTTTCAAAGTGTCCTCAACTCACCCACACACATACAACTAATCTTCTCTTAAATTAGTCTACCTTCTGTACATCTGTGTTCTTTTTGGGGTGTTGGGTTGATCTACATTCAGTGGCCCTGATTCTTGATACCTATTTTATGGGGGGGGGGGGAGCCTCTGAAAAAAGAATCGTGTCTGACAGTTGGCGTTCATGTAAATTTGCAGTGATGATTAACTGTACTTATGGACCTAGGAATTTTCAAGTGCTAACAGTTTCACTCTTCATTTTTCCACATTTATGCTAGATAAGTGTATGTAGCTACATTTACATCTACTTAAAGTTCTACATGTACATATACATGTATGATTACTGACTTTAGCACAGCTACCTTTATCAGGTGCTAGCGCATTCAAGGTATACCACTTATCGAGTACCTATTAATACTGCATTCAGATGGAAAGTGGCAAAAATGTATGAACATTATACAGCAATTCATTGAAACATGAAAAATACTTATTTACATTTGTACATGAGGGTAAATTGCTCATGCAAACTTTACTTGTAAATAAATTTCATTTGATAAATGTGAACATTGTATTAAACGCCCTTTGATAGTGTCAAGATCACTCAATAGAGACCACCTATTGGTTGTCATGAGTCATGTGATCACCCAGAGGGAATTAGGTTACCCAGGAAATGAGGCAAGATTTATATACAAGGTGAAGGTTAATTGAATATGATTCTCAACTCTCTGGCCTATATAAATAATGAATGCGATATTTTATTTCTATATTTTATTTCAGTTTTGCTATAATTAGTAATACAAAGTTTGAATGGCCAATGAGACACAAAGTTTTAAATGTATAGGTTCAATTTAACAGCAAATTAAAAAAAATTATAGCTGTACATGGGAAATTTGGGAATAATAGCACAGACAGTCTTCTTCATAGTTTAAAGAGCATTGGGAAAGGGCAATGTAAACTTAGTTTTTTTAATCTAATATTAATTAAAAGTACAGCTTAGTTCTTAAATGTCTGTAGACAATATACATGTAGATAATATTGAGTTATTTTTATGAAACTGAATTCCCAAACTGCCAATGAAATGCAATCTTAGTTCTCTTCCTCAAGGATTACACAGAAGGGAACAGTGGCATTTTCTTACATCACAAATCAGCACATTGGAACAAACAAGTAGATTGCATTTCACAACAACCATGGCCTGTTATAACATTTTAAGTGACAAGTTTGACATTTATATAGTGAATATTTTATTATTCGTTGTTTTTACAATATCAATTTTTTGTTATTGGGAATTTCTGTATGAGTCATTTATTCATTTATTTATTTATTCATTTACATATGTATTTATTTTGGTGTCATTTTAGAAGGTTGGCTCCGTAGGAATATTTAATGTTATCTTTAGGGGCACTATATGTATATTTCACATTCTTAAAAACCTATAAAAATAAAAAATAAATCATTATTATTCTAAATGAATTCAAATCATATTAAAATGTATAATAGATGTGTAAGCTTTGTAGATCATGAACATGTACTGTAGTTGTACATGTCGTTGGTGGTCATCTGAACCGGAAAGTTGACTTTAAAGTTTACTATAATTTCCACGTTTTGCCTTCAGCCTTACAAGATATTCATTGCTAAAAAATACATGGTGCGAAAGACCAAGACAATTGCTTGACATTGGTATCCTTATTTTTACACAAAACCAAGGGTCAGAGAAAATATCGCAAAAGAGCTACGTGTTTGTAATTTCAGTTTGAACGACTTAGATTTTCCCTGTACAAAAACACCATAGGGAAAAAGCGATACGACATTTAGACTCACCGCGATTTCAATGTGTGCGATCATTAAAAAATGACTGACTGACATGACGGTTGGGATGAACGTGGACGATGTGTCAAGTTCACGATACTGAATAGAGCATTTAATAAGCATGTATTGTCCTGGAGAGTGTCATCAGGGGGACATGGAAGGTGTGGGTGCACACCTGTAGAATATGAAAAGAGAATGGTGGTACTCCCCTTCATTGTGCACCTTTGAAATATGAAAAGAGAATGGTAGTACTCCCCTTCATTGTGCACCTTTGAAATATGAAAAGAGAACGGTGGTACTCCCTTTCAGTGTGCACCTTTGAATTTTTTTATGAAAAGAGAATGGTGGTACTCCCCTTCAGTGTGCACCTTTGAAATATGAAGAGAATGGTGGTACTCCCTTTCAGTGTGCACCTTTGAAATATGAAAAGAGAACGTTGGTACTCCCTTTCAGTGTGCACCTTTGAAATATGAAAAGAGAATGGTGGTACTCCCTTTCAGTGTGCACCTTTGAAATATGAAAAGAGAATGGTGGTACTCCCTTTCAGTGTGCACCTTTGAAATATGAAAAGAGAATGGTGGTACTCCCCTTCATTGTGCACCTTTGAAATATGAAAAGAGAATGGTGGTACTCCCTTTCAGTGTGCACCTTTGAAATATGAAAAGAGAATGGTGGTACTCCTCTTCAGTGTGCACCTTTGAAATATGAAAAAGAGAACGTTGGTACTCCCTTTCAGTGAGCACCTTTGAAATATGAAAAGAGAATGGTGGTACTCCCCTTCATTGTGCACCTTTGAAATATGAAAAAGAGAATGGTGGTACTCCCTTTCAGTGTGCACCTTTGAAATTTTTTATGAAAAGAGAATGGTGGTACTCCCCTTCAGTGTGCACCTTTGAAATATGAAAAGAGAACGGTGGTACTCCCCTTCATTGTGCACCTTTGAAATATGAAAAGAGAATGGTGGTACTCCCCTTCATTGTGCACCTTTGAAATATGAAAAGAGAATGGTGGTACTCCCCTTCAATGTGCACCTTTGAAATATGAAAAGAGAATGGTGGTACTCCCCTTCATTGTGCACCTTTGAAATATGAAAAGAGAATGGTGGTACTCCCCTTCATTGTGCACCTTTGAAATATGAAAAGAGAATGGTGGTACTCCCCTTCATTGTGCACCTTTGAAATATGAAAAGAGAATGGTGGTACTCCCCTTCATTGTGCACCTTTGAAATATGAAGAGAATGGTGGTACTCCCTTTCAGTGTGCACCTTTGAAATATGAAAAGAGAACGGTGGTACTCCCTTTCAGTGTGCACCTTTGAATTTTTTTATGAAAAGAGAATGGTGGTACTCCCCTTCAGTGTGCACCTTTGAAATATGAAGAGAATGGTGGTACTCCCGTTCAGTGTGCACCTTTGAAATATGAAAAGAGAACGTTGGTACTCCCTTTCAGTGTGCACCTTTGAAATATGAAAAGAGAATGGTGGTACTCCCTTTCAGTGTGCACCTTTGAAATATGAAAAGAGAATGGTGGTACTCCCTTTCAGTGTGCACCTTTGAAATATGAAAAGAGAATGGTGGTACTCCCCTTCATTGTGCACCTTTGAAATATGAAAAGAGAATGGTGGTACTCCTCTTCAGTGTGCACCTTTGAAATATGAAAAAGAGAACGTTGGTACTCCCTTTCAGTGAGCACCTTTGAAATATGAAAAGAGAATGGTGGTACTCCCCTTCATTGTGCACCTTTGAAATATGAAAAAGAGAATGGTGGTACTCCCTTTCAGTGTGCACCTTTGAATTTTTTTATGAAAAGAGAATGGTGGTACTCCCCTTCAGTGTGCACCTTTGAAATATGAAGAGAATGGTGGTACTCCCTTTCAGTGTGCACCTTTGAAATATGAAAAGAGAACGTTGGTACTCCCTTTCAGTGTGCACCTTTGAATTTTTTTATGAAAAGAGAATGGTGGTACTCCCCTTCAGTGTGCACCTTTGAAATATGAAGAGAATGGTGGTACTCCCTTTCAGTGTGCACCTTTGAAATATGAAAAGAGAACGTTGGTACTCCCTTTCAGTGTGCACCTTTGAAATATGAAAAGAGAATGGTGGTACTCCCTTTCAGTGTGCACCTTTGAAATATGAAGAGAATGGTGGTACTCCCTTTCAGTGTGCACCTTTGAAATATGAAAAGAGAATGGTGGTACTCCCCTTCATTGTGCACCTTTGAAATATGAAAAGAGAATGGTGGTACTCTTCAGTGTGCACCTTTGAAATATGAAAAAGAGAACGTTGGTACTCCCTTTCAGTGAGCACCTTTGAAATATGAAAAGAGAATGGTGGTACTCCCCTTCATTGTGCACCTTTGAAATATGAAAAAGAGAATGGTGGTACTCCCTTTCAGTGTGCACCTTTGAATTTTTTTATGAAAAGAGAATGGTGGTACTCCCCTTCAGTGTGCACCTTTGAAATATGAAGAGAATGGTGGTACTCCCTTTCAGTGTGCACCTTTGAAATATGAAAAGAGAATGGTGGTACTCCCTTTCAGTGTGCACCTTTGAAATATGAAAAGAGAATGGTGGTACTCCCCTTCATTGTGCACCTTTGAAATATGAAAAGAGAATGGTGGTACTCCTCTTCAGTGTGCACCTTTGAAATATGACAAAGAGAACGTTGGTACTCCCTTTCAGTGAGCACCTTTGAAATATGAAAAGAGAATGGTGGTACTCCCCTTCATTGTGCACCTTTGAAATATGAAAAGAGAATGGTGGTACTCCCTTTCAGTGTGCACCTTTGAAATATGAACAGAGAATGGTGGTACTCCTCTTCAGTGTGCACCTTTGAAATATGAAAAGAGAACGGTGGTACTCCCTTTCAGTGTGCACCTTTGAAATATGAAAAGAGAATGGTGGTGCACCTTATATAATACCTTCATTGTGCACCTGTAAAACATCTTCATTTTGGAGAGGAGCTGCCCCATTTTTTGCTTGTCAATGTTTTTGGACAAATTAGCAACCCGTGAAAGTCTGCCTCTGGATCTGTGTCTAATCTCCCTTGTAATGCTCATGTGTAAAAATGTAATATAAATGTAGTTGGTTAAGGTTGTCAGGAAAGAATAGGATGGTTTTGAGAAGGAAATTGAGTTTAAGTGGTTGTAGGTCTTATTTCAGGCAGAGCTTTCACTTTCGTTAGCACTTATGAAAATAGATGAGAACCTGGATTTGTTATGGGACTTACAACATGGCTTCATTGCCAACCTTTAGAACTTAACTACTTTCTCTATTATTCTACATGTATAAGACATGTAATTTTAAAAATGAATACTTCATCTATATGCATACTGCAAATGTTAATCAATGAGCCAAAACCAACCATATTTTAGTTAATAGTCATTTTTGACTCCCTAGTTCCTTCCAATCTGCCTTCCTTTTTGACAAACTTCTCTCTGATGTGAATACTTGTAGCCTATTGTAGGCCTACATGTTTCCATTAAGCACTGCATACAATGAGAGTTAGTAATTACAGTTATATCAGATGACTAAAAAAACTTGACATCTCACAATCCCCAATGGCAGAAAAAATATATTTGGCTAGAAATGTTATTTTCTCCCAAACAATTTGATACCAGGTATGTCTTCTGTAAGGACAGTCAGAGGGTATTTGTTGCAGTGATGAAAATTTTGATTTGTGCCAAAGTAAGTCATGACTGCAATGAATGAGCCCCAGATACCAATGATGTCACAATCCTACATGAGTTAGTAGTAAACATATTTGAAAATCCCTTTTCAATGAAATTAGCTTGAGAATTGATATTAAAAGTGTTTTGAAATGCATTTTAATGCAACCCTTGTAGGATTATGACATCACTGATATCTGGATTCATTCATTGCAGTCATGCCTTAATTTGGTGCAAATCAAAATATACATCAACTGCTGCAAAGAACACCTCATGATCATCCAAGCGTTAACACATACCACATAAATATGGTATCAAATTATTTGGGAGTACATACTCTTAGGCCATATGTGTTTATTATATAATTTTTTCTTAAATTGGGGATTTGTGAGGTGTCAAGTATTTCTTTTACTCACACAGTAGTTTAATCTGAATTGAAAACAAAAAGTCAAAACACATTTTGTGCAGTTGATTTGAGTGTAAAGAATATTGAAGACTTGTTTTGACAAAATTTCACCAGCCATTTTATATTTATCTTTTACACCCTTTTTATACTTCCTGTGCTTAAACCTATGATGTCATTTCCCTCATGGCTTTTGTGAGGACTTACCGCAAAATTTATAGGATTGTTCGAAAATATTTTTTTTGTAATGACCTGAAAATCCTGTGGTTTCTTGATTTTTTCAAAAGAGTAACATACATTTTATGAAGAGATTTTGAAAGTTAGGATGAAAACAAAAAGTCATTTTGCTTGATACTTCTTTCTTTTTCTCTTTACATATTCCTGCACTGGTACATTTTAACCGAGTTATTGTATAGGGCTCCATTTAGCAAAATATATACATGTATGTCACGGATGAAAAGCATTTATTGTGACTTTTCTACAATACTAGTAGTAGAACTTGTTTAAGGTATGTTCAAGATAATTGTGTCTGGTTAAAGTACTATTCACCTTTGACCTCCCATTCATTAAAACAAATGATCATAATACTTGTATTGAAAATACCTGTATGTGTATACTGGGAAGAAATGATAGAAACAAATATGAATGAAAATATGTGGATTTGTGGAAAATGAAATAAAATATAAAGTGTTGTGGCTCAGTGGGTAACTCTCTTGTCTTTGAACCACAAGCACATCCTAAAAAAAAGCTTACTGATATTGATCAAACAATTCAATGTCGAAGAAAGTCAGCTAGAGATTCAAGGAATACAAAAAGGAGCTAACAAGGTTTGAAGTTTAGGGTTTACTCAAGCATGAGATATGCACACTGAAATCGCTATGAAACTTCCAAGCTGTCCACAGGAAAAAAATGGTGTAAAAAACATGTATTTCTCTTTTATATTTACAAAGTTCTTCAAATTGTGATAGTATAAAGAAGAGTTACTCTTTGAGATGAACTAATTTTCTAATGTTTACTTTTTATAGAGACCAAATAATTGTTATAACTATTAACAGAGAACCTTCACTGGCATCTTCTTGTTGGTTTGGGATTGGCTTGTCACAAATTTCCTTCTGTTTGTATTTTTTATTTCATTCAAATTGTTATTTTATCTTTAATCTTCTTATCCTATCCACAGAACATTGAGCTGAAAGTAGAAGTTGAGAGCCTGAAGAAAGAATTGACAGAAAAACAGCAGCTTCTTGTCAAGGCATCGTAAGTCATTGGAAATTTTGTTTTCTAAGAACATTACAAAATGTGTCATTTTAAGGTTTCTGTCTTTAAAATTATGTTCTGAAAAGTTTTACCCGTCTGGGAGTGTCAGATCGGCGCAGTGTCACATGCTGCCTACACCTAACATAAACCTTATTGCAACCCTATAAAACCGTAACCCTACATCTTTATAGATGAAGTTAAGCCCGGAGCAATTGTCGCAGGAGCAAATGTTGTGTCAATCCTAGTTGATATGTCCAATTTGAGCCGATTATGTAGAAATCTTAACACATACATTGTCAGTTCAAGACGCATTATTTAGATAGATAAAGTGTTCATCTGAAGAGTATCTCCTTCTATTGTGTAAATGAATGATGATGAAATATGTAGCATCTGAAAATCAGAGCAGACAATCTAATAATTAAAACAAAAAACGCAAATAGAAGAAAACAGAACACAAAAGAGATAATTTATTCAGTTTTCCTGAGACTGTATGAGCTTTAAGAACATTAATAATCACAGTTCAAAACATAGAAATACATGTGCACATACATTTACATGTATTCCATTTTCTTCCTTTTCAAAATTCTGACTACTTTAAACAGAATAATGTGTAGAAATCTTTCAAATTTTTTCTTTGATGTTCCAACACTTTATTTTTAAGTATTAATAATGCAATGTACCTGCATCATTCTAGAGATTTAAAGGTCATTGGAGGTGAAACATGTGATAATCATTCATTGGTAATATGACTGAAGTAGATACACACTATGATGGTACTTTGTGAATACATTATTGCTCAGACTATTCTTGAATTATGAAATATGAGTATCTTACCTGACCTCGGTATCTAAGGTGTGGCCTTCCAATAAGGAATTAATGTGCTGACATGTACCCCCACCCCTTCTCAGGGCAACAACCCTACAACAATAATAGTTTTAAAAAGTAGCATTTAATAACAATAAAACAAACAAAATAAACAAAATGACCCCCTCCCCCCCAAAAAAAGTAACATCAAAACAAACAGACAAAATAAATCAGCAAGATTGTTACTTTCATTTTGTTTTTCACATTTTATATACATGTATATCTCGCCTCTTTCCCATGATTAGTTTAGATAGGTACATCTACATTCCTTTTTTTAAAACAGAGTAGAGTATATGAAGAGTAATGATTTGCTTCAGATCATGAAGTCAAAGAGGAAATGCTTGAACATGAGACTGGAAGGAACCATTTTCCTATCAAGCAACAGTGTAGGCTTGAAACGGAAATGTTGAAATAAAAAGAAAATGGCTTCTTGCCAGAAACCTCCAAGATATCCTTGTACAGTACTGTATGATATAAATTCAATACCACAAACTTGTGCATCAAATAACAGTATACAGTGTAGAATAGCACAGAGTAGATTTACTCTCTTAAAAGTATATCTTATTAGCTGTACATGTATGCTACATCATTGCTCATCTGCTGAACTAAATGAGAGCAGACATGTAGCTTTCAAGCTTGTCTTTGTTAATGTTAATCATGTATTTTAGCAATATTCATCAATCAATAGTCTTAAGATTTTCTTGTGATTTTTCCTTTTGTTTTGATAATTAACAGTTTTCTTTATGTCATGCTCTGATCCCTTGTCCCTCATCTTAAAAGTCTGATTAGTATGAGTATGAATGATGATAGCAGGAATACTATGTAACATCAAAATTAAAAAACACAATTTCTAAATTTTCTTGCAGCACTGTATTTTAATTCAATGATTCTAAATACAAATGTAATTGCTGAGTTAAAATTTACATAACTTAAATGAGAATTTTATTGAAAAAAAAAGTGCTTTGTACATCTGTAGAGAGGTTTCATCATTACAAATGTAGTCATGTAGTACATGTATAAACAACATCTAAGTATAGTATACAACATACAGAAAAGTGGTCTGTAGATTTTGAATCAAAATAAAGTCTTTAGTTCTGAGAAGTTAACCATCCATTCAGGATATTGTCTTTTCTCAGTTTCACATCCTATTATACATTTTAAAGCGAAAGAAAAAAAAATGCTGCAATTTTTATTGACTTTCATAGCATTGTGAAACAACTTCTTTCTCTATTCATGGGTAACTTTATATAGAGAAATACAGTGAAGTAAAGATTGTGTGATGGTATTGATGTAACATGAATTCTTGAGTTGATCTTAGCCCAGGTCCATGATGTATTAAGGCAATAGAAAATATTTAAAGAATATTTAAAAGAATATTAAAGAAAGGCAATTTGAGTGTTAAATGATCTCATTTGACTGATTCCTAAGCACCTTCAATACCATTACTATCTTGCACCAGCCGTCATAATGACCACACAACATATTTGTCTGAATCTATCCCCAAAAACAAAACAAATTGATAAGATTGATTGAAAAAATAATGGATCAATATGCAAATAAATAGAAATAAATGAATATAAAAAAGAAAATAAATAAAATATAGAAAAAGAAAGTAGAAATGAATAATCAATATGTGTTTGTTATTTTGTTTGATGTAGTAATGCCGTAGAGAGTCTAGCCCATGAGAAAGATGTTATAGCTGAGAAAATGAAGGAGGAGAAAGATGATGCCCTTAGTCAACTCAAAGAACAACTTGATGGGAAATGCCGTAGGATACAACTGGTAGGTTATCAAGGGTCTTATATCTCCTTGCATTTTGTTCTTCTCAAAAGCACATTGCTATCAGGTTGACAAAGTCAAACGTTTTAAGGCTTGTTGCCAAGAGAGTTACCATAAACTGCAATAAACAAAATTGCATGTCCCAAATTCACGCAGGAGAGATTAAAAAAATAAAAACACTCCAAGTCTTCTGTTTGACATGGCATAGGGGTTCCAATTTTCACTCTTGAGAGTGGACTTTTATTAGAGCATTATTTTTCAATTTCACATATTACCTTTTCATTAACGCAATAAAAGCAACCTCAAACATTAAGATTTGTAAGATCTTTTCACCTCAGTTTTGATACCTTTGAACGTGCAAATAAAAGCAATGCACGTTCAAACCTGTTGTAGTGAACACCTAACGTTATATAGATGGGTCATCTCTCCTTAAAGACACAATTTTGTTTTCCTTAAATAATTTTTCCCATTGAAACATGTATGAGAGGAACCTCTTCACAAAGACCACCTGCTTATAATGACTACTTTTCTTGTCTCCTTTGGGTACAATGTTAGAAAAATTCTCCTTAAAATGAAAGAAGTTCCTGCAGCAGAGTCTCGAGAACACCTGTAATCTTACCAGATTCCGTAATCTTACAGGAAATTGGTATTCGGTGTATGGAACCTTACAAATTTCTTTTAATAAAACGCCCTTTTCCCCTTTTTAAACAGACCTGTTCTAATAAATTGTAGAAAATTCCTGTTTTATGAATTTGCAGAATGATTCTGTTATTGCTTTCTGCAAAATCCTCTCCTTTTTTCTGTAAAATCAGGTGTTTTTTAGCTGTGTAATCTGATTTCACTGTAATCTTCATTGTAAATTATGTAGTTGGTATACCGGGAAGAAAGATCTAGAATAAAAACAATACAAATACAAAAGAAAGAAAAATTGAAATTGTGCTACTCCATAGACGTATAATGTGGTTATCATTAATTGTTTGGTTTTCTTCAATGAATTATTTTTGTATATTTTATGACTGAACAGGAACTTGATGAGTTACAACAAGCTAATCAAGGCCTACAGAATCAGCTTGATAATGCTTCCTCAAGTAAGGAAAACTTAGAGGGTGATCTTTACAACAAGAAGCTAGCATCTCAGAAGCAACACATGGACAATAAAGAAGCACTTGCAGAGAAAGACAGGTATGTCGGTAAAGCAAAGATGTGAAATATTCGATAATGATAATAGCTTAAAAATAATATGTAATATAGCATATGTATCACTTGGTAGAATGTTTCTGAGTGCTGCAAGCTGCTTTGGCACAATGATTCAATCAGAAAATTCCATACCTCATCAACCTTAATAAATAGGGGAATGAAACCTTGGAACAAGTAGGCTTGTGTCGAAACAGAAAAATCAAAGAACAAGAACAAAGAAAGTTTGAGATAAATCAGACAAATAATGAGAAAGTTATGAGCATTTGAATATTGCAATCACTAATGCTATGGAGATCCTCCCATTGGCAATCGACAAGGATGTGTGATGTCACATGTGAACAACTTTCCCTTTGATGGACTTTAAAATACACCCAAAATGTCTCTTTTTGCCTTTTCTTATGGTGATACAAACTCTTTATCCATGATGAATTCTTTAAAAATCTGTATTACATGCCCTGCTATAGGAAGAATATATGTTCTACTGATAGATGCGAAAAGAGGCAGTTTAAGTGAAATATATACTAAAGTAATGGGGAGAGTTTTTCACAAGTGACATCACACATCTTTGTCACATTGCCAATGTGAGGATCTCCATAGCATTAGTGATTGCAATATTCAAATGCTCATAACTTTCTCATTATTTGTCTGATTTTTCTCAAACTTTTGTTGATCTGTTTTTTTTTTTTTTCTTTTTTCACACAAGCTATTTTGTTCCAAAGGTTTTATTCCCCTATAAGTAAAACCATTCATTTTCATTCATGGTCCAAATTCTTGATAAATATTTGTTCATTTATCATATGACCTGAGGAAAAGTTTTAATTCAAGCAAAAACTCATACTCATTTAAGCACAGACCACAAAAAATATCCTTGTTTCCAGTAGTTCAATGACTTTGAGTGCATGCTTAAAGTCACAGTTTTTCCTTTCCCGGCATCTATGTGTCTTTTCTCCTTTTTTGGGTTAATATTTCTTCTATTTGGAATAAAATAAAATATATAGTACAAGATACTCAGAGAGCTTCTATGAATGGAGAAAAAACTTTCACACCATGTCACTGCAACACAACTGACAGGAGTCTGCATTTATAGACTACATGTAGCCTTGTAAAACATGCTCTGTAATGATAGATCATGCCAAATTGAAGCTCATTGACCCCTTCTTAGTAGGTTCTTGACCAACTGTTAATATCTATCAGGAATGCAAAGGTAGCTTAATGGGACAGGAATACATGGAAGGTGGTCAGAAAACAAAGTCAAGTGACTGTGAGTTCATCTACCTAGTATACTAGGCAAGAGTTTAACCCAATCACTGCCAATTTATGCAAACCCTCTGAGTTGTTACATAGGCAATATGCCTCTGGTCCTGATTGGGGTAAAGGAAAATAAATGTTTGCAGTAATCTCATCAACCTGGCTAAACTTGCCAAGTTTTTTTTTTTTTATTTCAAGTTTGAAGTAAAAAAAAAAGGTGTAGACCGACCCTACTTTTCATTTTGTTTTTGGAAAAAGAAGAAAAAAAGGTGAATGGTATGTTTTTGATGACCCCTGATCTCCTTTATATGTACATGTCTCTATGGTAATATGTGAAGAGTATTTTGAGGAATCCTGTCTGGACACACACACACACACAAAAGAACTTTCATGTATCATATCCAATGAAAGAAGAGTATCAACCAACTGCATTTTAAATGTTTTTACTCCTAGTGTTCTGGTTCTGGATTTGAATAATTTTCTCACAGTAATAATAATAATAATTGGATTATATAGTGTTTTTTTCTTCTATTTGTTGGAATCAATCCGGGATCTTTCATACTCTCAGCTATTTTTCCTTCATTGGCAATAATGAGTTAACATTTTATAGTTACTGTACATGTACGTCACTCCACAGGCTTTACATATTAACATTTTCCTTGAAGTGCCAGATCCTCATTAGATTAGTGTTTCCATGATGAATTTGAGTTTCCATTATAAGAAGGCCGACCCCCTTCCTCATGATATGCTAACCACTTGTGGTCAATTCAACTATTTCTTGTTTTTAAGTATTTCCTGTGAGCTAGCCAGAATCTGACGACATTGTTAATGATATGTGTAGCAGACCTTCACGTTTATAATTTCGTGGAGCTCAATAAATCGCTTTCCTTATTTTTTTTAGGAGTTCAATCGCTCTGTGTGAGGAGCTCAAATCAATTCATTACAATACATGTATGATAGATTGTAGATTTTTCTTAACATTGTATATAGGCCTATGCAATAGCTGTGTTAGCTATTAATCTGTGGTGAAACTAGGCCTGGGTCACGTCAATACGTTTACAAGATGTCGTACGCGCTCCTGCTAAAAAAAAAAAAAAATTGCTAAAATTTCACATTTTACATCTTTAAATCCATGAAATGGCCTTCTTTTTTTTCCATAATTCCTTGAAATTACTTTGAATTAGTTGAGAACTATCAGAAAAATGAAGAATATTCACCACTTTCCCGACTCTGATTTGAACTTACCTCGGTAAATATTGTAGTCCCACATGTAGACTTCCATGGTGTTGCCATGAAAATCTACATATGGGACTGCAATATTTACCGAGATTAAATTAAAATCAGAGTCGGGAAAGAGATGAATATTCTTCATATTTCTGATAGATTTCAACTAAATCAAAGTAATTTCAAGCAATTATGGAAAAAAGAAGGCCATTTCATGGATTTAAAGATGTGAAATGTGAAATTTTAGCAATTTTTTTTTTTTTTTTGAGGAGCGCGATTTTTTGCTCTCCTTATTTTTTTTAAGGAGCGCGGTAGGAGCGCCAGCGCGATCGCGCTCCTCAAAAATGAAGGTCTGGTGTATAATAAATATTTTTTCTGACGATACACTATGAATATGATTATTTTGAAAACTTTGTAGAGATCATGTAAATGTTGTCATTATACATGTGGTTTTTCAGGTTGCATCTTTAATCTTTAAAGTTAGTGGCTGAATTGTGCACAAATTAGATTTCATAAAAGATATAAACATGACACATGAACATTGACTATCAGATTTGAAATCCATAATAAAATATCACATGAATGAATATCAAAGAAGAACAAATTATGCCATTTTAAAATTTGCAAATAAAAATGAATAATGCAATCACATGTTTTAATCATTCTTCACATGGATGAGGAGATGTACGCTATTGGGTGTTTTTGTTGTAGTTTGTTTTTAGAGAAGGGTTACATGAAAAGTTGTAATTCATATAACATTCTTCACTGTTCAGTCATCACCAGGAATAAGTGTTGTACAGTGGGCCTCATGCCAATACCTAATCCTAGCTGACATGAAAACAACATCAGTCTGATATCAATCCAGGGTAGTTTGAAGGATTTGTTTTGATTCTGTTTTCATGTAACTTTCAGAGGAGTTGATACCTTTCTTTTTATACAGTTGAGAAAGGTTTTTGATGAGGATGTGATTTTAGTTATGAGCAATAATATGAATTCTATATATATTTGCTTTGCGTAAATATGCCCTGTATATCCATGTGTTTTCTATTACCCCTACAGACTGTTAATTTTACAGTACCTTTCTTAAGCTCCAATTAATATCTTGGTCTGTTTTCATGTTTAGAAGAAGTTATTAAGTTGTCTTTCATCAAAGAGCCTAAATTTTTAATTCAGGATAAGTTTTGGTTAGCCACAGAGATTAAAAATAAGAATAAAAAAAACATTTGCTAAGAGTAAAGAACTTGTAAGCAGGTATCACGAACATTATGAATATACATGTAAGTACAATTAATTTTTATACTATAACTTATGTACTAGTAATCAACAAAATTTTATATTAAAAAATAGATGATAGGTCCTCCCTTTCCTGTGTTTAAAAGTCAATTTTATATATAACACATATAAGTTTATATTAAGTAGATTAAACCATTTTACTTAAACATTACTTGTTTCTAGGCCCGTTTTGAAAGTCCATTTTTGATGCACGTGTACACGGCGTGTTTTTCGGTCGTGTACACGTGTACACGTTGTAAACACTGTGAGAGCGAGTTCTGTTTTCATGTCGACACGGACCCGCATCAATAATAACAAAAATATGTCATAAAAAGGGGTCTATATAGCCTAAGTCACGGTTTTAAAGCTTACCTGAGAAGTTTGAAGTATCAATCCACAAAAATTGGTGCAAATTAAAAGTTTACTCGGCTTAGCAGCGCATTAAATTAATAGAAAATGCAAAAGAAAATCAGTGCAGGGCCCTAGCTATCGCCGACGCTCGGTGGATGCGCATTTTGTATACTGTACCGTACATGCATGCACAGATCGCTGCAGAATAAGTGTAACTGAAGTTATCGATTAATTTTCATTATTATGTTGCCAATTTGAAGAGCGTTTGTTTGTAGGCTTGTGTGCGAGCGTATAACACGTAAGTTGTAGCGATGATCGCTATCGCAATTGGTGATTCTCAAATTGACTCTGAGTGTGATTGAGCAACGCTTTCGAGCTTTTGAGACCGGAGCAGACCCATTTCGTGCCGATTTCGTGGTACAAAAACGTGAGTCTCCAGAAAGAATGTGGATTAAATTGGCGATTTTGGAAGTGAACTCACTCTGGATTAATTGAAATATGTTGACATATTAGTAATTAAAACATGTGCAGTGTCTGAGAACTAAGATTTAATGTGAGGCTGTGAGCTTGTTCATGCAGATGCTACCGTGTACACGGTGATGGAATTTAGTACACGTGCACTGACTTGACCGTGCGTGTACACGTGTACCCGTGTACCCGAAACGGGCCTACTTGTTTCCAAAAAGTAAAGAAAGGAAACAAAAATAAAAAAAAAACATTGGAAATACTCCTCATTCTCTAAGAGTTTGCTGAAAGTAGTTGACATTCGCAATGATCATTTTTGAAAAGATTTAAGACATATTGAAAAAAGCAGAATAATACTGAATGATTTGTTGGAACAAAGTTTAATGAGTCAAAATTATGATGGAAAGTTATATTCAGTAGAAAATATATGGATAGAAACAAATTCCATATAATGTGACCTCAGTCAGCATTTAGTGATTAGATGTTACATTCAGTAGCAGCTTCAATCAAATCCTGTCTGCTCTCTGAGTCAACCTGTTGATCTGATACAGAAGCATTAAACTCAGATAGTATACCTTACAAATCCATACAAGATCATATTGCTATGGAATGCTTATTATGCTGATTAGGTTTTCTATCCTAACTAAAATGAAATCCTACTGTATTACCAATTATATGTCTGATTTGATGGACTAATTAGTCAAAAAAAAATTTATCTGTTTGATTCCAAGATTTATAACATTTTTTAGTAGTGTTGTGAATCAATTGAAAATTCAGTATCTGATGTTTCATGTATAATACACATGTTGAAAGATTTAAATTCACCCAATAAACTTGACGTACCGGAACAGGTACATTTAATTCTATATTAAAGATCATAAAAAGTAACCAAAAGTCCAAGTTGACAAATTGAAAATTTTAATTTATCTCCTTTGCCCTTTAATAGTCATTTGACATATTTGTTTACTCTACAAGTTGATCTCGGATCAAACAAGGTCTAAAAGAATATTTCTGTTCTCTTTCAAATGTACGATTTGGTAAAGGTTTGGAAGCCTCGATTTGAAGTGCGTGAGAGTGCCTGTCATGCAATCAATTCGATTAGCAAATTATGACCTTCATCATAGGTTACCATGCCAACATGGCATTGCATATTCAGCTTAAAGTAAAAAAGACTAAGCAGGGGCCATAGATTCAATTTTGGATTTCTAAATTCAGTGATGACTGATACTAGGCACACCTGTTTTGGTGAGACTTGGGGAGAATTTCATAAAACAAATAGTCAATGATGCTCACTGACTATTGTTAAAAGCTACTGAAAACTTATGATCTGATTGGCTGAAAACAAATTTGTGAATAAAAATCAATGACTAGTTGCTTCATGAGATAGCATTCCATTGAAAGTTACTGCGTTATTCAAAGGTTTGTTGTCAATCCAAGTTTGAGGTTGATGTGAACTGGCATTGTGACAAGTCATTTTCATCCATCTTTGTGTTTTTATCTCTACCCAAATGATGTTTGGTTATTGTGGAAAAAATGGGCTATTGTCAAATCCTTGAATTCTATGAATCGAAAATAACCAAATGTAGCTTCAAATTAAACTTGGTGTATTTTCAATTCTATTTATTGCCATTATTTATAGTTAACATGGATCTACACAGGATTTCATAAATTAGAATCTCTTTAGAGATGAACAATATAGGCCTATAAAATGTATACTAGACTGCTACATTAACCAGTAATAAAAAAAAACCCCTACATAAATATTTGTTTTTACACAAAATTAATTAATTTCGAACAAGTGGTAGTCATTCATGAGTGCTTATCTGTGATTGGACAATAGCACTGGTTCCATTGTCCCTATGGCATACATGGAGCACTGTCATTGGCTGGGGGGAGGGAGGGGGGTCTGTTCTCACGATGTCTCTTAACCCTGAACTTTCATGCTGAACATTGAAATTGCCTGGCCAAACCTACATGTATTTTGCAGGGCCACTATGTCCTGTACTAATGTCAGGGTTAGCCCACTTTGCAAAAAATGTTGGGAGATCAGAAAGTGGACAAAGCCTCGACGATGTGTTGGTAAACTTGCCTTTTTTACCCTGGGCACCTTTCATACAGGGTTTAGGAAATTTGGTTCATGAGAGAAAATGAACAATTGATGCAAACATTTAAAATGTTGGCATTTATTGACATACACTATTTACTTTAGTCTCTGTTTCACTCTACTTTTTTGGTAAACCTGTCGGAAGTTCCACGTGTACAACAACAAATAGGATATATTTAGTACTTCCACATCAATTTAGGAACTACCCAGGTCCTTGGATTGATAGTATAAAAACAAAATGATACATCATCGCATGCTGCTGTAGTAGGCAGCAATGAGAAGACAACAATGGGAGCAGGCTGTTTATGAGTCATGCATAGGTTTATCAAGTTGTTGAAAACTTGAGTTGTTGTAGTAGGAAAAGTAACAGGAAGAGAAAAAGATTAAAATGGGCATCGAAAGGCTAATTGCTATATTGTGCATCATAAAATGTTTGTCTGCAAAAGAAAAAAAAGTGTTAATAGAGTAGCTTGATGGTAGAAGGATCAAAGTGTTTCAATATGCAGGATATTATTTTGGGTGGATTGTAAACTATAGGAAACAAGTATGTCACAGTAGAGTGAGGCATAGAGAGTTCAGAGGAATGGAAACTAACTTATGAAAAGATGGGAGTATTTGTTTTTAACAGATTCACTGTGCACCGAAGAAAAAAACTTGTGTTTTTACATGATTGTGAACATACAATCACACTTTAGGATTTGACTTGTTGTAATAGACATTAATTCAATTACATAATAGAAATAATAGTGAGATTTTTAAAATCAATGGTACATGTACTGTATACAGTATGTTATTTCATTTTACTTATGAATTTTCTCCTTGTAAAGTTAGAAATCATGACATAATGGGTAATGGGGCTTTAACAAGCACTGGTGCTTGTTGGGGATAGTACAATTCGTTGGAATAAACAAAGATTTTCTTTGAATTTTATAGAATAAAATAGGAAATTTGATATTTCAAAGTACTGTTTTGGATGAATGTGAAGCAATTTCTTCACTTTATTTTCCTAAAAATAGTCTTTGGAAGAAAGATTATCCTGATAAGACAATTTTTTTTCTGAAGAGTATGGATTTGAAAGAAAGATTCTTGAGTTAAGCTCAGCTGTTTAGGTGTGACTACAAGCTTCATTATAGTATTCAAAAAAATTTGCCAGATAAAACTGTCCATCAAATCTCTTTTATTACTCCTTTTATTTTTAAAGAAAGAGATTTAGTTAAAAGACTAACAGTTGCCTAAAGATATGAATTTTAGAAGGACCATTACCTTGATGCCTAATATATGGGGAGTATTTCATGAAATGAATAGTGTATGATTTTCATTGACAATTGTTATAAGCTACTGATTTCTTTGCATCTGATTGGCTCCAAGCAAATCAATCACTTACAAAATGCTTCATAAAACCACCCCCTGTTTTAAGGGTTAACATTTTGCCTTGACGCTGAGGGTGTGCCCAAGTCCTTAGCTGGTTAAATGATCCCCAAGGACTAAGGCCTCACTGTGGGGTGAAAGCTGAGCTGAGCCTGGCACAGGAGAAGGTTCCATGAGGCATTTTTTCTCTGACAAATCAGCTCTCATCCAATCAGATACCAGGATTTCAGTAGCTTATAAGATGAAAGTCAATGATAATTAACGTCATCAAACATTCCCGGGGACTATATTTGATTGTGGGTTAGGAGTGAATTTGTGATTGCAGAGACATAGAATTGTGATGTCATGTCTGCTGAAATGATGTGTGTACTGCCCTAGGGGACATATTCCCCCTCCCCATACCATGTACACATTCAGAGCTATGTTACTGAAAAAACTTGAAAAACCTTGTTCTGTACTCCCAGTCTCCTTCCCCTTCTTTTATCCATTTAATGAGTGATTAAATGGTGATGAATGTTTATACTACATACTAATTCAATGATTTATCCAAATATTACTGAATTGTGTCTATTTAACAACTGTTCAATGAAATTTAAACTATATGTAATTCAGCCTTTTGTCTGCCATGTATTGTTTTGTTTAATGAAAAATATTATTTCTACTACTAGTGTAACCACTACTCCTACTACTTTATATTATTTATTTGTTTAATTTTCATAAAGAAACATTATTTAAACTTTTATTACAAGAAATAAAAAAAACCTTATTGATGATTGTTAATGTTTAAATAATAATGTTTAAATGACATCCAGTTTAAAAATGTATGGCTCAAACTGCTATTCTTTGAATTTTTTTTAAGATTCAATAATGAATCTGTCATTCCAGGTATACTGTAATGTCTGATTCACCAATACCTTTATATTTAAGTATAAATTCAAGCACTAACAACTTTACCAGGCCATAGATTTAAGTTTTAGACACAAATGTTCAACCTGAATGATTTTTTGGTTTTCAATAATCACTGCTTATTGTAATACAGAAGAAAATATTACTATCTATTTGTTTGTTGTTTTTGTAGGGTGATAGAGCAACTAAACTCTGCTCTGAGAGCCAAAGATCAAATAATAGGAAAGTTGAATGATGAGAAGGTCTTGACTGCAAGGAAGACAGTACAACCCTTACAGGAAGAGGTCAACAAACTCAAGGAACAACTACAGGATAAACAAGACCAAATTGAAGTTAGTCAAAGATATCTTCTATTCTCATTTGCTTAATAACAACCACCTGCATAAAACGACTACCTGTCTATTAAGACTAAGTACTAGTTTATCCATTGAAAAGTATCATAAAGACTACTAGATTTTTTCCCTTGAATAGTATCATCATTGAAGTATAAGTAAATACTGTTAGTTTTTGTTGAATTGTTATGTAGGCATTGTTTGTATATTACAGAGTATATTTAGTAGACTCGTGATTGTTCATTCCTAACTAACAAGTTAAGAAACATGTTTTTATCTGCCTAAACTATAAGGGGCCAGACTTGACGAGCATTTATGCTATTTTGCTGATTCCTATTATCCTTGCTTTTCTATGTATTTCATAACTGATTGGCTGTAAACTTGTAAAATGGTTATTATCATTGCAATGGATGATAAAATAGATTCATACATATATTACAGGAACCTGTTTAATAAGACCATCTCCATTAAGACCACTTTCTTTGTCTCTCCTTGGTGGTCACTACATATTTTCACTTATTTCACATGTAAAATTCGGGTCTACATTTCACTTTTTCAATTAAAATTAATTTCTTTTTATGATTTGAATTATTTGTTTTGTATTCTGTGTGATTTTTTTTTTTTTAAATGCTGCATAATTCTGTCATCCATTTTGTTTTTTTACAGGATATGGAGAAAGATGCAGATAGAGGTAAAGATAGAGACAAGGAGAGGATTCGCAAACAATATGAGGTGAGATTTTACACTCAACCCAACTTTACATTTGTTGTATTTTTTTATGAGGTGAGATTTTACACTCGAGTCCATGTCAATTTTACTTTGGTTGTATTTTTTTCAAGGGAATTTAACCACAGAACAATCTGAGACTGATATTGTATTTACAGTATGTTATGCTGTCCTTGAAAATTTTGCTGAAAGATGTGTTTGAACTTGTACAATAAGTTGTTTTAATACTCCAATTACTGTACATCTTAAATTATTAATTGTGATATTAAACTAGTTTTATTTTTCATGTGTTGGATCCATATTTTACTATTTTTATAGTGAATTGTATCAATGGCAAGTCTATGTTTTACGAGTCTCCAGTATACTTTTGCAATCAGTCCCATGGTTTTGATAATTCACATATCTTTATGAAACTGAACACACTTGTGTTTCTTTAGGATGTATATCTTGAGCAGGAGAAGAGAGTTCATGAGTTGGAAGATGCTACTGAAAAACTTCAGGATGAAATCAACAACAAAACAAAGAATGTCAAGGTATTCTACTTTAACCTTATCCTTCTTCATGTGAATTAAGATGTAAATTTGATGTGTTACTTTTATAGAAAGATATAAAGGGTATTGATAATCAGCTTAATGATAGTTTAAGGTTCTTTGGTTTTCATACATACATCTTGTTATGCTAGTGTTTTTTATTCTTCTTTTTTCTTTTGAACTGTTTGTATTTTTGGAAAATGATAAATTTTAATGACACAAATTGAAATGAATGAATTGAATGGAATTATATCAAATTATCATATTTATTGTGATTGAAACAAAAAATGTTATGACTAGGGAAATAAAAAAAGTCAGTGATGAAATTTTATGTAATCGGAGATAAAGCTAAATTACATGTACAGTATATCAATAATTTTATACAAATCACTCAGTTTGATAGTAATTGTATGAAGATGCTTCTCGGGTTTTTATCTTTAAATTTTCCATTCTTTTTTAGGATATTGGAAATGCTTTGATGGTGTCACAGAAGGTCATCAAGGTATGGACAAATAAGTTATTTTTTGTTCAGTTCTGATACTAATCCAGTGCCATCAAAATGAAAGGCAATTGGTGTCTTTTTTTATTGGTCTATACGGCCTTCTCATTAGCCTTAGAGCTGTCTCTGCCATTATTATTTTACCATTTGTGTTGTAATATAAAATCAAGCTCTATAGAATTGTGGCCTTGCCCTTAAGATATGGGGGAGGGGGTGGGGGTTGTATTTTTTTAAGATTATGTATTACTCAGTACATGTATGTCTCTTGAATCTAATACAATTTCATTGAAAATTTTCTTATTAAGATTAAACAGGTCCCTTTATCAGAAAAGCTGTTATGTTTATATTCAAGTTGCATAATGTCATTATCAACACAGCTCACTCAATGGCTACACTAACTGTCTATATATCTGCCTCACCAATGGCGAGTTCAGATTCTGCTGCTTCTGCAATATTCTTCTGCTTTTTCTTTAGATCTATTTTGTACATTCAATCCTATATGTGTGACCATCCATTGTTTATGTTTCCTATTTCATATAGAAAGTTATAGTGTCCTTACACTATCATGATGTCAGCAGGGCCGGGGGAGCATTTTATAAAAGAACTTGTCATGTCAGACGGTTTATCTGACAGTTACCATAGTTATGGTGCTTCTCAGCCCATCGAAATCAGGGAAAGTCGTCAGATCTGACAACTTTTAAGACAAAAATATTGATGAAACACCCCCCTGATGTCAAGTGGGGATTGGATGAATGTATAAAAAGTTTAAGTGCATTGAAACCTGTATATAAAGACTACCCAAGGGTGACAAGGAAAGTGGTCTTTATAAGCAAGTTTGTATGCCTCATTGGGAAAACTAAATCATGGCATACAAATATTATAGTCTTTGTTGACAGAGTACCCTACTTTAAATGTGTTCACTTGATTCTACTGTATTTTTTTAGGAGTTGGATAGAAAAGTGAAGGACAAAGATGGTGAGATTGAAACCCTTGAGAGTGAAGGAAAGAAAGAAGCCAAGGCAAAGCAAGGACTTACAGAGATGATCAAAGCAAAAGATAAAGAGGTTAGTACTAAATGCACCATGAACTAACCTGTGCTATGTTGAGAAGTACAACCAGAAGGGGCCCGTAACACAAAGCTTAGCAATGATCGTAGAACATTTTTGTACAATTGATTCCATAGACTACAATGTACAATCAATCGTGAAAGTCAAGTGTATGATTGATCGCTAACCTTTGTGTTACGGGACCCAGGGCATGGCTATTCCATATGTGCACGCAGTCAACATATGCAAAGATAGCACAGTAGTGCTTTTTTGTAACATTGATGATAGTACAATGTAATCCAAATATATTTATAATATACCTGGTTAAGTTTTTCAGTCATGTTAGCAACTATTATGTGCTTAATATTAGAGGATTAATAGAAACATGTATAGATACTTCAAAAATGGTTTTTCATTTTTCTGTAGCATACAGTATGGTTTCGAGATATTTTTGAATTGTTGAATGAATTCATGTGCAAGATTTATTTCTAATTCCTAATCCTACTGAAATATATTAATTCCTTGATTTAGATTCAACAATTATGTGATCAAATAGAGGACATGGAAGAAGCTCTGACTAGAGCGAATGAGAGAGTAAATAAAGCAGAACGCAAGAAACATGAGGTGAGAGATGAACAATGCTTCATATCTGTCATGATATTTTCTTTTTTTTTTACATCTGTCAATATCTTGTTATTCAACTTGAAGTATTACTTCAGATTTTTGTCCCATAATTATTAAATTTGAATTATTGGTCACATCAAATTGCCCCTGATGTTTAAGACCTACAGTACATGTACATTTAAAGCCTTGCTTGTTCTGTTCTGTTTTCCTTTGTAATATATGCCGTTGAATCTTTAGAGCACCAATATCTAGTGTTGCCTTATCAAAGGTGCTGATGAGACCACCAAAATTGCCCATTAGTGATTAAAAAAATTGGGGGATATGCATTACCATTGAATGCAATGTTGATACCAAAGCTTGAAATTGTATGAACTTACCCTAATGGTTTATCCTTTTTATGGAGCCTTCAATATCTGTAGAATTATGGTTTCCATGGATTTCTGTGCTTCTCTTGTACTCCCTTTATGTGCATAATGAAGAACAACAACATTTAAGATCACCATATTGAACACTATTATTCCTGTTTTGCTCATCTTCTAATCTGAATTTAGATTACTGCTGTTATTCAGTGTTCCTCCTCAAATCCTAAAAATAAAGATAGCTTGTGGATGTAATCCCATTGACTAACATCTGAATAATTGCAATAACTGCACAATTGTAGACATTCATCCAGTGATCTCCCTTATACCATTTACTTCCTTAACAGACGTCATATTACATTTGTATTGAGAACTGTATTGTCCAATCTCCTGCTACCTTCATCTAGCATATCTTTGACAACCCTCTATTTATATGCATGTTTATTTTTGTTGTATGGATGTTACAATTATCACTGTCACTTCACCATCCTTTTCCCTCACATCATTCAAAACAAGTACCAACTTGTTTCTTTGTTGACTCATGAACTGACCAGCCCCATCTTGGTCAGGGGAGTGATTTCACTGACAACTCGTATAAGCTGCTGAAATCCTCGCTTCTGATTGGCTAAGAACAAATTACTCAGTGTATGCTTCATGAAACTCTTCCCAGTTGTGGATACACCATCACAAAATTATTTACAAAGATGCCATTTGTCTATTTTTCTGTGTAGTATATGTACTGTTTTCATTTCCCCTATTTTTTCATTTGTTTACAGGGCCTTCTTGAATGAGAACTTTGAATATTGACAGTTTTACCCTGTCTGAATTAAAAAAAAACCTAAATTAAATGTGATTTTGAAAATAACATTTTCACTCTCTGTAAATTGTGATTTTTATTTCCCATTATGAAAAGTATTTAATTATAATGAGTTCGAAAGAAAATATTGAATGTTTTGATAACAAGGCAGGTGTTAAGATCATAACAGTTTGGAATGGGCTCCCCTTACAACTTGACATGTTTGACGTCATATCCATTGCGATAACCTGTCCCAACTTGATCTATTGTGCAATACACTCTCGCTCATCACTGGGACATAGCTATATAGCAGCCATTACATTACATCATGTCTGTATGCTGTGGATTCCATGCTTTATTTGTGGATATATATTATCAGTGATACATCCTGTTTCTTGTTTGATGTTTCCCTTTAATGATGGCATTTAAGGTAATAGGAAGTTGTAATGTACGTGTGTATGATTGTTTGCAAACCAAAGGTGTTTTTCACCTCACATGTTGGTGCCAGTTGGACTTTAAGCAATCAATTATTTGGAAATTTTTAGTCTAATTTAGTTGTTTATTTTGCATGAATGGACTCCATTTATCCTAAAAGCAAAGTTTTGGATGTTATACATAATTTTAGATGGTTATGTCTGTAATTTTCCAAGGGAGTTTTTTAATTGAATTTTTCTCCCACCTTGTTATCTTCCCTTCTTTTCCCCTTTTAGCTTCAATTCCAGCTATTTTCCTCGTAACTTGTACACTGTATATTCAGTTATTTCCATTTCTCTCTGTAACATATGTATGACTGTGTGTATTGTTATCTTCCTCCTTCGAGCATTTCCTTCTATCAAATTGAGTGTGTATTTCATGTTGCATGTTGATACTGATACATTTTTGTGAGCAAATTAAAACACCATTTTCAAATTACAATTAATGTTTGCAGTCTGAAATGTAGAGTGAATTCATCATTAATGTTGTAAAAAGAAAATAAAGTGATCCTTGAGTTTTGTCAGGTTTTTTTTATATTAAGAATGGGAAAGAAAGAAGTTTTAGAAAAATGTATGAAGAGTGAAAAGAACTAAATTTTAACAAGGGAATGACAACCAAATATTCTTTCCAACTTCTCAGCACATAACTGAATGAATAATGCATTTTACCATTTAAGTATGTTCTTGAAAAAAAAGAGAGATTAAATTGCAAATTTCTACAGGCGCTAAATAAATATGTTTTTGGGAAGACCTCTTGGCTCCTTAGAAATGTTAAGGTCAAGTCTTTGTTGAATAAAGTTGAATACATTTGAAGCGTATTTAAACTTGAATTTGATGTGGAATTTAACCTAATACTTTCTAATCCTTGTACATAGGGTATAGAACAGCAGCAGTCCTCTCTATCAGAATTGGAAGAAAGATTAGCTGATATGAGATCTCAACTACATACAAAAGACCTTGATAATGAGGTGAGATACTGTTTATTTACATTTATCTACATTTACCACTCTCAAACCAGGTGAGGTATATAGGTACTTGGCTGGAATTTATTCCTTGAAATGCTTAGAGACCGTATTGGAAGCAAAAAAATTGAATTGATAAATTAAACACCAATGCACTTCCATTACTCTCAGTAATGAAATTGAGGTTTACACGTAACAGAATGATGCTTTTCAGAAGTTAGCAGGCTATCATATCTCAAAGTATTTGTAGTGTTTCATTCAGTTAGAAGAATAAATGAAAATGTTTCATTTGTGTTTATTTTGTTGAGGAAACATATCCCGAAACTGTCATCCTTATTCAATTTAATTGTATGCATACAAGTACATTGGCACTACTCAACTTCAGGTGCTTAATACCTCGGTCACTCTTGCTCTACGATGGCCGTACAGCGAGTCGAAAACAGCCGTTTAAACTTTTTTTTGTAATAGCTGCATAGTGGTTTGAATGAAAATGAATAAAACGGCTGTTTTTGTCTCGCCGTATGACCACCGTAGAGCAAATGTGACCGAGGTATATGTGATTCAATTCACCAACCAGCCTTTTAAAAAAGAGATTTACCATTATATAATGCAAATCATGGTATAATAATGTCTTTGACCACAGCGATTGCAACGTTCAATGACTCGAAAACAGCATGAAATAGAAAGGCTGAAAGATGACATGAGAGAAGTAGAGGACCAAACAGATGGCATGGCAAAACAAAAAGATGATACAATAAAGGTAAGGTTCATATTCATTTGATCTAGATAGTCTAATATCACATGAGTTTAATCTACTATCATTTATGTTATAACACCCCTTCCAAGTGAAGTTTAAAGAGGGTATGTAGGAATCAACGCATGGTTGATTGGGTGGGCGGTTGGTTGCAGACATTGCGGGTCGAAAAGGCACAATTAGTCTAGGGGTAAAGATGGGCACGACATACTTTTGCATGTGTCTAAAATCATGATGCCATGATAACATACAGTATGTGATGACAATTAAGTAAAAATCTTGCAGTATGAACTACTTCATAAGTGTTCAAACCAATGCTCATGAGATTTAGCTCACACATTGGTCTCGGAGTAAGGATGTGCAAGATATATTTTTTCCATATGTTGGAAACTGTTGCCAATGTAACAGCATATTGCAACAATTCATGTGTAAACATCATGTAGAATGAACTACTTCATTTTATTACATATGCTCAGGAAATTTGGGACACACATGGGTCTTGAACTAAAGATGCTCAGACAAAAATTTGTGCATTTTTCAGAAATTTTTTGCCAGGGGAACCACATATTATGGCCAAAAATCCAGGAAAACTCATTGTGGATCTAACTGATAGCCCACTTTTTATCCAGTGCTCATGAAAGTTGATAATTTATCTAGGGGTAAATACATGGAAGATTCATGTTTTAAAGGTTTTGAAATTGCATTGCTATGGTAATAGCATAGGGCAGGGGTATTCTTCACCTTAGAGAATATTTCTAGTTTATTTGCTGTCTACACTATATACATTCTGTTGGATACCCACTTAGTCTATTTTTCATTTTGTCTAATACTTGAATGGTCAGATTTCCACTTTCATTTTGGTAGTTTGATAGAGGTCTGAGCAAATTGGTCAATCTATTCTCGCCATTGTTACACATATTTTGGGGATAAATCTGCACATTACACATCCTGGCAATTAAATAGTACTTGAGAGAAGTTTTATGACCTACTTCTCAATCAACCTCAAAGTCACCTTCACAATTTTATGTATTGCCATTACGAATGTCTCCTGTAGTAACTTATTGATATATTTTTTAGTTTGAATCATAATGTACTTGCCTATAGATGATTTTTTTTCTCAAAATTTAAATTAAAATTGTTTCTACAACTTGAACAACATGTATTTACTGGGTACATATTTCTCGAAACATTTGTTGGAGTAAGGAAAATATAGCCAACTGCAAGGCTCTATTTATTTAATAATTTTTTTTCTTTTTTTTATGTCTGTAAAAATATGTGCCAAATGATTCTGGAAGGAATTGTGTAATTGCTGAGAAATTAGCAAAACTGGCATGAAATTGTCAGGTCTTTTTCCAAGCAACAATACACTGTCCCATGCATGTTTATCTGTGTTGGCTGTCTTCAGTGTGGTCATTTTTCAGCTTAGATTTTTATGATTTCACAAATTTCTTACTGTAACTGTACCAAATCTTGATCTGCGATGATGTAGTGACAATTAACCTTGGTTTCACTGACTTTTCATGAAATCAGTGTTTACTCTCAACTACTTTCATAAGTTTTATTTATCTTTTTTTTTAATCCAGTGCATATTGACTTTACCATGTTAGTGTGTTAGCTCAGTATTAACTTGCTAGTTTTTTTTTATTTCTTTACTTGTAGCTTTTAAAGGACCAACTTCAAGATTCCAAAGCAAAATCCAAAGAAAATGCAGATGCAATTGAACAACATTACCAGGTAATACATGTTTCATTTGATTCTAGTTTCACTTTCTTTATAAACCACAGCTTGAAATAAGCTCCAAGGCACAAGATGAATATTCATTTTCATTTAATTATTTTAAAGAGTAATGTTAAATTCAATTTATTTGTTTTTTTAGCATCACTGCCGTGGTAACAGTTCAATGGACAAAATCGTGTGGATCCAAAATTGCACGATGAATGGATCAAACAATGCACGGTTGATGATGTCATTGCGAAATGGGCTGAATGAACGATATCAAACAGCCAATCAAATCACAAGGATCTATCTAGGTGTCATGTAATATAAAATAAAACATGAAAACTGCAAATATGTATTTTAAACAAATACATGTATCATTAACTGCACATAAAATTAACTTTCGGACCTCAATTTTCAATTGGGGAGGGGGGAGGCCACTTTTCTAGGGCACATTTCTACACTTCAGGTAGACAAAAAATATTAAGAGCACAAAAAAAATGTCCAGTGCTAATATGAGGGTCAGTGATACCAATCAATACAGCTATGTAGTCTACACAGACATTGAGTTTTCACATAGTGTATAATTCAGAGTCTGAAAGAGTGAGACTAGATTCATTCAAGTACTGTGGCTGTGTCTGACACACAGATATGATTTAGGGTCCAGTGTCCATCCTAGAGATGATATTATTAGTTAAAGGGTCAAATTTGAGTCTGTGATGACAGACTAATCCAAGATGACTTGTATTATGGCAGGACTCAAAATGAATGAAATTAAAAGGTCAATATCATATCATTCTCTTTTTCTCTTTTTGATGAAAAGAATCTTCTTGATGATAATCAGCATCAACTTGATCTCAAGGAGAAGAGCATTCAGAGGTTAACTAAAGGTCTTCAAGAGAAGGATAGACTCGTTAAGGTAAGTTACAATCAATGTCAAGTTGTAAGCTACTGAAATGGTACAATTTGATTGGAAGATAATGAATTTATCATAGAAATTATACATTTTTGTTATTGAAAATGGTTTTATGAAACAGGTCCTGGTAGACAGTATCATTGTCAAATTACAAGTTATAAGCTACTGAAATTAGTCAATTTGATTGGAAGTTAGTAAATTGTTCATAGAAAAATTTTGTCATAAAGATTGTTATGATGGTGTCTTTGTGAAAGAGACCCAGGAGAGTGTTTCATGATGCATCTTGTCACTGATTTTTACTGACAAAAATTGCTCTGAGCCAATTAGATTCAAGGATTTGGTATTTTGTAACAATAGTCTGACAATTTCTTTCATGAAGTTTGTCATAGATTTAGACTATTTGGTTTTGATAACAGTTATATGAAACAGGTTACAAAATGTATTTCCTCTTTCTGTAGCCTCATATTGTTGCCCCACGAAGAGTGATCTCAAATACACAATAGTTTATAAGATTTTTTCTTTATTTTGATTTACTATATCTTGACATACTTACAGTATGTGTGTGTGAGATGATAATGAGTGTGAAGATTGTAGAAGTAATGAGAGAATTTTTTATTTTTGGGGTAATAGAGAGCATGATTATAAATTGAGAGACTGGAAAGAAGTGGTTTTATTTTGTGAAAGAAATCAATCATATGGGAGGGTTGAGAATGAAATAAAAAAAGAATCAGTGGTTGCCATTGTCCATTTTGTGTTGAAAATGTAATGTTTCTTTTGTGTTTTTCAATTGAACTTTTTGGTCGCTGTAAATGGAAACATAAAAAGATCAAATGAACAAATGTAGTGATTTCTTCATTAATTATAGAGGATGTTGATATCACTGCTTATATTTTTCTTATGTATTTTGAAGGACAAATGATTCATTGGCCTGATGAATATACTGCATTTTTTAAATTGAAATACCCAATCATTTCGATGTTTTTATTGTATTTTCACATTTGTTAATAAAAAAAAAAACATTTACAAGTACCCCATCAGTACCTGGATATTGTTTGAATACCTGCTTCTCTGATATTTAATTGGATATCTGATTAAATTTGATTTGTTTCACTTGAGTTACCAGTCATAATGCATGCTACTATTCATGCTTGATTAATTATGCATTAAATAACAAATATGAACGTATACCATGCATTCTAAACTCTCATCTATATAATAGCCGTTTGTATCACAGAATTAACAGTGAGAAAATATCTTGTTGGAGAGAGTGGCAGTTGATCAAAGAAAGGCAAATGTCATTATTGAATTTACTATATTTTGGAACAATTGTGATTTGAAAGATATGCAGTAATGCTGCATGGACTAGTTGTGATTTTTATTCTAAGTTTGTGTTCAGCCTTTGAACATTGGGATCTATTTAAGAGTCCATACCATGCATTTGCTGCAGAGGATGGTGTTTTGATATGTTATTGAATTGAGATTGATCAGTGGAATTCTGTTGTGGGATATTTCTGGACAGAGGGATCCCAGTTGTCTACGTGGAGAAACTTAACTTTAAAATATTTTGAGCATTAGTCATTTTAATGTTTTACAGTTTAGGTTCAATTGTTTGGTACTTTTCTAGCTCTTTGGATATGCCTTTACCTAATTTGGAGAACCCCGTAGATGGATATAAATTATAGGCTTTTTGATAAAAAAGGTTAATACTGCTAATTGGATTAGAGAATGGCTGGAATTGATTGTTTTTTGTTGTTGGATGGTGATTGTCACTTTGAGGTGAGAAAGAATGAGAGAAGTGTATTAATTGCATGTCAATGTCATAATTCTCATTTATTATTCTTTGGATTACTCATTAACTAATCTGACTAGGAATACATGGAGCTTGCAAAGAATGCCAGCTTGCCTGATGTAAGTTTCTGTGTGCCTTGTGAATTACATCCAAGTGGAAATGTTCCTTTTGCATTTTGCATAATGGTTGTTCACATGTCTTCATATATTAATCATTAATACATTTTGTCATCCCATTTGCATGTTTTGGGGGTCATTTTATGTAGTTTTGTGTATGGTACTGTATATTGTAACATATATTTATTCATTCAAACTCTCTTTGATGCATGCTTGTTTGAAATCCATGTTTGAATAACTATGGGAATATGTGCATGACAGAAAGTAAGTGTTACTAGTGTTTGACCCTGTTCTCATATACCGTCTTAAAACTAGTTTAGTGGAATCTAGTTTAACGTGTAATGAGAATGGTCAAAGCAGTCTTGGAAGCGATCCTCCAAACCAGTTCAGAAAACCACCTCGCGATGTAGTTTTGAAGATCGTTTTGCCTAGTTAAACTAGTTTTGGCATTTAGGACGCAACCGTACTTCGGAAGCGATCTTCTCACAGTTTGAGCACGCTACTCCACACACTATGTGTAGAATGCCTACGCTGTGGTTTCAAATTTTATGCGAAATATGTGACCCCCTCTGAGAGCGTTCCCATAGTAACAAGACCACTTTACGTGAAGAGGTTTTGAAAACCACTTTCGGCTGATCAAATGGGAAGCTAGCAAAGTGATCTTCCAAACTGGTTTTCTGAACCGGTTTCCAGTAAACTAGTTTTAGAAAGTGTAATGAGAACGGTGTCAATGAAAACCAGACACACAGTGTACATGTATGGGATCATTACTGCATTTATTTCTGTGGTGTTTATGGTAAATGCTATTGCCAGGGTTTCTTATCTTAACTTCCTCAAATCTTGATTAATATGAATTCAACTCTGCATTTAAAACTTGATTGTGTATACATTCATTGAGGAACGTGTCTACATGTAATTCAGTGTTCATAGTATATTGTTAATAACTATTAGTTATCAATATTTGGAAATGTTATAAGAAATTAATATTCTGATTGATTTTTTTGGGGGGATGGATAAATTACATTCTTTGTTGATGTTTAAGTCTGCCATAGAATTCAACATGTAAGTTTGAGAGAACACAACATATTGTTTGAAGAAATCTTGAATGTACTTCATGGCCTTATTATACCCAACAAGAATACAGTGCCAACAATTATCTCCAGTTTTGTTTGCATATTAGACAGAACCCACTCAGCCATTAAACTTGTGATTTTCCTCAAAGTACACAACAATTAACCTGCATATTTGTAATGTTTTGTAATATTCTGTGGATGAAAGCTGACTGCTTGAAGAGTTAACATGTAAAAAGTACATTATTTATACCAAACAGAATTATAACCAAAGATTACTATTACTGCCATGATTTTTGTCGAGATATTCATGTAGATGTCTAAATGTGTTTCCAACTACCAAGTTGTGCAAGTACACATTTTATATATTTATTAATTTATTCCATTCTTCATTTATAAATATTTATACACACAATCTTCCCTGTATACACAATACATACAAACTGTGTAAAAATGATGAATATCATATGCAAGGTTATAGAAAATGACATTGAATTATAAGATACAGCATAAGATAAGGAATGAAGAACAAAAAAATAACTATTTATGTGGAAAAGGGGTAAACAAAAAAAGAGCAAATAGCTTATTTGAAGAAAAAATAGTAGTGACAATTATTCAGTGCTCAATTGGATCGAAACCTACAACTCTTCAGTTTATTTTTCATGTCTTTGTCGATATCGGCATCAATTAAGCAGGAAATTTTGAGCAGAAAGTAGTCCAAAGCTGTAGATTTCATCAATTTAAGCTTGCTGGGAAAGATATGATATCTCTACATGTATGTAGTGGAAGTGAAGAAAATAAAAGGCATAATCTGGAAAGCAGAAAAGTCACCCAGTTTTTGTCTCACCTGCGAAGCAAAGTGAGACTATAGGCGCCGCTTTTCCGACGGCGACGGCGGCGGCGGCGTCAACATCAAATCTTAACCTGAGGTTAAGTTTTTGAAATGACATCATAACTTAGAAAGTATATGGACCTAGTTCATGAAACTTGGCCATAAGGTTAATCAAGTATTACTGAACATCCTATTAGAGTTTCATGTCACATGACCAAGGTCAAAGGTCATTTAGGGTCAATGAACTTAGACCATGTTGGAGGAATCAACATCGAAATCTTAACCTGTGGTTAAGTTTTTGAAATGTCATCATAACTTAGAAAATATATGGACCTAGTTCATGAAACTTGGACATAAGGTTAATCAAGTATCACTGAACATCCTGCATGAGTTTCACGTCACATGACCAAGGTCAAAGGTCATTTAGGGTCAATGAACTTTGGCCGAATTGGGGATATCTGTTGAATTCCCATCATAACTTTGAAAGTTTATGGATCTGATTCATGAAACTTGGACATAATAGTAATCAAGCATCACTGAAAATTTTGTGCAAGTTTCAGGTCTCATGATTAAGGTCAAAGGTCATTAGGGTCAATGAACTTTGGCCGGATCGGGGGTATCTGTTGAATTACCATCATAACTTTGGAAGTTTATTGGGCTAGTTCATTAAACTTGGACATTAGAGTAATCAAGTATCACTGAACATCCTGTGCACGTTTCAGGTCACATGACCAAGGTCAAAGGTCAATGAACTTTGGCCGAATTGGGTGTATCTGTTGAATTACCATCATAACTTTGAAAGTTTATGGATCTGATTCATGAAACTTGTACATAAGAGTAATCAAGTATCACTGAATATCCTGTTTGAGTTTCAGGTCACATGATCATGGTCAAAGGTCATGTAAGGTCAATGAACTTTGGCCATGTTGGGGTTTTTTGGTGAATAACCATCATATCTCTGTAAGTTTATTGGTCTAGTTCATAAAAAGTGGACATAAGAGTAACCATGTATCACTGAACATCTTGTGCGAGTTAGAGTAGTATTCAAAGTCAGCACTGCTGCTATATTGAACCGCGTGATGCAGGTGAGACGGCCAGAGGCATTCCACTTGTCTGTGTACAAATCTATGGAATCACATGCTTCTAGTATGACATCATAGTCTTGAGGCTGGTAAAAAAACATGTACTGTACATGTACAAGAAAGCCAATTATCGAATACATGTACCTATAATCGGAACTATTCTTTAGCAAAATACTCTGCTGGTAAGCGGTAAAACACATAAAGATTGCATTTCTGTGTAACGGTAAATTAGTGCAAGCATGGTAGTGTAACATTTTAAACAATAATGTCATATGGATCTACCAAGTATATGATACTTTTTTATCGAGCTTTTTCTTTTATTTGAGATATATATTTCATATCTACATGTATTTCTTTAATTAAATATTTTTGTTTGTTCATATGTAGGCTACAGTACATCTAGTCTTTTCTTTAATATTTTCTTCACAAGGCCTATTAGTCCAGTCAATATAGGGTTTGACCCACCACTAATTGCAACACTGGATATTCCACTGCAATGCTTTCCAGGAAGGTCCCCTGAACAACATACTAAAAGTCCCCAAAAATCCAAGGTGTGGAAATTTATGAAATTTGCATATTATGCAAATTAGCCATAAAAAGTTAGAAAAATAAGGAAAATAGTCCAAAAATTACAAATTAAGTGTCCAAAACAATTTTATTTGAGAGGAAATTTATGATAAATAATTTTAATCAATGTTTTTAATCAAAAATGCAAACAAATCTACCTCATTTGCATAATATGCAAATAAGCATCCATATATGGAAAAAAATGTCAGATATTGTGATTTTTCTCTCATTGACTGCTTGAAAATTTCAATAATGTTGAAATTACTATGCGTCTATTACTAAGGATGTTGAATACATTAATATCAAGCTTAGTGTCTGTAGTGTCATTTGCATATTATGCAAATAAGTATCTAACATGTGATAAATATTCAAGAAAACACACTGGTGATACATTCCTCAAAAATTGCAAGTAGATTATTTATTGAAATTGGAATATGGAAATGCCTTACAGGAAAGTAATACCATATTAAAAGTCATTAAATAGACAATCATAGGAAAATCACAAAATTTGCATATTATGCAAATTAGCCATAATAATTTGCAAATGAGGAAAATAATAAAAAAAATGGAAATCAAGTGCGGAAAACAATATAAATTGAACGGAAGCTCATGGTAATCTTTACAAATTTAATAATTCTTCAAATAAAAAAAATGTTAATAAATCTCCATCATTTGCATATAAAATTATGAGCATCCTTGTATGAAAAAACCCCAGAAATTTTGAGTTTTCTCACACAAACAGTTAAACCCCCATTCAACAGAGAACAAGACCTCTGAAAGACTGCTGTAAGACGATAAAACTTGCTTGATCTTTCAAGGGTCTTTCAACAAACTTTCAAAGATCTCCGATGTCTTTCACGATTCCTGATAGATTTTTTAATTGTCTTCCTATGTTTCTCATGAGTCCCAAAACTTTTTGAAACGGTTCAAAACAGTCTTTCAGTGGTCTTACAGTAAAATTATTTTTTGATGATTTTTCAGTGGTCTTTCAATGAACTTTCAAAGTTCTTATTAGTCTTTCTATGATCTTTCGGCAGTCTCAAGATTTTTACGGAGATTACTGTAAGACTCATGAGAGATCATTGAAATATCATCGAAAGATAAATTAAAGACCAGGCAAAGTCTATGGAAAGAATTTTGAAAGATCACCTGATGCATAAACATCTCTGAAAGACCATTGAAAGATCTCTATAGGACAGGTGTCTTTCAGAGTTCTTTGAGCGGTCTTTCTGAGCCATTCCACAACAGAAATGACAAATTTCAGTGATCTTGGAGACTGCTGTATAAATTAAGACCTTGCCAATTTTTGGTCTTTGAAAGGTCCTTCAAAGGTCTCCCCTCTGTGGATCTATATCTGAAGTGGAATGTACATGTTATGCAAATAAGCATCCGTCATGTTATAAAATAATAATCAAGTAAACTTGTGATATTTTCCTCTAAAATTCCACGTAGATTATGTGTAACCTTGATGACCTTGCTTGGTTGATATTGACTTTTTTCATGAGCAGTTACCACCGGAGCAGATACCTCACTCATATCATGGAGCTCTGTTAATAGCTCTATGCTCATATTGTGCAATGAGTCAGTTCTACATGGGTCCCACTGTTTGAATGCTTCATATTTCTATCCAAGTCTTGCTCTCTCCTTGACTTGGTAGAGTCTTTGCTTTTCTTGCTAGTATAGTCCACGCTAGCATGCTCCTTGATTGTCAAGTGATCAGCACAAGAAGTCACACCCAGTACAAACAAAATCTCGTTAGCTTCGAATATTTGGTCCTTGTAGCACACCACTTGTCTTGGTGGTGAATATGAGTACTTGCTTGAATCACGAGATCTCTGGGCATGGTTTATAAGAGTACCAATGAGCATTTGCCCATACGAGCAACATGAAAGCCATTCATAAAGTCATGATAAAGGCTTAAAGTGTATATAGACATCATTCCCAGATACAGGAATCATGATTAGATGTTCTTGCTGAATCCAGTTGCTGCTTCAGGATGAAGCATCCATATTCTGTTCTTTCCTCTAAATTGATGAATGTCCTAAGAATGGCAACTATCTCCAAATATTGTAGCTATAGTTTCTAAGCAAATCGTATGCAAATGATATCAATTTCCTGATATTTATGGCAAATGGAAATTCTTCAGTGAGACAATGAACAACCAAGCAGACGTTAACGGATGAAGGACTAAACCAGATTATTGAGGACACAACATAACGGATCACCCTTCACGTCCCCATCAAATACCATCCAACAATGATTAAACAGTGTGTACCCATTCCAGGATTTGTTTGCCACTTTGTGTTACTCATTGGTATACTGTGAGTATACAGAGGAATAAACCTGTCAGAAATCATGGTACGACTGAGGATGTTAGTCTGGAGGAATGCTGACTTTCATAGTGTCATGCACATCTACTTTGGACAATCATACAACTCTCTCTACTGAAATCCGACAAGTCGAGCATAGGAGATTGAATGTTAATCAAGAGGACTTTGGCAAGAACCAAACCATTACCAATGTCTTCTTCCGACACAAGATGTCTCAATTAGACGCTGGACATAAGATGTGTCAGAAAAAGAGTTTTATAGGAAGGCTTGCGCATGTTGAGCCCCTAAAGCATCAGTAAGGTGAAGCTCAGAATTGCTACACTAGGACCATAGAATGGTCACCATTTGTTGACCGGATTGGCAATGATCCAGGCTGTAACATGTTGAAAGCCCCTAATATCATGTTATCATGCTATGACTACATTGGAAGACAACTGGTTTTTAGTATTAGTATTTACCACTGATCAAGATGATCTGGAACCTTGTTCTGACCCAGGCATGGCCAGGAAACATATTTTTTAGTCAAGCGGGTGTAGCCCAAACTACTGAAGAAAATGTTAAACAAAACAACCTGCAACCTGAAGCTACTAGGCCAGATGGAATCTCTGCTACACTTCTTAATGAGACTACTCATCAGATCTCACCTGCCATAAGTTTCCTTTTCTTGGCCTTCCTTCTGCCGTTCCCATCCATATAAGAAACGGACTTTAGCTCTATCAAACTACTCACCAATTTCAAATACTGTGGTTTATTCTTGCCAATCCCATCATCTTGTCAGACTAACAACATGGCTTTAGGACGTGAAGAACACATTTCCAGTATTTTACCTTAAATACAAATCATATTATGATAAGTATGCATGCTTAGTGATAGCAGCATATTGATTTGAACAACAGTCAATGTGAGAAAATCAAAATTTCTTGACATTTTCCATATATGGATACTTATTTGCATAATATGCAAATGAGGCAGATTGGCTAGCTTTTTAAAATAAAAACATTGTACTTATTTATTCATCGTGAAATTTTGTTCGAATTGCTTGCTTTTGACATTTAATTTATTTAATTTATAATATTTGTGTTATTTTCCTTATTTTCTTTTTTAATGGCTAATTTGCATAATATGCAAATTAATTTTCAGGCATTGTGATAAATTCTCATGCTTAGTGATAGTAGCAAATATGTCTACATAAATGAAATGTTTTCAAGCAGTCTATATGAGAACAATCACAATATCTTAACATTTTTTCCATATAAGGATGCTTATTTGCATAATATGCAAATTAGGTAGATTCGCTGGCGCTTTTGAATAAAAACATTGAATACAGTTATTTATCATTACTTTTCGCTCAAATGAAATTGTTTTGGACACTTAATTTGTAATTTTTGGACTATTTTCCTTATTTTTCTAATTTTTTATGGCTTATTTGCATAATATGCAAATTTCATAAATTTCCACACCTTGGATTTTTTGGGACTTTTAGTATGTTGTTAAGGGGACCTTCCTGGAAAGCATTGCAGTGGAAAATCAAGTGTTGCAATTAGTGGCGGGTCACCCCCCTATTCTGGCTAGATTGACTGGACTATATATGTATGCTGTTTTTACGCCCTTTTACTCAAAGCTAGTTGGTGTTTGTTAATGTTTCTTTTTCTGTGGATAAACATTTTGCTCCCATTTTTTGAAAATTGATATACATGTATGGAAAAGCAAAATTGATTAGATGAATTTAATTCAAAATTCCTGTTTTTACACCCAATATGCCTCTTTTCATCCTGCAAAATATTGCCTGCCATTTACAAGATATTCATCCCCATGCACATGTATATTTTTAATCTATGTTTGTTTTCTTGGAGGGCTATTGTTTACACTTGAAACAGTCATGTTCCTACTTAATATTCAAATTACTGGAAGTATTCACTTTAGTGCAAACATTCTGATCCATCATATACATAGTACCCTGCATGGTCAATGTACACTGCTGTCTGTATACAGAACATGTATATTCTTTTGGGATATTGGTGAGCATATTCACATTAGAATTTATTTGTAGTTAGATTGTATGAATACATTCTGTAATGTGCTTGTATCATATTCATTGTGCACTCTATTTTGAAATCTCATTCTGTCTCATTATGGTTTAGATTGCTGAAATTTAGTGTTCAGTTTTCAGTGTGAATATGTTTATTGGGTTTTAATGGTGCTATTAATGCTTATCTGTACTGAACATGTACCATATTTCCATTACTTTGTGTAATTGTCAGCGTTATGTTTGTTTTCATTTTTATTTTGTTTTATTTTTAAATCAACTTAAACATGGATTTGGCTTGGATAATGACATCATTTTAGACATGTAGTAGCACAAAAATACTCCCCAGTCAGTAATGTCTTCATGTTAGGTGTGGTCTTGTGTTTAAAATGCATGTAATACAATTGTAGTTAAAGGGGAAGGAACTAGAAAAAATAAAAGATAAGAGAAAGGGATAAGGAGCAGGAAAATGATGAAGGGAAGAAAAGGGAAAAACAAAGAGAAAAATAATATACATGTACCTATCCTCACAAAATTTCTTTCTGATCATTAATATAATTTTGCTTAGTCATGTTACATTTCTGTTTTTTTTTAAAGCAGATGTTCTTTCTAATATTAGTCAGGAAGAATAAATTTGTAAATTAACCAAAATATTTTCTTTTTATTCAGGCTCAGCAGGCGTCAACAGAAAGCATTTTACAAGATCTAAGAGATAAGCTAGCAGACAGGGATAAAGCCATACAGGTAAGTACAGATAGCAGTACTTACAGAGAAATCTTGTCCAAACTAAATCAAAATGATACTCCTCTTTTACTCAGCTAATTCTGACAATAACTTTTCTAAGAACTATATAAAGTGTAGTTCCTAGAGTCATACAAATATATTATTATCATGGTCGCTAGGTTATGGCTTGTCTACACACAATTCATGGATTTTTTTATTCAAATAAAGCTGTAATATTCATGAAATATCACTGTGATCACATTTTGAAAAATACACAAAGCTTATATTAGCATTTTATGCTTTTACAATTTTTTGTTATTGTTTCAGACTGTATGTTTATTTTCAAAGAGGACTTAGATTATTTTTGTGGGTGCTTGTGAAAATTTCTGTTTAGGTGTAAATTCAACCTTCACAGATGTTATCACCTTGTCAAACCGTGACATATTCATGAAATATGTAGGACATATGATTACAACCTTAGTGAAATTTGTATTATTTTTAATCCAGAAATTGCTGCCTGAAGATGTAATTATCATAAAAATGATGGCTGTTGTGGTAACAATCCTCTTTTGTATATTTTAGGAGGCAAATGAAGAGAAAATAAAGGCTGTTGATGCTAAGGAGGCTGAATTAAGAGCATTGAAACACAGTCTTAGAGATCATCAAAGAGACCTTGAGAAGGCTAATGGTGATATGATGGAAGATGCTAATAGATTAGGGGTGAGTATGAAGCAAGGGGAGGCTGGAGTGGGGAAACAGAGAAGGGGAGGAGAGATGTTTGTGGATGCGTGACATTGAACTGAATGCAGGAACAGATATCAAATCTCTGAAAAGATGCTAAGGAGTTGAAAGGAAAGATGATAAAAAGACATTTTCACCAAATTTATTTTGAAATGTTATCTTTATATTCCTTAGGAACTGGAGGCTAAAATGAAGGATTTGGACAACAAGAACAAACAACTCTCGGACAGTGTCAAGGCTCTAAATAAAGCCAACCACGTAAGTTACTAAAAATCTTAGCATTTGTTAGTATTTTGGGGGACGATTTGCAAATATGCACTCGTATATGTGGACAATCGTGGAAGATAATCAGCCTTGGCGAGAAAGATGCAATCAACATATCAATCACAAATAAATCATAACTGTGTAGAAAGACTATAACATGACATGATTCAGTCATAGAATGGTTTGATTCTTAACCCTTTTGGTAAGTATTCAGATAATAACCAGCACTGGTGCCTTGGGGAGAAAGATACAATCATCATTGTCTTCAACTATTATTTTCAATCACAAATAAGCTATATTTATACATGTGTAAAAATTGATTTGATTGTTATTTTATCATCTGGTCAGGATGCTGAAGATAACCATCACCGATCACTTGGTGAGAAAGATGCAATAATCAGTCGTCTGCAGTCAGCCATCGCTAGCAAGGAGAGAGAGCTTGAGGAAGAGAGAGATACTCAAAACAAGAATAGAGAGCGTAACGGAGCAGCTCAAAATGTAGCCATTCAACAGCTAAATGAACGACTAAGAGACAAAGACAAACAATTGGAAGTGAGCATTGTGGGATTTTCCTGTAAATTATTGTTTTGTGGATTCTGTAGAGATGCAACTATGAATGATTTAAAGACATTGTAGCTAAAAGGGCTGAGTGGTGTAACTAATTGTAAAATAGGCACACTTTTATGGATGTTTCATGATCCATTTTTGCTACTTGTTTCATTTCAATCAGGTGCAGTTGGAATCAGATCTATTAAGATTCAAATTCCCTTTTTTAACAAGAATTTGTATGGATGATTTATTCTTCATATAAGGGCCATATGACATTGTACTGCAAAATTTGGGGTATCTAATTTAGCACAAGATAGGGACACCGGTAATATAGTGGAGTGTATCTTAATCGGTGTGTATTGGCTCAGTTGGTAGAGCATCCACCTGACAACGGAGGCAAGCCATGGCTGCATCAGACCAAAATATGAGAGTTGCTGCTACTCTGTTCGGTATTCAAAGGGTTAGAGCAATGTTGATTTGGCGCTGCTCAGTGGCTGCCGGGTCACAATAAATTTGGCAAAATGAATTTTCAGAGGATTTTTAATTCGGATTTGTTTCCAACAATAAAAATGTATCATTACTCACTCATGTACTCTCATTTTATCCCCATGTACTCTAATTTACAACCACCCCCCCAAAAAGGACATATGTAGGAAAATTACATTTTAATTAATTGTTTGATACAGGATATTGTTAGTGAGCGTGCTCAAGTAGCTGCAGCCAATGAGAAAGCCACACAAGATCTTTTACAAACCATCAGGGACAAAGACACACAAATTAAGGTAACTCAATGTTATATTGTGATGTTTCAAGCATTATTTCACTGTGTGTGTCTTAATTTTTACAGAATGAATCAGCAGGGTTCTAGCCACGCCAGGTGGTGCTGGTCGGCAAGGCAAATTTCTGTCCCGCTCTTGGGTTAAAATTGGGTTAAAATGTGCCACCTGGTACAAATTTTCTGAAAAATAAACTAAAATTTGCTGAAATATGTACTTGGTTGATCATCCATCAAATTAGCATAGTCTTAGATTTTGTACAATGCAAATTTGCATGCATTAATTGTTTTGTTGTTCTTGCCTTCATTTGCACCTTAACCTCTCCATATTTTACCTGGCTAGAACCCTGATCCTTACATGGACTTATTTATATCTTCAGCCCAACTGTGATAGTTGCCACCTCAAGAAGATGTCCTAATGTTCAAATTGTGGACCTTGCACCTTCCCCATGCAGTTATATTACAAGAATACCCCCAGTAATTACATGGATGTATATTTAGAATGGTTTATTTCATTGCTATTAGAGACAGGATCGTTTCCACTCTTTCCCTGTAACAAAGCTTGGTGATTGATTGAATTTCAGTTTCTATAAGTTGAAATATGATAAATTTGCTAAGCTTTATGATACAGAGCCTAGCTTTCTACTTTCAGAATGTGACTTAAAAGTCACATTCTGCATATTGCAAGTTGCTGTTACATGCTAACAATGATTTGGGACTTCATCTTTCATAGTTATGAACAGATAATCACTGTTCATTATTTTATGTCTTATAGCTTTTGGATATCTTGAAACACGAATGGGGGCGTCATGGTCTAGTGGTTAAGACTCTTGTCTTTCAATCTGAAGGGCATGGGTTCGATTCCAAGCCAAGGCGTGTTTTCCTTGAGCAAGAAATTTACCCACATTGTGCTGCACTCAACCCAGGCAAGGAAAATGGGTACCGGCAGGAAGTTATTCCTCAAAAAGCTGTGCGCACCGGAATCGGTAGACTAGCTTAGCCGGGGTAATATAGGAGCGCCTTGAGCATGTAGCAAGGCCGAAACGTGCGCTACACAAATCATATATATTATTATTTCATGATGTGAAGCTAAATGAAGTACATGTAGATATTAATCCTTTTAAGCTCATAAATTGGAATTGAGTGGATTTGTGTTTGTCAAGCTTTCCTTCATGTTCTATTACAGGAGCTGAATGATAGATACAACAGAGCACTTGTTGATAAGAGCAATGCATTGAGAGATCTACAGAGGCAGGTTAATGAGAAGGAATATGAACTACAGGTTAGTAGTGTGTCAGATCACAGTCCAATACAAGTCAATATTAGTCAGTCACTGGTCTGTTATAGGTTTCAACCCAACCACAAGTCACTTTCTTATAAAACATGCATTTCTACATACATTGCAGGAGACAGCATTCATGAGTGGCATTGGGCCTTGAATGAATGAATGAATGAATGAATGAATGATGACCTCCATGTGCCTAAATATTATGAGGACTAGTGGAGGTAAAAAGATATTGTTTTATTCTTTGCTAATTCCTAATATAGAATGCAGAAGAAACACTTGCAAGAGCTGACCATGAGCAGGGCGCCCTCCTTGGTAAGATGAGAAATGCCTTATCCGAGAAAGACAAGACAATAGAGGTATGTTTCAATTGTACACTTATTCATCATAATGATTCTGTTTAGATCATGTATATTTATTGTCTGTCGTTCCTGTGTGTGGTACATCCTTACTTGGTCTCTAGCTAGAAACTTCATTTTGTCCTCAACCAGTTCATCTACTTAACTATTAAGTCTATTTTCCTTTTGGCCTTATTACCTGTTCATCCAATATCCAGTTTGGTTTGTCTTATTTTCACTATGGCTAATAACCAAGCAGGAATTAGAGAAAGCAATGATTAGCCCAGATGAACATTCGAGCCTGTGGGACAAAATGAAACCTGAACAAAAGAGGTTTAGTCTGAATGAAGTTAGAAGTATGCATGAAATTTTATGACGAGTAAAAGGAATAATGATTGATTTGTATACAAGGTTGGTGTTTCACAAAACTGTTAAGTTACACAGGATGGAACATGATCTTTGTTGCCAAGTCAGCTATGTAGGTATTATCATGTACCATAAGAAAGGGTAATTGGTCATAAAATCATTTACAAGTTATGACCAGCTTTATGAAACACATATGTCTGTGTGTTAAAGCTGTGTTATACATGCAGGTGTAAAAATAATAAATTTAGATACATTCTATCATTTTGACAATAATACTATGTGCACTATTTTTTGTTCAACCACACTTAAATAAATTTATTGATTGTTTATTCCATGAGTTGATGGTTCTCGTAGCTTTTCTTGAATATTGAAACTGCTATCATATTTGGAAATTACAGTCAATATTTCAATTTGGTTGGTTTAAAGATATGCTACTATGGTAACTGAAATCATTCCAAGCAACTTTCCTTGATGACAAACTTCTTCAATAACTGCCCTAACCTCCAACAACCAGAAAAAAGGCCAATTAAGCTTCAAACCCTCCAGCCAAGTATCTTTTTAGGTCCCCGTCAACAATGATATCATGAGAAAGTCTTATCAAAATGACATGGTAGATCTAGATCTGATTTGTTTACCTAAACCTAACTGTAAAATCATGAAATCTAAACAGGAAAATGATCATACCAAAGACACTGGTACACTGTATTACTATTGCTTGGGAGCAAGACAAGTAGCGTGACATTTCTCATGAACGACATTCTTTAAGAATCATTTGGCATATATCTTCTATTTATACATATAAACACTTGAGGGTCAATTTGATTGGATTCTGTTTGGACTCCTTTTTAGATTGTACATGTAACTGGCAGTTATGTTAAATGTCTGCTTTTATTAATAGAAACTTCTTGAGAGTGGGCGGGAGAAAGATCGTTTGTTTCTTGAAATGCAGCAGTCGGCTGTGAGAGCTTCACCAAGTCCATCACATAATGCAGAGATGACCAGACTCAAGGATGAAAATGACAGATTAAATCGAGAGATAGAAAAACTTACAGGTATGTAATAAAAGTGTTATTTGATTAACTTTTTCTACATCCACAGCTTTCAATTTAATCCATTGATTAATTGGTGTAGTGCCTTTCTGTGTTGTTACAATGAGCTTAACAATTTGCTCTACTAGATATTCATGTTGGCCACTCATTAGTGGTAACATTTCAAAAGATCAGTTGAGCATCATAAACAAAGTTCAAAATGATTTAGAATATATTCTGTTACCGCTCATGTTTGTAAGGTGTTTTATACTGTGTACGTGATCATTATGATAGATATGAAATATTTGCGAAGCCATTGATCTACTGGGATAGTACCTGTAAAAGAGCTATATATGTTATTACAGAATTCAAGTTGTCAACGGGCTGGATGAATGGATGTATTTAGAAATTCATATTATTTGTTCTATTTTTGATGGATTTTTGTCTCACCTGCGAAGCAAAGTGAGACTATAGGCGCCGCTTTTCCGACGGCGGCGGCGTCAACATCAAATCTTAACCTGAGGTTAAGTTTTTGAAATGACATCATAACTTAGAAAGTATATATGGACCTAGTTAATAAAACTTGGCCATAAGGTTAATCAAGTATTACTGAATATCCTATTAGAGTTTCATGTCACATGACCAAGGTCAAAGGTCATTTAGGGTCAATGAACTTAGACCATGTTGGAGGAATCAACATCGAAATCTTAACCTGAGGTTAAGTTTTTGAAATGTCATCATAACTTAGAAAATATATGGACCTAGTTCATGAAACTTGGACATAAGCTTAATCAAGTATCACTAAACATCCTGCATGAGTTTCACGTCACATGACCAAGGTCAAAGGTCATTTAGGGTCAATGAACTTTGGCCGAATTGGGGATATCCGTTGAATTCCCATCATAACTTTGAAAGTTTATGGATCTGATTCATGAAACTTGGACATAATAGTAATCAAGCATCACTATAAATTTTGTGCAAGTTTCAGGTCTCATGATTAAGGTCAAAGGTCATTTAGGGTCAATGAACTTTGGCCGAATCGGGGGTTTCTGTTGAATTACCATCATAACTTTAGAAGTTTATTTGTCTAGTTCATTAAACTTGGACATTAGAGTAATCAAGTATCACTGAACATCCTGTGCGCGTTTCAGGTCACATGACCAAGGTCAAAGGTCAATGAACTTTGGCCGAATAGGGTGTATCTGTTGAATTACCATCATAACTTTGAAAGTTTATGGATCTGATTCATGAAACTTGTACATAAGAGTAATCAAGTATCACTGAACATCCTGTTCGAGTTTCAGGTCACATGATCAAGGTCAAAGGTCATGTAAGGTCAATGAACTTTGGCCATGTTGGGTTTTTTTGTTGAATAACCATCATATCTCTGTAAGTTTATTGGTCTAGTTCATAAAAAGTGGACATAAGAGTAACCATGTATCACTGAACATCTTGTGCGAGTTAGAGTAGTGTTCAAAGTCAGCACTGCTGCTATATTGAACCGTGTGATGCAGGTGAGACGGCCAGAGGCATTCCACTTGTTGTTTTAATTGTGTGTTTTATTCTTGATAGATTTGTTAGCAAGGCTGAGATCTCAGAAACCTGATGAAGATTATGTAACTTCACTCAAGGAAGATCTGAACAACAAGAACAAACTGTTAGCCAAAGCAAAGTGAGTTGAAAAAAAGAGTTTATTAAATTACATTATGCATTGGAATTGTCTGCCAAGATTTTTTTTTTCATTTGCTCAACTGTACTGGCCACCCTTAAACTTTTTGTCTTATGCTCAGAATGGCATAAGTATTCTACACATTGATTTAATATTCCACAGCGATGTATTTGTTCCTATTTTGCGCTCAGAAAAAAACTGTTGCAAAAAAGTAGTTGTCTTGAACGATTATTTTAGATAATATTGCTAAAACAAAAATAGATGGTATGGAAGAGGTCAGCAGGTATGTCAATTGAGTTTATCATAATAGTTGGTAAGTTGGGTTGAGTTTATCATAATAGTTTGTAAGTTGGGTTGAGTTTATCATAATAGTTTGTAAGTTGGGTTGAGTTTATCATAATAGTTTGTAAGTTGGGTTGAGTTTATCATAATAGTTGGTAAGTTAGGTTGAGTTTATCATAATAGTTTCAATTCAATTCAATTCTTTTATTTCATTTCCATTCAAAACATAATACAAAGTAATATAAAACAATACAAATCAAGTACAATTTTACAGAAGGGCATTCATACTTCGTAAAAAACAACAACAGTATAATATCTCTATATTATACTGTTGTTGTTTTTTACGAAGTAAGAATGCCCTTCTGTAAAATGGAAATGGAAATGAGGGGGAACCACTAAAAAGCAAAGCTTGTAAAATTGTGGATCCCCTTGGAAATGAAGAAATTATAGTCGACTTACTATATGCGTACATGCATGTATTACAGGAAAGAAAAAGAGAAAAAAGAAATCATATTGATGGAAACATAATTACTGAACAAATGCAAAGCTTTTGTTCAGTTTGTAAGTTGGATTGAGTTTATCATAATAGTTGGAAAGTTTGGTTGAGTTTATCATAATAGTTTGTAAGTTGGGTTGAGTTTATCATAATAGTTGGTAAGTTGGGTTGAGTTTATCATAATAGTTTGTAAGTTGGGTTGAGTTTATCATAATAGTTTGTAAGTTGGGTTGAGTTTATCATAATAGTTTGTAAGTTGGGTTGAGTTTATCATAATAGTTTGTAATTTGGGTTAAGTTTTGTTGGTTATGTTCAGACTACACATTTAACTCCCTTTTCCTTGCTTGTTTGAATTGGTGTTTCTAAATTAATATTTACTTTCTTTTCATTGTCTTTTCCTTTTTACTTTACAGGGAATCCTTAGAGTCTCTGCAAGATGAGCAAGAAGCAGAGAAATTGGCCAAGCAGAATGCTGTAAGTCCCATTTATCTTTATAAAGAGGAACAAAAAAGTTTTTTTCCGTCAAATTTTGCAGTTTAAACATGTACTAGATACTGTAGTAAAGTGGATACTATTCATTTGGGCTTGATTGGGATCCTTACCAAAATGAAAGTAATTTTCTTCCTTATGACATAAAACCACTTCTCAAGCATGTAAAATTTTCTGGTTATCATCTTTGTTCATAACTTTTTGATATACAATTGCTAAACTTGTAAGATAAGGATTTCATTGGCCCTTTTAAAAGAAATATAAAAACATTGAAAGAGGATCCTTGATAATCTCAAATTTGAAATTCAAATTTTCACCGAGCATCAACTGATCAAAAATTTTCAACCATTGCGCTTTTGTAAGATTGGATGTGGGAGGATACTTGTATATAATTCATATAATTTTTTTTACAAAAGTTGTAGATGCGGTTTGATCATAAACATAATGTATATTCTTATATTAATCTAAAATATGTAGGCCAAGCTTCGCAGGAGGATCTTGGAACTTGAAGATGAACTTCAAGCCAAGGGAGATCGGATCAATGAGCTCAACAATGCTGGTAGAATCAAAGATAGTCTTATCAAGGTAAGATCATTTTATTCAAATAAAGGTTTATCTGCACCAAACTCTAGAGATAATTGATTCCTGTCATATGTTACAGTCATTCATACCAATGAAACTGATTTTAACCTGACTGATGATATGACATTCTTTAATTGGTATGGAGTTAGTTTCACCGTTGTGATAGTGGCATTATGGGTATCTTTGTTTAGATTTATAGGGGAGATTCTCTTTCAACCTGGGACCTGTTACATGAAGCTTAGTAATTGATGGTAAGGTTGATTGTACATAGTGATGAATGTAATCAAGTGTTCAGTCTACTGATTCCATTTAAAATAACACAATGTCATTGATCTGTTTGGAGTTCATTCAAGGAGCTAGGTTTAAAATCTTTGATCTGTTTGGAGTTCATTCAAGGAGCTAGGTTTAAAATCTTTAATCTGTTTGGAGTTCATTCAAGGAGCTAGGTTTAAAATCTTTGATCTGTTTGGAGTTCATTCAAGGAGCTAGGTTTAAAATCTTTGATCTGTTTGGAGTTCATTCAAGGAGCTAGGTTTAAAATCTTTGATCTGTTTGGAGTTCATTCAAGGAGCTAGGTTTAAAATCTTTCAGTAAATGTTGATTCCAGACCTGTCATTATGTTTTATTTATTTTTTTATGTATGCATATTCTTTTTCAAGTAACAACTAATGCTCCCCTCTGTCGCTTACATGTATTTGTTCTAGGAGCTTAAGTTGGAGATCAACAGAGTAAGAGATGATGACCAATCTCCCAGAGGAAGTGACTCTTCAGAACAGGTAATATAATAAGTTTACATTCACTTAATTTTCTTGGAGTTTGTCTACTTCTGAAACTGTTTGATATCTTCAGCGTTTTTTTACTGGGCTAGTTCAGACCAAGTTTTTATTGGGATGGGTGGTAGGGGCCAAATGTTTAATGTTAGGTCAAAGCAGGTGAGAAGTTTAATAGATTTTAGTTTACAACCTCAAAATTATGGATGAATAGTATATCTAACATTTCTAGAAAAATTAAAGACTTTGACAATATACACATTTACCCAAGGCTTTTATTGGATTTGATGGATTTATTTGTCACAAGACTAATAGGAATACTTAAAAAGTTTTGTTGAACATGAGTCATGAATTATAATCTTGAATAAAAAATGCCAAATGATCATCAAGCTTTTTGACATCAGCCTAAACTCTGTTTAAAATTTCAAATACTTAAAATTCTCAATATTGTGAAAAATTGAAGTGGATACATTTTTTTAAAATGCATTTTCATAGCTTCAACAGCTCATGCAAGAGCAAATCCGAGAGCTTAGTCGTCTTACCAGCGCGCTCCATGCCAACCTTCCCCTCAATGTCAACATCACCCACCAGAGTGAGACTTCAAGCACCAGAGGGGCATCCCATGATGATAGAGACAGGAATAGCCTTAGGGATGTCCTTGGGGCAGAACTGGCTGCCATGCAGACCTTGAGACGACAGATTGAAGAAGGCATGGGTAGGAGAAATGACAATCACCTTCATGTAGTTATTGATAGGCAAGGTGCTGTCCAATCCTCAACGACAAGTGGTGTAGGTAGCGGAGTCGGCAGTGATAGCAATGGTGAGTACATCAGCATTCTATCAATATTTTGAAAATATTAATGAAGCTTGTTTAAATATAAAGTTAAATTTATTTTAGGAATAGAACATGCCTGAAAATCTGCCATTTGTTTTGGTCTGCATCATAAAACCAGTTCTAATACTTTGTTCAAATTTTAAGAACAATTGATGTAGAACATTTGTTTGCCCTTGTTTGCTTTGTCATAGATATTTCGCCAACTATCACCACAGCTAGTGAGGCACAGCGCAGAAGCTTTGGAGTTGGTCATGATCCTGAGAGCATACAACCGCCACCTCTCTTCTCCCAAGACACTGGCCTTTACATTCCAGTTCCTCAGCCCAGTCTGAGCCTTGAAGAACTTTCATTTCCCACTGCTGCTACCAAAGAAGATCTCCAGAGAGAAGTGACGGAGCTCCGTTCTTTGCTCAAGGACTCCAAACAGAGGCAACAAACCCTTGAGAAGCGGTTGGAGAGAGAAGAGCTTGAGAGCTTGAGGAGCATCCCTGGACATGACCTTACTGATCCAACCGCTGCCACCCGTGAGGAACTTCAGCGAGAGGTGGCAGATCTACGTTCCAAGCTCAAGGATGCCAAGAGGCGTTATCAGTCCCTTGAGAAGCGTATTGAGCGGGAAGAGCTAGAGAGCCTGAGGAGTGTTCCTGGACAGGAGACCGATGGTGATCCTCAGGTTATCTCTGGACTTCAGAAAGATCTGACAGGGCTAAGGATGAAACTAAGGGAAAGCGAGAGACATAATACCACACTGAAACATCAGCTGGATGCAGCTTTACTCAACCAAGCAAGCAGCGATAGCTCAGGTAATGAGATAATTCCACTTCAATTCAGTTTATGAATTATGATTAATTTGAAGAGTCCTAGGCCTGTTTCATAAAGCGCAGTTTACACATGATTTTGTTAATCAGGATTAACCAGAATTTAGACAATTAGCTGCTGTAGTTATTCACTTTGCATTGAATAATCTGATTTTAAAAACAAATTTGGACTAACATTACTCTATTTACATATTATTAAAGATATTTTCCATGTCAATTTCACTTTTGCATAAATCTTTCTGTAAATTGAATTAAAAGGCAGAATGAATGAAAGATAAGTGTTGTGTAGAAATATGATTATTCATTTTCTATTTCTGTATTTACAATGTTTTACCATAGCAAATCTAATATTTTCAATGATATATGTTGACTTTAGTGGACTTGAAGCAGAAAGTGACAATCGATCAATTTTTTATGTTTACTTTTCAGGGGACCATGTAGTTCCTATCTTGAAACAACAGCTTGATCAAGCCAAAGCACTTTTGGAGGAGGAGAATCACAAACTACAAGCAGCTGAACAGCAAAATGCTGCTCTTCGTCACCACCTTGGCATTGGTCCTGAATCCCCTCCAGACTCTGGCAGAGACCTTGTTGATAATCTTAAGTTAGAGAATGAACATCTTGCTTCTCAGCTACAGGAAGCCGTAGAACGTGCGCAAGGGAGACAACAGGATACCCAGAACAAATATGGACAAACGGCGGGTGCTTCAGCAGATGGTGTGCAGGTCGCACTTCTCCAGAAGAAATTGGACAAAGCACAGAACTTGATTGAGCTTCTGAAGAGGCATATCCGTCTCAATGGATCAGGAGCGGATGGACAGGAGAGAGAATTTAATCCAGAGTTGATTGTAGATATGGCAAAGGAAATTGAACGCTTGCGCAAAGAGCTGAACTCTGCACAGGACCAGGAACAAGTATCTAATGATGAAACAGCTAATACCAGGAGGACAAGATCAGTGAGAGGTGCTTCAAGTTCTTGTGAGGTAGTCATGCCTCCTTCATTACATAAGCAGCTTGAAAAGGCACAGTTGGAGATGAATGCAACAAAGAGAAGATTCAAAGCTCTTACTCTCAAGCTTCATGCCACTGAGGGCACCGTTCATCAACAGGCAGAACGCATCAAGCGTTACAGACGACAGCTACATAATATGGGCTTACCAGCACCTGGTACTCCTAAGCGTGTCAGCAGTGACTCAAATCTGCTGAATGCATCTACTTATGCTCAAGCAAACAGACGTTTGTCAGCCGTTTCTCTGTCACAGATTCCTAGTTCAGATGATGACAGGGACAGCACGTCTTCGGCAAGCTTGACACCATCAGAAAGGAGTGTGGGTGCTGCTGATGTAACGTTTTCTGGGTTTGGTTTGACCAATGACACAGATGAACTCAAAGAGCAAGTGGCAGTCCTGAAGAAGCAGTTGAAGAGATGCCGCCATGTAATCCGCAAGCTCCAAGTCCGTATTCAAAATGGTGGATTGAGCCGTCCTTCCAGTCCATCCCGTGATCCTTCTAACCAGAACCCTTGGTTTGAACTTGTAGCCAACCGAGCAGCATTTGAGCGTCTCCAGCAGGATCTGGAGAACGTGACAAGCCAGCTAGAGAAGGTCATGGATGCAAACGCCTCTCTTCGGGATCGTAACCAGGAGCTCCTATCTGAGCTGGTTGAGCTCCAGACCCAGAAGCAGAACTCCTTCAGTGAGGAGGTGATCAGGTCACAGGAGCTGGAGATTGGAAGGCTCCACGAGCAGCTGGCGGAACTTCGTAGTCTGATGGGTGTCCTTACCAACATGCTTGCAGAAGCATTGGGAATCCTGAAAGGATTGGAGAAGGAGAACAAGACAGCCCTAGAAGGTGCCTTCTCTGAGAGAGTGACTGTCATTGAGGAGAGGTTACAAGATGGCACTGAAGTAGTAGACACAATCAAGAGACTCATAGGAGGTCAGGACATTTTATTCATTTGTTAGATGTTTTCAACTATTATATATTAAGCCCAGCACACACTATGCGATTGCACCAAGATCTGATTGCATCAAAATCACAGAGTGTGCGCCAACCTATAATGCATTGCAACTTTCACAAGCCAAATCTCAGACATCTGACTAGGGCTGGGATTAAAACCCGGGTCCCGCCCGAAAGCCTCGGGTACGCAGGTAGAAAAATCAATGCCAGATACCCGAAAGTTGCTTACCAGTATAACGTACATGAATTTGACTTGTATTGCGTAGTGTAAGACATGATTGTAACTCTCACAAAAGTACACAAGTCTCATTTTGAATCTCACCAATTACCCTCGAAATATCCATAAATATACAAGTTTTTGTCTCACCTGCGAAGCAAAGTGAGACTATAGGCGCCGCTTTTCCGACGGCGACGGCGGCGGCGGCGGCGGCGTCAACATCAAATCTTAACCTGAGGTTAAGTTTTTGAAATGATGTCATAACTTAGAAAGTATATGGACCTAGTTAATAAAACTTGGCCATAAGGTTAATCAAGTATTACTGAACATCCTATTAGAGTTTCATGTCACATGACCAAGGTCAAAGGTCATTTAGGGTCAATGAACTTAGACCATGTTGGAGGAATCAACATCGAAATCTTAACCTGAGGTTAAGTTTTTGAAATGTCATCATAACTTAGAAAATATATGGACCTAGTTCATGAAACTTGGACATAAGGTTAATCAAGTATCACTGAACATCCTGCATGAGTTTCACGTCACATGACCAAGGTCAAAGGTCATTTAGGGTCAATGAACTTTGGCCGAATTGGGGATATCTGTTGAATTCCCATCATAACTTTGAAAGTTTATGGATCTGATTCATGAAACTTGGACATAATAGTAATCAAGCATCACTGAAAATTTTGTGCAAGTTTCAGGTCTCATGATTAAGGTCAAAGGTCATTTTGGGTCAATGAACTTTGGCCGAATAGGGGGTATCTGTTGAATTACCATCATAACTTTGAAAGTTTATTGGTCTAGTTCATTAAACTTGGACATTAGAGTAATCAAGTATCACTGAACATCCTGTGCGCGTTTCAGGTCACATGACCAAGGTCAAAGGTCAATGAACTTTGGCCGAATTGGGTGTATCTGTTGAATTACCATCATAACTTTGAAAGTTTATGGATCTGATTCATGAAACTTGTACATAAGAGTAATCAAGTATCACTGAACATCCTGTTCGAGTTTCAGGTCACATGATCAAGGTCAAAGGTCATGTAAGGTCAATGAACTTTGGCCATGTTGGGGTTTTTTGTTGAATAACCATCATATCTCTGTAAGTTTAGTGGTCTAGTTCATAAAAAAGGGAAATAAGAGTAACCATGTATCACTGAACATCTTGTGCGAGTTAGAGTAGTATTCAAAGTGAGCACTGCTGCTATATTGAACCGCGTGATGCAGGTGAGACGGCCAGAGGCATTCCACTTGTTAAAGTGATGATGATTGATAGTCGCCATGTTTCTTTTGCAGCGCAGGTTGAGCATACGAAGCGCCAGCCAATCACGTTCGTGTTACCATTTTCAGTTCATCATAAACCGAAAATGATAACACGATTGTGATTGGCTGGCGCATTTGACACTCTGTAACCTGGAAATCAATTGAATTTGTGCACATATCGATAGATTCTACATATTCATGAACATGATGTAATATCAAGGCTACTTCTGTAGATTTTGGCGGAAAAGCAAGAAGTAATAAAAATTTGCTTTCCTGCGCGGTATCGGTGAGAAAACAGATTCTCTGAGAAAACCTTTCATAATTCATATAAAATATAGGAAAGAGGAATTCTAGGTTGATTTTGGTATGGATGACAGAGTATTGCAGACTTGTTTCAATGGAATCAGGAGGCTTGCACTGCGCATGCTTACTATATTTTCATTCATAAATTGGCTTGCGGCACAGTGGCTGGATGACATCATCTATGGGTTTTTTCCACCAGTCATATTTCATGTGACATGATTTTCGGGTACCTGGGTACCCGCCAGAAAATTACCACGGGTACCCGAAGACAAATAACCCGAAAGTCCTAGGCTTACATTTGACATGGCAAATCTCTGTGCGATTTTTTCTCAATTTAGCTAATTTCAGCCAATCAGATTTGTCCAAGATGATGACGTCATGGACAATTTGCTGTGCTTCATCTGCAGCAGCGACGCAGACAACATACGCGATACAAAAAGACGACATGAGATCAAGCCTTGAAATTAGCAGCCGCAGACCAGGGGTCATTTAATTGACCCTGGTTCACAGGATTTTAACATGAACCAGGGGCAATTAGAAAACAAACGAGAAAGCCAAAGAATGTAGGGGTGAATTACATGTTCTCTGCTCGATGGCAATCATGGCTCCTGCTCTTGATACATGAATATGAAGAGATCAAAAAAGATCAAAATGATGACTTTTTCCATACTATCTGTATGAAAAAAAATTGTACTGGAATTTGAGCACATGTATAAGTCCTACAGAAAAAAAGATGGAGTAGCTGCAGACATGATACAGAAAAAGATTTACTGTTCAGATACTTTTTAATATGCATATCTGGCTTCACTGCTCACTCACGATTGGGCACAATAACATCTATGGTAAATTTTTCAGCGAGCCGTCTAGATTTTGGGGCTTTGTGGGTGCAATTGATGGCTTTACAGGTGCAAATTTGCACTTTGTGTCCGCTTATTTCAAGGCTTACATGAGATGCTGTGTGTTGCAGAGCTGTTGCAATGTGATTGCATTAGATGGCATTGGCAACTTCTTGCAATCGGATCTTTGTGAAATCATATTACATAGTGTGCGCTGTGCTTTATAGGAAAGGTGCTATAAAACAGCAAGTAATATATCAGTAGCTACCATTTTAACTTCCAGTTTATGTAACCAGATTACTCTGTCAATAAAGGTGCTTAATTTCTTTTTTTATTGTAGGTAATCAATTTAGATATGAGTCTTATTCAGTTCAAATTAAGATATTAATTAATTTGTTGTCAATATATTTTTTACTGATTATTCATGTGGTTAATGTTTTATATTATTGTTTGACTGTTACAGATGAATCACAGTTTGGGAGAAGACAGAGTGAAACTGATGTCAGAGAATTGTTTTCAGACAGGTAATTATTTATAGCTCTTATAAATTATGATTTTATTCAAAAAGTAAGAAGTTATATTTTTATTTTTCCAAGCCACAGTCAAACCTGGTGCACCCTTAGCTTATATCAATTAAGAAGGTCACCTCTATCTGCAAACAATATTGGATTGTTTTTTTACAATCAAATCTGGGTTTAGTTCCAGTCAAAACAACATATTTAGTCCTCTCTTTCGTGGAATGCTTGGTTTTATCTTCCGTTTTTGATATCATGAGAAATGTACTTGTCCTGTGAGGGACCTATATACCAGCTCAGGAATCTTTCATGAAAAGTTTTTGGTCAGTGATTTTTACTGACAAATTTTCTCTCATTCAATTGGATGTAAGTTAGCTTATATCATCTGTAAGTGAAAATCAACAACGAAACATTTATGAATGCTCCCCTGTCCAAGTGATTCTCTCTTTCTCCTGCCAAATGAAGTTTGAAGATGGTATATAAGAATCTTGGGGAAAAGATGAGCAGGACATATTTTTGCATGTGTCAGAAATTTTTGTTGCCATGGTAACAATATATTTTGTGTAAAATATCATGCAGTTTGAACTATTACACCAGTTTTTAACCAATTCTCATGATATTTTGCTCACACATAGGTCTTGGGGTAAAGATGGGCAAAACATATTTTTTCCATGTGTTAGAAACTGTTGCCATGGTAACAGCATAGGGCGAGGGTATTAATCACCTTCAGTGATAGCTTTAGTTGGTTATGTTATAAACGACGCTCATTAATTTGCTGTAGGTTACGAGTGAAGGACGAACAGATGCAGCAGTTGCGTGATGAAATCAGAGGACAACAAAAGCTAAACAGGGAACTACAAGAGATACTTCACAATAACCAACTCAAGGCTGACAGCATGAAAGATGAGATCAAAAGGTATGCATCTTAAGCATCTAGTCTGTTAGGTACTGAAGTGCATGCTTACTTCACTAGGAGAGTTCTCTGCTCCAAACATTCCTCCATTTATCAGCCCTGTCGGGTGTCTCATTAAAGCTGTTAGTAAGTGGCAAACAAATAGTGATCTTTTTTGTATTGTACAACCCCTACTTAGCTTGTTGTACACGAGCAAATGGGAGGCTGAATGTCAAGCATTTGTAACATTGCACATGTACCATCCATGATGTACCGTTGCATGGGTCAGGAAAAGGTGACATCATTATAAAAATATGATTCAATGCATTGCATGTGCTTATAGTAAATGCAGGTGCAGTACGTGTATTGCCGGGCTTACCAGTTCAAATGCACGCTGATGCTGCAGGAGATCAGATACACGTTTGAAGGATGTATCTTTAGTTTTCAAAATTTTCTTTATTTTCATAGATTTATGCGGGGAAAAAAATGATTGTACAATGTTATTTTCACTAACTTCCGAATTGTTGTACAGTACAAATAGCGAATATTCTTATTTGTGCAATGGTGCAACATTTTGCATTCGGTGAAAGAGATGCTCTATTCAACTCAGGTTTGCCTCGTTAAATAGAGCATTTTTCTTTCACCTCATGCAAAACTCATACCATCACACTCTTGCCTTTTTGCTATTTGTATAATAAATGACATACTCCAAATTTTCATTAATGTGGATTTTGCTCTCAAGGTATATCATCTCATCAATTGTAAAGGAACACCCAGAGGCCATGTAACATATAATCAGTCATTCAATTAAATGTAAGGCTGTGGCAAACCATGTACTAATATCTCTTTCTGGTCATTTGTAATGAATATTTCTTTTGCTTCTCCCAGATACATTTTTTAATACAACTTGAAAACAAAAAGTGCCCCTCTCAGAACAAAAAAACCTGAACCAGCATACTCCAACATTTTCAATCATTCTTTTTATCATAAATATAGACATGTTACTTGCATACCTTTGTGCATGATCAAGTTAGTAATCCGAACTGACCACTGTAAACTCAGGTGAAGCTATTGGGTACATATACCTGATATGATTTATACTGACTTTCTAGTACTGTAATGAAGGCATAGCAATTTTCAATATTGGTTATGGTGCCCTTCTTTCTGTAAAGATTGAGATCTGAGCAGACTATGGACACCAAGACACAAGAAGATCTGGAAAGACAAAGGAAACAGAATCAAGACATGCAGGAAATCTTACGCAAACAGGAGCAGAGAGCAGAAGCTGCACGCAAGGACCTAGAAAGGTTAGAAAACCTTTATAATTTTTCCAGCAGAGAGAGGAAAAATCCATTTTGATGATGTGATGATGATGGTTGTGATGATGATGATGATGATGATGATGATGATGATGATGGTTGTGATGATGATGATGATGATGGTTGTGATGATGATGATGATGATGATGGTGATGATGATGATGATGGTTGTGATGATGATGATGATGATGATGGTGATGATGATGATGATGGTTGTGATGATGATGATGATGATGGTTGTGATGATGATGATGATGATGATGATGATGATGATGGTTGTGATGATGATGATGATGATGGTTGTGATGATGATGATGATGATGATGATGATGATGATGATGATGATAGTGTACTTATCCATCAATCATTTTTACTTGCAGGGAGTATGAGAAAGAGATTATTATTCTACATGATCGACTAGAAGAAGCCAGAAAGATGAATGACAAACACAGAGAGAAGAGCAAGAAAAGTGCTTCAACTGAATCAGAACATTCAGGTGGTAAGCATGTCTGTATTATATGAGAGAGACCCTGTAGAAATTATTTGGGAGCAACTCCTAAAATAGGACAGTGCATAGTCATTTTTAACTCTTCAGTTTGGCAACAATGATGTACTTGTTTATTTGCTGTTTGTTTTCAGTATATATAATATGTATACTGGGACGAAAAAGATGAATACGATATCTTTATAATTTTCTTTTACTTACATATTTTGTATGATTTGGTTCAAATAACAAATTTGCCTGCCTTCTCTCTATTTTATTTGAAGAGTAACATATAGACCCACTTGATAAGAAAGTCTAGGGAACATCTATCAAGGAAATGAATTGTCCAACAATTACATAAAAGGAAAGTAAATAGTGGTCGAGCCTTGGCTTATACCATCTTTGACCATGTGATATTCCATGCTAATTTCTGAAGTAAAGATGATTGTGATTGTTTTTATGATGTGCTACTGATGTCCATTTTACTTTTTACTTAAAAAATCTTATTTCTTTCTATTTTACAGAAATACTTTGATACTTTGTTTTAAATAATTGAAAACTCAAACTTTCAAAGTTGGCTATCTTTCTTAGCAAAATAAACAGTTACACCACTATAATTCCCCTATCATGATATCAGCCTAGATAGGCTGTTACAAACCAACACCTGGTGAAGTGGGATTCTAAGGTATAAAGAGTTTAATATGTTTCTGTTTAAAGGTCAAGGAACCATCTATCTTCATGAGACCAACATCAAACTAACAACTGAGAATAGTGTACTTCAGAAGCGGCTTAGAGAACAAGAAGATAAGACTTACAGAGTGAAAGCAGAATTGGATAGAGCAAATAAAGAAATCAAGAGGTAAGTCACATGATACATTTACCACTCCCCATCCAGGTGTAGTAAATTGGAAGGAATTCCTTGATTGCTGGAGCACCTATTCAGATTAGATGTTGTGTAGAACTGAGAATATTTGGATGTATTAGGCAATTTAAATTAGTTGCATATTATTATTTCTTGTTGATAATATTCATTTCTTACAAAGGCATAACTGCAGGTAAATTAATATAAAACAATGTATTTTCAGTTGATGGTTGTATATGAAAGAGCTGTTTCATGAGAAGAAAAAACACTTGAATATTTTCCACCTTCCAATACAACAGAATAGGTTGTACATGTACATTGTGGCAAACAATATATTATGGCAAAAGTCTCAAATGCATTACCAGTGATATTGCTTGATGAAGGCTATTGAAATGAGGCAAATTTTGTTTGGGTTTTTTGTGGTACTCTTACTGGATTGTATTGTTTCCCAGGTTACTTTCTGAGAAGCATCGTTTAAGTGATCAAACCCAAAGGCTTCAAGATCAGGTGACTGATAATGAACAGCTTGCCAACTCACTTCGCTTTGAACTCAGTATCTATGAACAACTTCATCAAAAAGGTAAGATTATTGAATATGTTATTAAGGTAATTTCAACATAAATTGCTGCTATGTGGAATTTATGTTTGTATTATCTTCCAATTATGAATGTTAGTTGATTAAGAGTAAATAGCTGCTTACATTTTTTTTATTTTCAATAGCTTTATTCTGTTGGCTAAATAATATCAGAATTCTGGTGTTTTTTTCTTTTAATCATAATATAAAGGCATACAAAGAGCAATCCCTTGCAGATATTCATGATATTCACCCTAAATATGACAATAATTACAAAACCCATGATTACTTTGTTCATTTTTCCCTTACTGGAATATTACCTTTATACCTTTCTTCTCCAAACTAGATCACACAAATATTTATTTCGTTATACACTTTGATTATAATTCCAATGTTGGTACTCAATCAGGGAATTTATTATTTCTTGCAGATAACAGCTCCAGATCACCCGGTTCCAGAGGCCGAGCCGGGGAACATTCCCCATCCCATCACCATGTCATTGACCGTACCACAGGCGTTGACCTCTCAGAACTCCTCAAGGAGCTACGTCACCTACGGATCCAGCTGGAGCGGAGTATTGATACTAACAATGCCCTTAGGATCCGCCTGGAGGAGGCCCTTAGGGAGAAGACCCTGTCTCCTAACTCTGGGAAGGAATCACCAAGAACAACGGTCATCTCAGAGGAAGTCAGAATACATAGTAGCAGCAGCAGCACTAGGAGAAGATCTAGTGAGGATAGAACCAAGAGCAGTAGTGCAAGAAAACTCTTCACAGGTAAACCTTAAACTAGTTTGTGGTCAATATCTTGTTCTTTTTATTTTATTGAATGGTTTAACAGCAAAAGGGCTGAATGACATTCAGTTGACGATATCTATGATATATACAAACATTTAAAAACATACAATGATACTAGGCAATTATTACATCGACAAACTACTTATATAAATTAACCAAAGATTGATTAATAAAAGATAAATTGTATGTATTTAACCAACATGGCAAAAGATGAAACGTAAAGTTAACAAAATATCTCTGATATTATTAGAAGATAGTGTTGTCAGTCATATCATCGGCGATCATCTGAACCGTCGTATTAGTCAATTTTGGTCAAAAAATTTTGAGATTCTTGCAGAAAATGGATGTACAAGTCTTTCTATTCATAACTAAATTTCTAGGCAGCAGTTTATTTTAGTTTCTGAGATATGAGTGTATTTCAACGGCGATGCCGTACAAATTGTTAATAAAATGTGAAAATCCCATTGGATTATCCCATGATGCAAATGCGTGGTCAGCCAAACCGTTGTATCTGCACTGCATTGACTTTTCACGTAAAAAATGATACAACGTTTTGACTGATCGTGTGCATTGAAGTCATTGTCAGGGTTGTTGTATCCATTATGGCATGTTTGTACAGGGAAAATCTAAACTGCTCAGACCAAAATTACAAGCATGTAGCTCTAATGTGACACTTTCTCTTTTGTTTGGTTTTGTGTAAAAATAAAGATACCAATGTCAAGCAATTGTCTTGGTATTTCCAACCATATATATTTCTAGCAATGAAAAAGCTGTCAGGCTGGGAAACAAAGTGTGGAAATTATAGTAAACTTTGATGTCGATATACTACAAATTGGGTTTTCCCTGTGGTATGTGTGATACAATGGTTTGGATGACAGCATACAATATGTAAATCAAGAAAATCATTGTCATGTGTAAATAAAGGGATGAAAATGGATTTTGAAAGGAAGTAAATTCTGAAACACAACCATCTTCAACAACCTTAATCTTATGATAATTATTTTGAGTTGCTTTTATTTCTCTTATTCATCAATTTTGCTAGATTGCAATTTGTCAGGTGTGATGTTCATGTTGAATTTTTGAAAAATTCTGTCAGGAAAAGCATGGACATTGAATATTCAAAAATTGAGTCCATGGACAGCTGACCTTGAATGATTCCTTTGTACAGGAAGACATAAGACCACATATAGGGTGCTTATATTAAGAAGTGACTGCTTTAGGGGATCAACTCTGCAAGAAAAAAAAAAATCATATTTTCAGTTTAAGTTCTGTTACAGACTATTATCTTACAAGGTTCTTGACAAACAATTCTATCTTATTATGCAATCTTTTGTTTTAGATGGAAAGACACAGAAACACCCTGAAGGAAATGGGCATTTAGATGAGGATTTTGCAATCCATGGTGAGTTTTAGTATTTTTATTGAACAGTGACCAACAAATTGACTGTTGGAAATTTGTTGATAAAAGATTCATTCTTTAGAAGAAAAATAAATCCTATTCATATTCCCTCTTTTGTAGCCATTGCACATTTCAGTTTGAATATAGATGTAATTTTTTGAAAGTTTAGGGTAGAAATTGACTTGTATCTCATAGAAACGTCTATTCTAAAAAAGTCAAATGGTCCTTTGCTCGGTTAGAAGCAACATTTGTTTTAAAATTAACACTTAACCATTTATTATCTTCTGCTATAGAATATTGCCAATTTGAATGAATAATGATTTCATGCCAATCCTAAACAAACTAATTGACACATCTATTATTGCTGTCAGGCATTGGACATCTCTACGGTAATGGTGAAAGCAGAGTAAAGAAATCCTCATCAATGCAATCTAATCTATCAGATGGCACTTCTAAGAAGGAGAGTTATGCCGTCTCCATGGCTACAACCTATGAAGCTGTAAGGTCAGGGGTCAAAGAGGCAGCTGTTGTCGGGGGAACCATTGAAGTGTTGCTCAGGGAGAAACTCTCCAGGCTTGCTCAGGTAATGTTGCTTCTTTGAAATTTCATTATAAATCTTGTTTAGCCAGCTGCCACAATTTGATAACACTTTGTTGTAATGTAGCTAATGGAGACAGCACTTATCTATGTGATGAATGTTTATCATGATAACCTGTCAATGAGACAGTTGATGGTATTCTCATAGCATTGGTTGACATCACACTTTAATAGAATGTTGATCAATTCATTCATCGAGTACAGACTATATCCTACCCAAGAATTATTGATGGTATGGTGGAAAATTTAAGATTCTGTTATTGATATACTTATATGTAAACATTTGCTTAGTCTGTAAAGACGATTACTATCTGACCATTGTATAGAGGTTGCAATTACATGTATGATTACTGCAGGTGCTCAAATGCTGATTTTTATTTTGGAACCCTAAAAAAGTTGTAGTTGATGACAGGTCTTAAAATTCTGATATTTTAGGGCAAGGCCCCTTTTTCCTTCGGCTCATTTCTTATATTACATGTACAACACAAATAGGGGAGATAAAAAGGGTACAAATCTCCAAGGCCAGTGAGTGATTGGTCCATCATGCTTGGTCAACAGGACATTCATGGCTATGGCTTTCAATATCCTTGGATTCATTTAACACCTTTTTTTTTCTTGATCAGGTGGTTGAGGAGAGAAGCCCACATTCCCGAGGGGATCTAGTTGAGGTAGAAAGTGAAGACCACATCCTCCTAACCACTCTTGCTCATGATGTCAGACGGTTGATAAAGCTACTTAACACCAGTAAACGTCACTTAGTTAATTTCTGGATGACTGATCAATTGGTACAGCAACATTCACAGAGTGACGAGGTCAAGGTATGTCTTCATATCAGTTGCATTAATTAAACTCATTGGTTTATTGAAAATCAATACTATACGCTTAGTTTCTCTCTTGTAAATGCCAATTCCTTTAATTTGCCATTCAAGAATACCTGGAGTACTTGTCATGACCATTCTTGTATGTGACCTTGCTTCAGAATGCAATGTACATCTTTTGTGGCAAATCGTTTTTGATTTTTTCAATGATTCAGATGAGATATTTGTGTGATTTGGTTGTGATAAGAAAAATAGTTGCAAAGACAAAATAAATAAATAATGACGGAAATGTTGATAGCTGAGATGTTGCTGCTGATGATGATGACAGATACTGCTGATCATATTTCTCCAGTGCTTGTTTCTTCTTGTGTAATGTCTGCTCGACCTAATATCTTATCTTATTCCTATCTTACATGTTTATCAACCATGTTACTAATTTTTCTTGTCAAATTGCAGGAGCTACGAAAGCGACTTGGAGCTCAAGAAAGACTAATGAAAGAAGCTCATGATAGACTGGTAGCAACCAACAGGGAGAAAGAAAGCATGGAGGATGCTATCATTAGGCAGTGTAAGTTTTCTAATATGGAAAAAGGGAAAATTCACAGAATCTGGAAAGGAAAAAAAAAGAAGAATTTCACTGAAGGCAGTTTTCAGCTTTAAGAAAGAATAAGGAAGTGAAAGAACAAAACAAAAAGCTGTGCATTAATGAAAATATGTAAATCAAAATGATTTGCTGTGTTTAACTTTTGTTTGCATACACCTATACATGTATGAGTAAATACAAACTCAAATTTCCACTCTTTTAACAATTGTTTTATCATGTGTCTTGTACATGCCACTGTAGAACATTCATTCATTCATTTCCATTAACAATACATATGTACAAGTCAAAAATTGAAAAATCAAATTGATTATAACGATACAAATATGAAATGGAATTGGCAATTTCAAAGACAGAAACCTTGGGACTTAACATTAAATTACAATTAAGTTATTAATAACAGTGAATCATTTTTTAAGCCAATGGATGTATCGTTTTGTTTGAACTTAGACTGACAGTGATTGATTAAATAATGGCACATTACTTTGGCTTGAACAATGCCAGATCTCATGGAATATATTTGCAATGTATTTATTTAGTGACATTACATCTGAGAATCCAAGAGCTAAAATGTAAAAAGAGAAGGAGTGTAGCATAAGAATATAAAGATCAGAACATAAAGTTAAGATTTTAAACTTTTTTAATATGTGTCACTTTACACATTTTAAATAACAATTTAGGGCTTGCATTGTACATCAGTAAAGCACTGAAAAATGATGATGCATCTGTATAGTGTCATCTACAGTGATGCTTGAAAGTTATGAACCCCACCAGAAAATGAACATTATTTAAAGTGTTCTGTCATGTCTTAACAATTTGATTGTGAAGTAGGTGGTAATGTATTGAATTTAATAAAGTTTGTTTCTCTCTGCTTTCTGAACATTATAGTGTTGTTGTTTACATTCAACACTCAGCATGAAGGAATGCAATTTGTGATGGGGTTCATTAACTTTTGAGTGCAACTGTATCTAGACATAATTCATTTCATGTTGTACTATACCTTGACTTGAGCTCAAGCTGTGCTAAATAAAGTCAAACTTCAGTATATCATCTTTCTCAAATAATGTGTCCTTGATGTCAAACAAGTTTTTCTTTCATTATAATGAGCACATGATTTTTTTATTCTTCAAATTTCAGTGTGTAAAACCCACCATGTCATCCAGAAAGCCAAAGGCAACCTGCAGACAGTGGAATCATAAGGGCATAACAACCAACTGAACCAACATTAGAAACAGAAGGTCACATCACCTGCTTGCCTGGCAATCTACCATACAAATTGTATGAGATATTGAATGATCTTGCCTTCCACACAATTGATTGCTTAGCATTTTATTGTTATAAGATGGAATTCTGATTAAATTATAGAAACAGAAAAGGACATGAACATATGATTTTTAAGTGGAACTAAGCACTTCAAAGTATATATCTTTTTGATATACCTTTTGCAGCCTTTCTGGTTTAAACACTCAGTTAAGTAATAATTAGGGGTCTTTTTTACAATTTCTATCTATTTTTCTATCCATACACATGATCATTATGAAATAATGTTTGTATAATACCAGTCAAGCTATGTATTTTTCTTTCAGATGAAATTTACTCAATTTCAAAAAAGCATTCCAGTTTACATTAACTGTTGGGTTCTTTTCTTATGTCAGATATTATTTTTTCTTTAGATTTGTCCAGGAATTCTTATATTTGCTTGCCATTTGGTAGAAAGATAATATATATATTTAGCTTAAATGTTGATTAAACAGAAAAATACATGGTACTAATTAGTAGAAGTGTTCAGTATCGTGAGATATACTACATAGGAAAAGCTAGATATGAGTTGCAGCTTAATACTTAATTTCTTAAGTTTTATTATTAATTTTTAGAGCATTCAAGGATTGGAGAGGGACTAATATTAAATTATTTTATTTCAACTGTCCAAATGCACACCGCAGGCTTTTAATATTGAGTTTTTACATTCATTTCCAGCATAAATAGTAGATTTTATTTTATAATGCACTTGAAGCTGAAAATTTGAACTATGATTTTTTTTAATGGTCAGCGTAAAGAATGTGATAGGGAATATCACACAAATAAAATGTTGAACATAGTTACACAAAGACCAGACTAAGTAGGTGAATTCCACACTTCACAGTAATGTACATGTAAATAATAATTATGTTGCTCTGTAATACTAGCTATGTTATCCGGGCCTTAATGCAAAGCTTAGCAACTGATTATGCAGTTATTGTATGATTCAGTTAATCACTGCAATCAATTTTAGAAATCAGCTAAAGATTGATTGAAAGCTTTGTAATTTGCATCTAAGTGTGAATCCATATTTATTTAATTACAGAACTCAAATTTTTTTTCCTTTTAGTATTAAAACGTTGGTGTTTTTAGAAATGAAATTACGGAATCCAATCTGTGAATAAAAAATTGCAGAAAAGGAAAATGTAAATAATGCATTTTAATTCTTGAAAGATAATTGTATAGAATTGTCATTAATCCAGAAATCAGTATTAGCATTATTGTAAATTAGATTCTTTTTAAATCTGAAAGGGAACTTGTTGCAATATTTCATGTACAAAGTAATTAAATTGTGAATATGGGTTCAGGATTCAGACTTGTAAATGGTATGCTTGACAATAATAAGAGGTAATGATATACATACCATGTTGCCTTTACTTTGCTAATATATGTATATAATGGTGCATTTTCATAACTTTCCAAACTTCTGTAGTATGCTGTAATTACAATGAACAAAATTGATTTGGATTACTTGTGAACAAACACTTGGGTGCCTAGATTTCTTGCGGTAGTGCAACATCTCTTTCGTCTTGGTCCATTCCAATATTGTCAGTCTCTCATTATTAGGGATTTTTATTTAAGATATTGAAAACTTTTACATGGGATATTTGAATTCATGTTGTTTGTTTTAGTATTATGTAGATTCTAAGGTAGTGCCAAATGAACCATTTGAAATAGGTTTTAGACCATTTTAATGATTACTTTTATTTGTAGGTAAATTGTTGGATATTAGTAGATGTTTTTGTATATAGCAAGATAGTATTGTGAATAGGCAAGGGATCCCTGAAATGCAGTAAAAATGCTGTGAAAATCATAAATTAGAGTGATGGCTGCTTTATTGATTGAAGCTTTCTCTTTATTTTCAATTTCTAATTTGTGAGTTTTGTAATACATGTGGGCAAATTGTGCCGTTATGATTACATTGTAAGAGATTAGTCAACAACACTGTACACAAACTCTTTCCAAACCTCATTCAATTTTTAAACACAACAATCTTATTGGGATCTCAGTGTTTTGATTGACTGATTTACTGATTTGCTCATTTCGCATTCTTTCTATGAAAAAGTAATAAGCCCAGCACACACTATGGGAGGTGGTGGCAACAAAATCACAGAGTGTGCGTCAACTCACAATGCGCTGCAACCGTTTTGTTGCATTATGGTCGCAGAAATTTGACATGTCAAATCTTTCTGTGACTTTGCTAATTACAGCAAATCAGATTTGTCCTAGTCGATGACGTCGTGACCAGAAAACATATGCATCGCAGACAACATATGCACAAATAAGAGGCACCATGGAGATGCATGTGCTGCAGAGCTATTGCTATTGGATCTTTGTGCAATCACATTGCATAGTGTGCGCTGGGCTATAGAAAGATTGAAGGGATGGAGAAGATGAGGAAGAGAGAGAGAGAGAGGGTGGGGGAGAGACAAGGCATGATAGGAGAGAAAGGGATGAGATGACTGTATACAGAGGGAATAAGATGGGAAAGATGCATAACATAATGGTTAAGAGTCAACTACAATAAACAAATTGAGAGAGGAAATAGTTATTTCAAAATTAAGAGAGAAGAGAAAATAAAAGAAAATTCAAATAGACTTAAAGAGAGAGAGATTTGATCCCATTTATCCATTCCTCTTAAATCAATTCTTAAATTCTCTGATACACAATTAAAAAAGATCCAATTTCAATTGGTGAGGATTGAGTTAGGTTAGCATCAAAGTATTAACACATTATAGTCACCTACAGATATCTTCTTTCTAATGAAATCTCATTGGACGGTAAGGGACTTGGCTCAAAGTTATAGGCATGGCTTAGAGCATGTCAGGTGGAGGGGTAGTAAACACTATGCTCTTAAAATAACCCCCAAAGAAGGAAGTCACATCAAGTAGGATCACAATTGCTACTCATGATACAAGCCAATCACTTAACGTCACTAGTCAATGGATTTGAGCACCATCTTATGCCCACCAGAGGCAGCTCCTCATTATCATGACACAAGGCAATCACTTAAGCCTGTATTCTGAAGTCGGGTTTAACTTAGATCTTGGTCTAACTGTGCTAAAATCATGTTTTTATCTCACCTGCAAAGCAGAGTAAGACTATAGGCGCCTCTTTTGCGATGGCGGCAGCGTCAACACCAAATCTTAATCGAAGGTTAAGTTTTGGAAATGACATCAGTAACTTATAAATTATATGGACCTAGTTCATGACTTTTCAACATAAGGTTCAAGTACTTCTGAACATCCTGCCTGAGTTTCAGGTCACATGATTAAGGTCAAAGGTCATTTCGGGTCAATAAACTTAGATCATGTTGGGGGAATCTACATCAAAATATTAACCTAAGGTTAAGTTTTTGAAATGTCATCATAACTTAAAAAATATATGGGCCGAGTTCATGAAACTTGGACATAAGGTTCAAGTCACATGATCAAGGTCAAAGGTCATTTAGGAACAATGAACTTTGGCCGAGTTGGAGGTATCTGTTGAATTACCATCATAACTCTGAAAGTTTATTGATCTGATTCAAGAAACTTGGACATTAGAGTAATCAAGTATCACTTCACATCCTGTGCGAGTTTCAGGTCACATGATCAAGGTCAAAGTTAACCGTGGCCAGTTTGGAGGTAATTATTAGATTGCTGTCATAACTTTCAAAGGTTAAAGATATTGTTTATAAAATGTGGATATAGGGATAATCTAGTATAACTGACAAGTCTCAGGTCGTATGATCCGCATACATTCGTAATTCTGAAGCTTTGCTATTCCGAAGGTTCGTAATTCTGAAGGTTCATTAGTCCGAAAAAAATGTAATTCCGAAGCTTTGCTATTACGAAGGTTCATTATTCCAAAGGTTCGTATTTCCGAAGGTTCGCAATTCCGAAGGTTCATTAGTCCGAAAAAAATGAGGTTCGTAATTCCGAGGGGTTGGTTAATCCAAAACAGAAATGAGGTTCGTAATTACGAAGGTTCGTTAGTCCGAAAACTAAATAATTAACAAACCTTATTTCGTTTTTCGGACCAACGAACCTTATTTCATTTTCCGAATAACACCACAAATGTTCGGATTAACGAACCCTTTTACGTTTTCGAATTAACGAACATGGAGGTAAGGGCAATTTACATGTTTCGAAATTACGAACCTTCGGAATTAAGAAGTTTAACCGTATGATCAGGTCAAATGTCATTTATTGTCATTGTATCATTATATGAATGGTGTTTTTTGCAGGTGAGACTGCCAGAGGCGCTCAACTTGTTTATGTTCACGGTTGTCTTTCCTAATTCTTGAATTTTTGAAGACCACCATCTTATTTACCCTTGCCAGACAGGAATGATTTGACAGCCAAATGAACCAATACATTGAACCCTTTAACATTAGAGATTTGTGACACAATTGGCTATCCACATTCCACAGTTAAACCACAACTTTAAACCAGAGCTAAATTTAAAACCCCGAGTTCAGAATACGGACGTTAATGTCCATCCAATCTGTTTCTTACTACTTCTAGTCAATGGGTTGGAGCACCATCCTATGCCTACCATAGGCAGCTAAACACACCCCTTCAATCAATCCAATTCATTTCAAATTCCTAATGCTGCTATGAAACTTGCACCATTTTAGGACCCAAATAGTTTAAGACTAGTTCACGCATCGAATCATGCCACGTCATTCCATGTCGTGAAGTGTGCAGGCCTGTGCAGAACAATGCTCGTAGTGTCAACATTTTAGAATTTCTAAAATTTCACAAATTTTGGGACTATTGGCGTGAACTATTCATAGACTGTGTGCAATGTCGTCGGGCCAAGTCGTACCATGGCACGAGTGGCACGCATTTCATGACTAGTACACAACTCATTGATGGAGTAGTTTACAAATTGGTTACGTATTCTTCCCACAAATCTAGAATTGCTTGCCTAAAAGGCATACACATGTGCAGTTTGGCTATAAGGAAAGGCAATTCATCAAATTTGATTTTATGCTTCAATGAATGATTAATTGAATGTGACTATGGTACGACCAAGCACTGCAACTCCGCGATGCACTTTGAATCCTTGCACGATAAGATTTGTGACAATACAGGAACCAAAAATTGTGCAAGTATCATAGCAGAATAAGTCTATGTAACCCCTATCATCTGATAGCACTGCAAAAAACTTTCAGTCCTTCATTCCAATTTTTTTCCTTCCTTTCTTCCTTCCATCCTCAATCAATCTCTTTCTATTACTACTCATGCACATTGAATAATATTCAGTTTTTGTTCTCAATTAAAATTACTGAGCAAAACTAGAAAATATTGAATGATTTAATTTTTACATCAGTTCACAAACTGCTAAAGTCATGAATAGAAAGATCTCATCAGGAAGGTCCCCAAAATATGGGTCAGACATACATATTTTATAGAATTACCCAAGAGCAAAACACTTACAATGATGACATGTAAACTGGAATTAATCTTTTCAATCAAAGACATATATCTTTAATCTACATCAATGATATATTTTCATTTTTTCATGCAATACAATGTAGAAGTATGACTTGCTCATGTTTGATTCATAGTATTGCTCACAAGTAGTCTGCAACCATCCTGTCTGTTTTGAGTCTATACGCAAAACACACTACACACTACAAAAAGCCTTTAAATTTTTAATATGCTTAATTCCATTCATTTATGATCTGTTTTTCATTGTAATCTTTGGGATTATGGAATTTTTTTCATTCAACAGTTTGCTAAAAAGAACAACTGTGAACTAGTGGTAAGTGGGGAATAATCTAACACGGTGTGTGTCTGTGTGTATCTCACTCAACCACACACAGATAACACTGTGTACAGATTATCCCCGCTTTAAAAACGGTGACATCCCCGTAGATCTATGTATGAAGAATATTGTTAATAAACTGGAAAGTTTGTTTAATAATAATCCCATTTCACTTTCATTGGTCTTCCTTTTGCCATTATGTGACTTTGGATTCTGAAACCAATTGATGTGAGGGGCTTTAGTCTCTCTATGATTAAACCAAACTCTTAATTATTGACATGTGCTTAACAAATATTATTGAAGCTGACATGTGTAAAAATATTGTTCATTTTGACTGAATGAAATTTTTGCAGTGCAATTTGATCAGTTTCTTATGAAACCGATTTACTTCATTTTAGCCTTGTTTTCATGGTTGTTAACATTGTCACAGTTATAACATACTTAGCTTAGCTGTGACATTGACCTGATCCAAGCCTCTGATCTAATACTATCTTTGTAACTTGCAACAAAGTTTAAAAGCCATTAAACTGTTACTGTCATGAGGGTCCTCCAAACATCTTATTCATACCTTTAGAGAGTTTATTATATACCACTTTTTCTCTCTTCACCAGAAGTCTTTTCTGTTCTAAAAAGAGTTTACTCTTTGGCTCTTCATCCAATGCAGTTTGTATATCTGTTCTAGCCTTCTCAAACTCATCTAAGGCAATGTATGCTTGACAGCGGCGATAGAGAGCCTTTGTATTCAATGGGTCAATTTCTAGGGCAATAATGCAATGGGTAATTACATCATGATATCGCTTGTGTTTCAGTTGGCATGCAGCAAGATTGAGAGAACAGCTCTTTTTTAGTAAATTGTATTCCTGTTGAAGGGCATCATCTAAGTCTTTGACGTCTTGTGGATGACATACCATGATAAGGTAACTGCCAGCACGGATGTAGAATCGCTCTGCAAGCTGGAGCTTACCCTCCTTGAAACACTTTGTCCCACAGTCTTTCAGCTGTGATACCCTGGAGAAGATATCTTCAACACTCATCCTGTGGATATCTTTGTTTCTTGTGAAATCATGCAAGGTAACAACAAATGAAGCCACTGCATTTGATTCCAGACAATCCTCATTCCTGGATTCTACAGGATGTGGTCCATGAGTTCGTCCAACTGTTTCAACGCTGTGGCTTTCAAAGACTTGAAGCTCACATTGTTCCCTGCGATGCATAGTTTCAAGGCAGGCATCTATCACTTCAGAATACATCCCGCAGCCATCTCCATGCAAAATATCAGCCTCCTCACCAGTAGGGTAACCTACATCCTTGTTCTCCACCTTGTAACGATCCACTATAGAGATGGTCACCCGACAAGCTGAACCATCATTCGGGCTTGTAAACCCAAAACCCTTTTTAATAATGCGCTTTGTAAAAGAGCCATCAGGAGCAGTCCATACCTCTGTTTCATCTCTCATTTCTACATCAATTGGTTCATTCTCTTGGAGTGGCAAAGTGTCTTTAAGGTGACAGTCTCCTGGTGGATTAGTCTCTACATTTCCAATGTTTACTGCTTGAGGAATGGCTAGCATCTGAGGGTCTTCTGAAACTGGATCTTCCATTGTCCCAATAATGTTTGATCAGTACTGCCACATCAGTCTTTGGATCACTTTGGTGTATTTCTTGAATGGTTGAACTGTAAATAAGAAATCAAATATGCAGTCAATACAATAGGGAGGTAATAAGTGAGCAATTAAGTGCTTAAAGGGGAAGTTCACCCTGACAAAAAGTTTATTGTAAAAATAGCAGAAAAACTAATAAAAAATATTGCCGAAGGTTTGAGAAAAATTCATCAAATAATTAAAAAGTTATTAGAATTTCAATTATTTGATTTGTGACGTCATATGCGAGCAGCATTCATACATAGCAAATGGTAAAAAATCAAAGAAATGTCATTTTCTCAGAAAATTGAAAATGGTTTTCACTGTACCTTTTATATATCAATAGACAAATCATTTCACACCCGATCATGAATAGAAAACAAAATTAAGTCATCAGGAACCATAAAAAATTTGAAATTCATGCATTTTATATTACATAACACATGGGGCAGCTGCTCGTTTATGACGTCACAAATCCAAAACTTTGAACTCTAATAACTTTCTTACTTTCCAATGGATTTTCCTCAAACCTTCACCAATATTTTTTACTAATTTTTCTGCTATTTTTACAACAAAGTTTTTTTCAGGGTGAACTTCCCCTTTAAAGGGGGAAGACTATCCCACCAAGGTGAATTTAAAAGAAATTCAAACAAGAACAATGCTATCAAGATTTCATCAGAATTATGTGTAGTGTAAAAAAAGAAAGTCATAACATCCAAGAGTTTCACATATTTTCCTAAATTCATTTTCAGTTTGACAGAAATAACCATCTTTTCTGGCGATATACTATCATCCCAAGACACAGATTGTATATCGTTATCTAGTGCGATGGATACACATCTTGCCAAATTGAAGCCTATGTTTTGTCTGGATTTTACTAGTTGTAGAATAACTGAAAGCATATCAATTGATGGCCCATTTTTTCCTTATGGAAATCCATGTTTGTTTACATGTCTTGACACAGGCCTGCTTACAATAGTGTGTAGGCTCTGTAATGACAAGACATTGTTATATTTAAACAAACATCATCACCGAGTCATCTTGCCTATTAAGCTCAGCTAACATAGTTAAGAGGAACAACCAATTGTATACAGAGACTGAAGCTTTTGTGAGTTTTGGTAGATCGGCAATGAGAGCTATATGTCACTATCGTGGATTTGCACGAAATATGTATGTGCATGTTGACATGTTGGAATTTCTCTAACTTTAAATTTTCATTATACTTTAGGTGCTAAAGTAGACACCCAAAGACTAAAAAGCATTTCATGATTATTTTCTTTCATCACTGTAAAGGGGAAGTATTACTAATCTTCCCTTTTCCAAATAGTAAACGAGGCTTGCAGAAATAAGCACTCAAAAATATATATTTTCAGTCCACATTTTTGCATTCATCGGTCCTCCATCAAGCTACAATATGAGTGACGTCACACCCCTTACACAGCTGACAGCAGCTTCTACTTGTGTCATTCACTTTCCCTGGGGGGGGGGGCCACTTACATTGACGAGTGGATACCATGCGCGACCAAAAAAACACGTAAAAAGGATGTCTTTTTCACGATAGGGCACGTTACGTACGTAACGTGATAAGGGTGACAAAAACACAAAAATAATGAAAAAAGGGTATCTATTTCGCTAGGAAAATTACGTGTTTAGGGTCGAATTTGCGGGGATGATAAAACAAAATTAAAATGTTTTATAAAGGATGTCCTTTTTGCCCCAACACTTTGTATTTAGAGTCCGATTTGCGCGAGGTGTAGAAGTGGGGTCGTACTAAACCAAATAAGGTAAAGCCAACGACCGAATGAACCGTAACAATAAAACATTCCTGTACTTTTTTATGGGTTCATTTCAGAGAATATTTGCCAAGAGTATCGTTTTTCTTTCCAATACTTGGTAGGGTTTCACACGCCAATACTTGTTAAGGGGTTCATTTTCAGAATATGGAAATTACGTGTTTAGGGTGCCTTTCGAGACCCCTTGGTCGCGCATGGTATCCACTCGTGAATGGAAGTGGCCCCCCCCCCCCCCCCCGGTTCACTTTGCACATGATATTTCCTGTCTTATCTCAAGCAGTGTCTGTATAATTGGGTGACCTATCTCTGGACATTCATCAGGCTTAAATTCACTCACAAAATATTCATATCTCATACAAAACCAGTTCAAATAATACTTTTACCATATTGAAGGCAAGACCATAAACTAAAATTTGACAAGTAAATTAAGGTGATCACTGATTGGATTTCGCTGGTATCATAATCTAAAAAAAAACAATTTATCGACGAGTACCTGTGATGGAAAACCATTCTGAAAAGTATGATCTAACTTGACGGACAAAAGTTTTATGGAGACTCAAACAAAATGTTAAGCTCAGGAGACTAAATGATATAGAATCGGTCAGAAAATCGCATTCAAGTGTTTGTGCTAAAGATCGGTGATTGACACTGGCATGGCATGACTACCTCTTCATGATTGACTTGAGTCACAACAAACACAGGACACATTGATACCCTCTATTGCGCAATGCACTGGAGTTGAATTAAATGAGCTCTAATCGTGGGCTGGAGAATGGAGGAAGAGAAAGAGAGAAGAGATCCCTGACCCCTGTTTAAACTCTGGGGTGTGTAAATGACACCATGTGCTTTTTGTTTTAAAGTGCTATGGCAACTGGCAGCGTACACAACACGGGCACTTTTAGTTTTTCAACAAACACTACACAGCTCTTGTGCAAAATAGCCAGTACTGTCAAGTCCAAACTCTGGATTTAATGTACAGTTTATAATTCAATGAAACAGGTAAAATCACACAAATACTGTTTATAATTCACTATATTGTGTGAAGAAGTCCAAAACAGGAATCAAATATCCAAATGGAAAAAAAAAAACATTCTGAAGGAAAGGTCAGCAAGGGGAATGCTAGACCAAAAAAGCAGTCTTTTTCGGTCAGGGATATGCTCCACTGAGACTCCTAGTGTCTATGAAAAAAAGGGTGAGCTACTGCACCCTCCTTGATTACTGCTTAATTCCCCCGTTTGGTGGGGGAATCAGAGCTCAATAATGTAAAGTTGTTAATGAAGAATGTACATGTAATCAGCTTTACCAGCTTCATGAAATATGTGATTTAATAATATCAAAAATTCTTATTCCAAAGAAACTGTGTCAGGGTTAGCAGTCACGATTCTTTTGCAGCTTGAGCATACATACATGTATATGCGCCAGCCAATCATGTTCATGTAACCATTTTCAGTTCATCATAAACTGAAAAAGTTAAACAAACGTGATTGGCTGGTCCATTCGTATGTTCAAGCCCTAATAGAATACATTAAAAGACAATTCCATCCCAACCAAAAGTTTAATTGAATAAAAAGAGAAAAATGCAACAATCCTGCATCTTACAGATCAGAAATATGCCTAAGACTTTGCAACATATTTCTAAAGGGAATTTGAATTGCAAAATGATGAAAATGATCAACATATTTTCGAAGTCTCAATTTTCTGAAAAAAAAACAAATAAAACATGATAAAAATAAGTGCTTCATATTTCCAAATTTTCCCAGATGCAAATTAACTTACTGAAAAGACACGTTGGTGATGTACGTAAGTGTCATTTTCAAGTGAACAAAAATTAAAGCGGGAGTTCACCCTGACAAAAAGTTTATTGTAACTATAGCAGAAAAAATAATGATAAGTATTGATGAAAGTTTGAGGAAAATCCATCCAAGGCTTTAAAAGAAATTAGAATTTGCATTATTTTTTTTTTATTTTTAAAGTTGCTGATTAAAAAAAGGAAATCAATAAAATGTCCAACACCACCCAAAGCAATTGCTCACATGGCTCATGTTTTAAAATCACCTCAGTGGCTGCCCAAATGATTCCCAAGAGAAACAATTTTTATATCATGTTTACCTGCATGATTTTATGGTTCAACAGATTGTCTCAATTTGTTGTTGAGTGTCTTGATGACAGACTTAGCCCAGCTGGGTCACCCAAGGTATTACGCAATGAACCTTACAAAGGAGGAGGTATCACTTGCTTTGGCCTTTAGCTTCATTTTGCTTTTCGGAGAATGATTTTATATCATAAATCATGCTGATATCACATCAAAACGCTTAATACATATGTTATGAATCTTCAACAATTTTAAGACTATCATTATTTTATACCCTCCCTATCAAGCCGGGACGCTTCACAATCCAAGTGATCTGATGTTTGTGACTTCTGTTCTTTTATTTTCATTTCCGCTGTTGTCAGATTAAATGCGTGATTTTTATTTCTTATAGAGTTCATAACAAAATGAATTTAAGTTATATTTCAACTCGTTAGAACTTCAAAACAATTTTTAAACATGTCCTGATTATTTGTTTATTAATCTGGGATGTTTGTGACTTCTATTATGTTTATTTTCTTTTCTGTGGTTGTCAGAAAAATGCGTGATTTATATTTCTTCTTGGAGAACGGGAGTCTGTAACGAAAGGCATATCAAATATATTTCAACTCATTAACACCTCAAAAAAATGTTAAAACATGTCCTGATAGATGGTACACTTATCTGATATGTTTGTGACTTCTATTTTGTTTTATTTTATTTTCCGCTGTTGTCAGAATAATGCGTGATTTATATTTCTTCTCGGAGAACGGGAGTCCATAACGAAAAGGTACATCAAATATATTTTAACTCATTACCCCTCAATTTTTAGATAACCAACTTAACATTAAAACATTACATTGAACTCGCGGATTGGCAATGAAACTTGACTTTGGATCAAAGTGCATGTGAAAATCAAAACATCACGTGCAAAATTGGCCACCACCAAATCGGCGGGTTTTCGACAGGCGTAAGATTAAGAAAAATGCTGGTGAGAACGCTGGCTCGCACTGTCAGTGAATGGGGATTATGGTAAACTGTCAGAAATTTAGATAAATCCCCAGAAATGATGGTTATTCCTGTCTACCGCCTGAAGTACGCTACAACCAACCTAGACCAAAAGCTTTGATCTCTGTTATGTTGGTTGTTCTGCTGAACTCTAGTGGCTCCACTCACCAAATACAGAGACCAAAGTTCTAGCTCGATCTGTACAGGGACTCAACACTGCTCTATGCCAATGGCCATGTTTTTGTAAAACAAGTTCAGATCAACCAGGGAAGTGGGAGTAGTTTGCGCAACAGCCAAAGTAAGTCACTGTTTTTTCCCCTTTTAAGTTTATTTTTCCCAATTTGGTGCATTTCAAGCCAAAACGGAATAGAAGTCTAATAATCTCTATTTTGGTACAGTTCTTTTTACATATTTTCATGAAATTAAAGACAAAAATCGATGAGCCCCATGGGGGGAATTTGCATTTAACCCCCTAATGATGGCTGCACGATAGCAAGCCGTCTGTGTACGAGGAGAAATTGAACAAAAAAATGTTTTAAAATCCTTGAAACAGACGGCTGCCAGCTAAGTTACAACCAATCCACTTGTTCACTGCAACCATCCTGCATGTGGGGAATCTACAGATAGGACTATGGCATGCCAATGCTGTACATAGCACACACTTTAAAAAATCATTAAAATATCACTTTTGTGACAAAAAATACTAATTTCTATACAGTTACAATTTTAGTAACTTGGGAATAATTTTCATATTCACCAGAGTGCTCAAAACCTTGAATTTTTTGCATGGTTTTGTGTACGCCCTCTATTGGTGGAAAGTAATATGGCAAGAAAATTTTCATTTTTCAATCTCTATTTTTAATTAAGAAAAAATAATTTAAAGGTATTGTTTAACTTTGTGAGCAGCCGATTTAAAAAATTCTCAAACCAAGATGAAACATGTGTACAAGTGAATGTATTAGAACTAATAAACCCTGAAAACAACCATTATTGAGAATGAGAAGCTAAAACTACAAGGCAAACCCCGATTTTGTAAATAGGCGTCTTATAGACATCTAAATAGTACACATAAGTGTATGGGATGAAATTAAGATGGTGTTTCCGGTCACTTTATATTTCAATTTTTGAAGCACTAAATAATTATTTTCGAACGCAATTTTTTCTGGGCTTCATTTTTGTAACATATCACAGACACAGGTGACAAGTGTGACCTTCTAGCTCAGATTTTTTAAAAGTCAAACCAATGTTAACCAATCACTTTAACTCATTCAGCGCTTCGTGCACGCTAGGTATCCTACTATAACATGCCACACTCGTGCTCACACGCCTACTATTGATTGCTTTGTGCTTGCATTGTTTCCTACCCTCGCCTGCTTCGTGCATGACTGCGCACATTCGGAATTACAATCATTCTTACACCGTTTTGCATTGTATTGCGCATCACATGCACGCCGTAATTAGCACCATTGTGTGCAGTGCGAACTCTGCCTTCTGACAGATCAACTTACTCACGAGGTTTACATAATAATAATTCAATTTCAATTCAAGTTTATTTTGCTCTCTGCATAAAAATGAACAAAAATGTGGTAAAATACATAGGAACAAAGTTTACATAACATCAAAGACATAAAAAAGCATTGAGGGAAGCAGCCAAAAAGGAAAAGAATATCCTTATAAAAAGGCCGACCCAACTTACTTTAAAAAGAATGATAATTATTGACAATATCAAAAGTAAAATTAATTAGGAGACAATACAAAGGCATAGATACACAAATGGTAAGATTTAGATTATATATATATATATAAAAAATATTTACAAACAGGTTAAATTATCAAATATAAAGTTTCTGAAATTATGTTTGAAAATATTAAAAGAACAAGACGTTTTCAAATTAACCGGCAAAGAATTCCAAAGTAGTGGGCCACGAAAGAAAATAGATTTATGAGAAAGGCAAGTTCTTATTTTAGGGAAGTGGAAGTTTGCAGCATTTCTAGTAGGGTATTCATGAATATTATAATTTAATTTAAAACAGTTCAATAAAAAAGAAGGTAAAAGTCCTTTAGAACATAGATACATAAAAAGTCCCATTTCATACTTGTACATATCATAAATATTTAAAATTTTAAGTGATTGAAAAATAGGATAAGAATGGGCGTAAAAAGGGGAGTTGTTTATAATTCTGACTGCACGTTTTTGAAGTTTATGTAATCTGTCTAAATAAATATTCACAGAACTTCCCCTGGCAAGAATGCCATAATTTAAAAATGGTGAAATAATAGCATTATACAGCATTTTTGGTGGAAAATTATGCAATTTGTACATTATGCCTATGTTCTTAGATATCTTATTGCAGATGGCATCAATATGATTTAACCACGTTAATTTGTTATCGATTATGACACCAAGAAATTTTAAAGATGAAACTTCTTTTATTATTGAACCGCACAATTTTATATCAATTTCATTAGAGTTTATTTTCTTATTTGTAAATATCATAAAGTTAGTTTTAGAAACATTGAGAGATAACTTGTTCAAGTATAACCAATCGGTAACCTTCTGTAATTCCTCATTAAATTCTGTTTGTAACGTCTGTAATAATAATAATATTTGCATGGCGCTTTATACTGGTGTTTCAAAGCGCACAGGTTGGCAGATTATAATAATATACAGTCAATCGGTAAAAAAATAAAAAAATATTAAATAAATAAAATTTAAAAAAAAAGATTACAAGATATGGCTCTGCCTCCGAGAGGGAAGAGACCTAGGTTTTTTGATCCATACGAAACACTCCACAAAATGGAACTACTTGATACAACTCATATTTTAGCAGTAAAGATAATAACCAATCCATAAAGTGAGGACACCATTATAAGGGGTATGAAATTTCCTACAACTTTACTACACAATATTTTTTGGATAAACTATTCGTTAGAGAGTTACAAGCAATTGTAATCATGATTGAAAGGAGTGAATACGACTCGTGATCCTAAAATCAATGTGGCACAGGGGGGTTTTGTGGCTGGCACAGGGGATTAGCACTGTGGCGTTGGGTTAGTAGTGTGTATGGCATGCAGAGATGCCAAGTTCAAAGACCTGCTATGCGTGAGATTTTCTGTGAATCTGAGTGAGATCACAGAAATTGTGTACAATGTATATGGGGATAGGCTGTGATAATTGCGTGAGACAGAGATTTGAGGGGATGAACAAGAGTCCAAAATGCTTGAGTCTCGCGCATAATGCGTGAGACTTGGTAGCTCTGGGCATGTTAAGAGTTAAACTTAAAGGGGAAGTTCACCCTGAAGAAAACTTTGTTGTAAAAATAGCAGAAAAAATAGTAAAAAATATTGCTGAAGGTTTGAGGAAAATCCGTTAAAGAGTAAGAAAGTTATTAGAGTTCAAAATTTTGGATTTGTGACGTCATAAACGAGCAGCTGCCCCATGTGTTATGTAATATAAAATGTATGAATTTCAAATTTTGTATGGTTCCTGATGACTTAATTTTGTTTTCTTTTGATGAACGGGTGTGAAATGATTTGTCTATTGATATACGAAAGTTATAGTGAAAACCATTTTCAATTTTCTGAGAAAATGACATTTCATTGTTTTTTTTACCATTTGCTATGTAGGAATGCTGCTCGCACATGACGTCACAAATCTAATAATTGAAATTCTAATAACTTTTTAATTATTTGATGAATTTTTCTCAAACCTTCGGCAATATTTTTTATTATTTTTTCTGCTATTTTTACAATAAACTTTTTGCCAGGGTGAACTTCCCCTTTAAAGAATCAAATTTACATGTCATAGACTCATCATAATTAAGAGCCAAGGCCCAAGTTATGATTGAATAGCTGTATTGCCTATTGGAAAATGACAGTGTAAGAAAATCAAGCATTTGTCCAATAGAAAAAAGAGAAAATAAGCCAAAATTGTCAACTTTATTGGCCAAATCGTGGTTTTGGGAACCACTCATAGATTTGCGTACGCGCACTTGTGTATGATGGGGTGTCCAAACTTCGCGCACTTTTCAAAAATATTCATCAGGCTTAATTTTGTCCACAAATTATTCATAATTTATACAAAACCAATTCAAGAAATAGTAACCACATTGACGGCAAGATCGTAAACTATAAAATCATGGACGAAAATGTAAAGTAGGTCACTGGGTTTCGCCGGTATCGCGATCTCAAAATTCTATTCCGATCGGCGAATGCGGGCTGTGCTGGAAAACCGTTCAGAAAAAGTGTGACCTAACTTCGCGCACCAAAGCTTTTGTGGAGATTTAAACAAAAACTCAAGCTCAAAAAGTGAAATATTTATATCAGATTGATGGCAAAATGCTATGGAATCGGTTAGTACCACATTTAACTCACATTTTTATGATTTCTGCTTGTAAAATGGTGATATCGTGATGCTTGTTGCTTTCTTCAAAACGGGCGCTAACGGTGACAAATTTGCCGATCTTTTGCCAATATTTTCATGAATACTGGACTAATCCTAAAGAAACTTTCAGCGAAGGGTAATTTTAGGTCGCTTTTCACATTGATGATGTCAGATTTTAAGGATATTGGCTAGTTTTGGAGATAATGACCGTCCGCGAAGTTTGGACACGCGCGAAGTTTGGACTCACTGCCATACAAAGTGAATGGAGGTGGAAATAGGGAACCGTGCGTGTGACTGAATAAAGCGCTGCTGTATGAAGTGAACGTTGGTTCCCAATATCACGATAATGCCACTTTATTTTGCCATACATATGTAACTGAGAACAAGGTAATATCATAACCTTGTTCATTGAATGAGTGAACCAACCGACTAACGTTGTTACGTGTCGAGGTCTTTTCACGGTATTTTCACTGGCTAAATCAATATTCAACAAACAGAAAAGTGAACATGTGGGACAGCACGATTTCTTTTACGAATGGCTACTCATCAAGAGTTTATTTGGTAGCAATTTTTCAAAATCCATACCGGTACATATAACTACAACATGGATTGGCTCCCATGAATTTTTCAACCTAAATAATTCGTCGTCAAGTTAGAATCAAATGCATACAAAAGAAATTACGATTTACCTACCGAGGTCGCGTCACGTCGCGGGTTAGGCCTACGGAACGTCGTCTGTCACCGGAGATATGGTTCTCGTCGCGTCAGCCGCGCCGGCTCGAGCTTGAAATCCGCTTGCGATCGTCGCGAATTGCGCTAGTGACGTCGCTACCTAGTATAGTCACGTATTGTATTACCGGACACTATCATATTTCCGGACGCGCATATACTGCGTACGAAATCAATTTCGTACCGTAAGACTTCCGCAGTTCGATTTCACAGATCAATTCAAAGAACAAGTTTGCAAAAACAAGGCGAAAAAATCCAACTTTTACCTTATTTTTCTCTAAAATGACAGAAAATGCTTAAAATATCATATAACATAGTTTTGCATTAACAATTGATCCCAATTGATCTATTTTCTGATGGCAATACGGACCTAATTTCGGGCCTGATTCGCCGAATTTCAATCTCGTCCGCTCCATCGATCAGATCGTCGACGTGACGGCTAGTTCTCAAGGTATGTACCCCGGCTGTCCGTGCGCGAGGTAGGAAGATAGAGAGCCGTCATCGATCGTCTGCGCATCGATAGAACTTGACTGAGGGTCACGATATGAACGAGCATTAATACTGGAAAGTGCCATATCGAACACGCAATCAAAAAAATTTTTTGAAAATGAAATTATAGTTAGCAAACACCAATTTATTACAAAGATCTGCTCAAAATCGATATAAGAAAGCAAACAAAAACTTAGAATTTACTCATGAGATGATATATCATGAAAAAAATCACACCAACTCTTTCTTACATCATTATAATCAAGAATATTTTTACCCGTCCGTCGCGCGTCCGGAATTATGATGTAATTTGTCACGCACGAAAATAATTGTTTTTCGCGGAGGGGTATGCGGCAAGTGCGGTGCAAAGAAAACGGTTGGAAAATATGAAATAATTTCATCATATTCATAATTTTCAGAATATTTGGAATAGCAAGGTATAATTTTTCTTCATTGTATTTCCTCTAGTTGTCATTTTTAAAGCACTGAAATAAAGGTGTCCGGCAATAGGATACACTGCCATATAGTCTTCCCTCCGATCAGACTCGTGTACACTATGATAGTCTCCATGCTCAGCAAATTCATGTATACTGGGGGAAGTCCGGTGGAATTAAAGTCATTAAAAGTACATACTATAGTACTAGAAAACTGTCTCTCTTTTTTTTTTGGGGGGGGGGGCAGGATATCTATATATGTTATTAATTACCCGCATCAGACATCTGGGCCCTGTCTTATACACGATTGATCCGATCAATTGTAATGTAACTATGGAAAGCCAGCGACGTCAACATCTAATGGGTATACATACATGTGTGTTCAAAATATATTTTCTATAGAAATGATGTATATTCATACATTCACTGTTTTCTTGACAATTCAGTATGCTTCTCTTTGTTTTCACTGACATTTTGAGCAAATTTCAAGAAGAAAAATTATGACATTGATAGATTTCATATACTTGAGATTGATCAGATCAATCGTAACTCTTTGTAAGACGGGGCCGTATTCTGAAAATTGTCTTAACTTTTCTTGCAAGTCAGCAAGATAACAGCTCGCTAAAATTCTCTTAAATTGGTATTCTGAAAATTGTCTTATCTCTGTAAGGACGTCCCCTATTTTATCTCTGACACGCCCAATATTTCATCAACCAATCATCAAGCTTGTTATACACTTAGCTAGGTCAACCAATAGAAGCGTCTCTTCTGAAAAATGATGAAGCGCATTGTTGATATGAGGTGTAATATCAGGAAATAATACTGTGAATTCAAAGTTATATTAGTCCTAGTGACCAAAAAATCAAGGAACTTATTACTTTGTTCAAATATTTTATTCCGCTCTTGAAATTGCTTCATCATAGAAATGAGGTAATCTTGGATGAAACAACCTTAGATAAGTCAAATATTTGACTTTGTTGAAGCATTTGTCTATACCCTGGACCTGTTTCACAATACGGTAACTTTGCCATTAATAGCAACTACCTGACCTACTGTAATTGGATGTTCAGGCCTGTTACCATAGCTGTAGTGGTCAGGTGTGGAAACAAACCCCAGGTTATGCAAACATATACCTCTTCTAAGTAGCATAGATGTCTGTGGTGTTCTCAGAAGATTTCATGGAATTCATAAGAATTATGGGCTACCACCCATACTCAAGCTAGTGTCAGGGTCACATGATCGGAAGGCCTGAATTTGAAGTGACTTTCAACGGAATTTCATACACACATGTGCATGTTACAACCAGCATACTAAGGAGCACAAGTTATGTTTATCCGTTCAAATAAGTTTATTTAACAGTAAAATAAAATAAATAATGAAATACAAAAAGACCACATGTTAAAGCAGTACTGTAGTAGATGAAACTGTGACATAATATGGAAATCAATGTGACTTTAAACTCAAGTCTCAAAATATGAAAATAATGGCAAAATAAACTGGCATAGTACATATGAAGTCAAAATAAAGAGTAATAGATGAATATACATATATGTTGAAAGAAAATATTGCAGCTGATTAAAGAAGGTAAACCAGAAAGCTGGGTCAATCATTTTGATCCAGAACCCAGCTAAGAAATATGTTCAATTGTTGGTTACTAAGTCAAAATTAAAAAAAAATCAATCAAATCATTTTTATCTATACTTATCTTACTAACGATAAAAAACAAAAGCTAACATTTATCAAAAGAAAATTATGGAAATGTGGACAAAATTGATAAAGCTACATGAATTAATTTCTTAATTTATCAATTTCTTTTCTCTGTGGTGTGAGTGAAACAGAAACTGAAAGGAAAGGTAGATGAAAGTATGTCCATGTATAAATAAACTCCTGATATGAGAAAGAAGAAAAATTATATATAAATAATACACCAACTTTACAATTAATTGGGTAGCTTGCTTGCAATGTCCTTTTCATTTTGTTCTATTATTCTAAACTCTCTTTTAAATAGGAGACATTATTGTTTTGTCTAAACATTAATAGCACGGTATCAGAGGTGCTTTGGTCTTGGGCCATGTGCCCTTTTAACGTTTTATCTTGGCCCCCTGGACTTGGCTGCCATCCGTGCATACACATCTTTTTATCGCGATTACGAATACTTTGTTGACAGATATCATGAATATATCATTACTCATGTGTAGACAAAAGAATAATAACTCTTATCAAGAATAAAAAACAAATAGATTGTTAAAAGGTATTCAACAAATTAGAGAAGAAATTGCAAGCAATCATTTGATCCAGTCTCCTTTTATGTGCCTTAGATCAGATTCAAGTCAATGACTTAGCCTTGGCCAACATACTAAATTGGAAAGTATTTTATCCATTTACAATAGCCTATGAAACAAGAGTCCAATAACCCCTATCAAAGAAAAAAAAAACATCTTTGATTCCATTATTATGATCCTCCAGTTCATTTTGAATACATACTCCAAGGCTTTTTCTGATGGTTTAATAAAATCAAACTTTAGACAAAAATAAAACTAATCAGCACTTGGAATATTAACTGCAATAAATTATAACTTGCAACAAAAATTGATTATAAGTAAAAATAAAAGAATATAGAATGTATTTTTTTCAAATTCAGGCCACCACATTTCATATTTAGCAAATACTGAACATATATATAATATATATATGACAACTGTGATAAAAGATATAACAATCATGTTTTTTCTTCTTCCATTCATAAACATAAAGCAAACAGTGAATGAACAGCACACACACAAAAATACTACAAAGTAAACCTGATTTGATAAGATACATTCACTCTCTGTTTTTAACTTGAAGTATTTCATTCAAATAAAATATATTTTTCAAAACATAATACATACTCTGAAAGGAATAAATTGATTTACTTCTTAACACATACATGTACCTATCTCTAGGGGGATTTTTTCAAATTATATCATCTGTTATTCCACAAATTTGACCATGTATTAACATTTTATTCATTGGACAAATATGTATGGCATGTTGGCACTGTTTTGTAATAATTTCAGTGAAAAAGAAATTGTGACAGTTTTGTCATTGTTTGAAAACATTTTCCAGCTCTTATTCACATTATTGCATTGTATGAATATATGAAATTGAATTTTCTCATTTGATGATATAGAGTTGTCAAAGTTCAACAAGCAGCAAACTTGATCTTGCCATTTCTAAGTGACATAGGAGCTATCTCAGGCGAGGTCTGATGCAATTCTTTCTTGAGCTGGCGAGCAAGACGTGAAACAGTTACAGGTCTGGGGGAAGTGGATCCTCTCTTCCCCCTAGCTGGCTGCTGACGTCTCGATGCTGGTGACTTGACGGGGGATAGATCTGTAATGCCATCAAGACGATCTTGAAGTTCCTGTATATCAAATGATAAAACTTACAGTCAGGGAGCACCAGGGACTTTGTAGTGTAGGGGGGTGTTGAGTTGGCAATATTGCCAGCTGGCTAGCATTGGTGTATTGAGCTTGCAAGCACTCATGACGAAAATTTTGCGTTTAAGAGCAGTATACCCCAAGTTTCCCTTATCATCAAATCTCTTCTCAAAACAAGCATGAAATTTAAGTATAGAAACACCTGTTTCTTGACCTCGGTCCGAAGATAATACACCCCAGCATCAACGGTCACAGCAGGGGGCCACACACGATGGATTGCATTCTGTTGAGTGCATGGAGTTCCATGTATACACGCGTTGATAGAAACTTTTTTCTTCCTTTCTTTCTTTTTCTTTCTTTCTTTCTTTCTCTCTCTCTTCCTTCCTTCCTTCCTTTCTTTCGTTAAGACTGTATCGTTGCGCGAGTGAACGGCATGCATCCCATATTTTCTTGCTGTACGGACAGAAACTAGATGGGATGCATCGTGGTCCTTGCATGCTAAGCATACCGTAATTTTTATTCCGCATACTTTCCTTATTTCGAGGTCGATTTTCTTCGTTCGAAATTGAAAATGGACTAGTATTGGATGTCTGAATGTAATATGCCTTTGAAAACGTGATTAATATCGAATACAATAATTTCATTCCGAAGATCCTTCTACAGGCAGACAAGTCTTACGTAATAGCACAGCTGTTGTTTATCATTTCGTCCTTGGCTCAACGCTCGTTTAGCTGGCCCGTGGTGGTAAAATCGAGACAAGGGGATTACCTAGCCAAGATGGGTTTATCGGGGTTGGAAAAGTTGTTTGAGATTTGCAAACGCAAAACGGGGTATGCGACCGCAGCTTGCAGTCCGAAGTGAGGTCGAGAATCAAACGGGAAATTTTCGTAATGGGGAATTTGCTTCTACCCAGCTACTTCTGCACACAGCACTGCACTTTGCTGATACAGGATTTCTTGATACTGCGCATGCGCCATATGACTTATTTCATGAATATGCATAAGGTTGTAATGAATATGCATGACATCATGAAAACAGAAAAGTTATACAAGTTTCTTTTTCCTGATAAAGGAACAGCAACATAGATATTTAATATTTAATGAACATAATATTTTTTAAATTGTATCATTGTCCTTGTCTGAGATCAACCAATCATACATCATGCCTTTAATTTCAGGGCCCAAACAATAAAATATTTTCTTTGTATGTGGGGAAATTAGTACTGGTCACACAAGTGTGATATTACATAAGAGCACTGGTATTACATGGAGTACCGGTCAGGTGTGTGTGATATTACATAGAGTACCGGTCAGGGGTGTGTTGCAAGCTAGGGAATATCAGCAATCAATATGAAATTTCTGTTACACATTTACAATTGAAAGATCAATTTTGCTGTAGTTAATATCTTGAGACTTCTTGCTGACAAAATCAGACTAGCAATCAATTGTAAATTTGAAATTAATTGCAAGACATATCGTCGCACGCACCACGAATCGTTCTCTCTGCACAGATACAGTGCGCTATCGCGCCTCGCGATTTCACCACGAACCGTCCTCTCTGTTACGATGCCCACTGTGGCGTAAATAATTCAGTTCAAGAAAATGTAAAGATACGGGATGAAACTTTGGAACCTGAACTACCGAACAAAGACACCGGTAAATAATTGGCTCTCCTTGTAGGTGCACTTATTGCTGGTTTTAAAAAAGCTTTTCTTTAAATGCGTTTTCTGCAAAATTAACTTTTGCATTGAAGTGCGCAGAGAGGACGGTTCGTGGTGCGTGCGACGATATGACTGATATGGGGACCCAAACATATTTCCAGTTACTTGCAACACCTCAAGACACTTTAATTTTGGTTTGAAATGCAATGATTATTTGGAAATTGATCACGTTCATCAAGGGTACTCTCTTACCTTGAGAATAACAAGTTTCTTGGTTGCCTTTATGATTTTGGTTTTAGCCGTGCTCACAGGAGATGGAATGATAACATCATCAAAGTCAAGCTGACGTTTCACTTTTCTCATTGTAACATTGGCCTTCTTCAATGGCTTGGGTCTAAGATAAAGAATTTCTAGCTGTCACTTATATGCTACCAATGTTTTATTTCAATGTCTAATCCTTTACAGCAATGCATTAATATACACACTCACTGCCTACAGTACCTTCACCGAAAATAGAAAACTGCCCAACATGAGAAGCTGGAAATAATGGTATTAATTTACCCATTGAATGCTGAATTCTTTTCCAATAGGCTTAATCAAACATGGGTCCCAACTTGTTCAATTCAATTTGGTTTATTATGAAATGACATTGTAAAACAGTCCGAAAACTGACACATACAAAGTTAACAGAAAAAGGGAAAATACATTAAATTATATACCTAAGAATTAACAAAATATAATAAGAACATAATAGTAAGATTAAATATTGCACTCGAGGTTTTACACATTACAGAAATATCATTAAGGGGATAATGCTATATAAAGACAAAATCGAATGACCGATAAAAACACAGAAAAAATATTGGGATATGTATTATGCTGATTGATTTCAATGTAAACTGTAAACTTGTGAGAGTTGTAATAAATTAAAATTTGATTTTTCAATAACAAATGTGTTATCCGCCAATACAATATGCCAATAGTTTTTTATTGTAATTTTGTAACAAAAATAAGTTTAAGGAAAATGTATGCTGGTTCTCGTAGCTGATCATCCAACAATGACTTCAATTTTTTTACTTTTAATTGTGCTCAAGTCTTGCCTATTTCAGATCTTGCTGTTAATTTCTTAGTGGTGAACCTTTCTATATTGAAAATCTGTCTTAAGTGACCACAAAATATACATCCCATTTGAAGAACTTGTCTATGAAGACCATCTGTCTACAATTCATTGCACTTTGAGTACTCTTAAGAGTGGAGTTGGTGCATTATAAACCTTTTTGCTTACTTAGGAATGACTTCAGAGGCTGGAGGGATCTTGGCCAATTGGAATGTGACAATTGGTCCCTTGGTTGCCCTGGTAACCCGTGGTGATCTTCCTCTTGGTGGTTTGGCAGGTGAGGGTGGGACAGATCTCTTGGTAGCAGCTACCTGACGGGGTCGTCTAGTCTGTGGTTTGTAGGAAAGGATGAGTAGACATTGAGAGAAAGATAGCAGAGATGCCAAGTTCAAAGACCAGCTATGCGTGAGATTTTCTGTGAATCTGAGTGAGATCACAGACATTGTGTACAATGTATATGGGGATAGGCTGTGATAATTGCGTGAGACAGAGATTTGAGGGGATGAACAAGAGTCCAAAATGCTTGAGTCTCACGCATAATGCGTGAGACTTGGTAGCTCTGAGATAGACAAAAGGAGAACAAGAAGAGTAGACAGATGAGGTTTTTAACTGAATGCTACATTGCATTGCCTATGGCCTATCAAGATCATTAGTGCATGGCTAAAACATTGACTGTTATTATTCTAAGGTGATAAAAACCTTGGTTGCCAACCTGAAATGATTTGCTACCCTCAAAATTTCTGTTACCAACTGTGGTTCTTAGTTGTTTTTTTTTTAAATATTGCCTTAACCTCCCGAGGCCTTTCTGCAAGGCCTTTCTTATAAGACCTTGAGCAACATGTCCCTGGGGTAACAATTAATTTATAGTGACAGACCGTTCAATGAATAAAGGGGCCTTTATGTCTTTATGGATAGTTTGCCGTTAAAATCAAACGGCTGAGAGAGTATTGCCCTGGTTGACACTTGCATGCACTGTGGTGCCTGCATTAATGCGTACCAGTGCAGGGACACTTTATGGCAGGACTTGGCTGTACAATATAAGTTCATGCATTGTTCCAACACATTCACCCAGGGGGGCCACTTACATTGGCGAGTGGATACCATGCGCGACCAAAAAACACGTAAAAAGGATGTCTTGTTCACGATAGGGCACGTTACCGTGATAAGGGTGTCAAAAACACAAAAATAATGAAAAAAGGGTATCTATTTCACTAGGAAAATTACGTGTTTAGGGTCTAATTTGAGGAGATTATAAAACAAAATTAAAATGTTTTATAAAGGATATCCTTTTTGCCCCAGCACTACGTGTTTAGAGTCCGATTTGCTCGAGGTGTAAAAGGTGGGGTTGTACTAAATCAAATAAGGTAAAGCCGACGACGGAAGGACCCGTAACAATAAAACATTCCTGTACTTGTTTAGGGGTTCATTTCAGGGAAGTTTGCCAAGCTAGAGTATCGTTTTGTTTCCAATACTTAAGGGTAGGGTTTCTCATGCCAATACTTGTTTAGGGGTGCATTTTCAGAATATGGAAATTACGTGTTTAGGGTGATTTTCGATACCTCATGGTCGCGCATGGTATCCACTTGTGAATGGAAGTGGCCCCCCCGGGCACATTCACCACATAGTTGTGACATATGTTTCCGCATTGCTTGCGAATAGTTCACGCACTGTACCAATGTGCTTTCAGAAAATATTCTTGACACCCTATTTTGTGATGTATCTAGCGTAAATTCAAATACTCCAACGTTCTAGTGTTGATGCTCGCTTCATTTCGGACAACTAACACTGATCACGTGGTCTGCACTTACAATTTTGTGGATATCATTCCCGAACTATGCTTTTCAGCCTATGCAAAAAAAAAGAAGGCGCAATGTGTCTACTATTTTTTGTGCCATAAAATTCTATTTCGGCGCCACGCAGTGGCACGACTAGGTTGCGCATAGTTCACAAAACGTTCAACAATTTGAAATGCGTGCCAAAATTTTCAACATGTTGAAAATGTAGGCACGCATTTCACGCACCTAGCCGCAAGCTGGCAGGCATAGTTCGCGCATTGGCCTGCATGAGTGCGAGCACATGTGGGAATCACAATGCATGCAAGCTAGTGTAAACCGAGCTTAAGACCCCCCTCCTACTTCGCGAAAATTGTGTAGTCAAGGTCCAAACAGCTAGGGTCCACCTCTGGTAGGAAACAAATCAAACCAATTTCGAATATATTGACACATGTAGTCAACAGTTCTAACCATTTTTCAAATCCTGAAAGGTTATTAAAATGTAAATTAGGGTCTAAGACCTCAGAATGATAAAAAGTGGTGAGGAAATTGAAACCCTTTCAGGACTGACCATGGACAGAAACATTTCCTACCCCAGGTAGGTCTTGGTTGGACCTCAGGTAAGCAATTTTCTAGATGTAATGACCTTTTCAGCATAGGTGGTCCAACATCCCTGGCCAAATGGAAAGAATCCTACCTTGTGTAGGCAAAAATAGATGTAACAGCTATGTTCTATGTTTCACTGTACCTTTTTTTGTGGTGATGTACTGCCTCTGGATGCAGGTGGTTTACGGGCATTGGTCTTGCGGCCCGCTGACCGGGTCCTTGGGGGACTGAAGGCATCCGTGGTGAATGGAGATCCAGTGGACGCAGAGAAATCTGGTCTTGGCCACGTAGATGGACGCTTGACCACTGGCTGAAAACTCCTAGATGTAGAAAGAGAACAGTCATGACTGGCAATTTGAAAAGAATGCACAGATTAATTATTATTTAAGGACCACTAGACTCAAATGGCAAATTGAAAAGAATGCAAGCTCTTTGAATAAAACTTGCAAATTTTCATGATGAAATTCTTCTTGTTACATACAAAAATAGGTGTAGGTGTTATAGCTTGATGTAAATTTTGAAACATGCCAAAATTGTCACTGCATTTT